>NC_133406.1:212632500-212950000 GCF_049350105.2 Macaca mulatta | reverse complement strand
TTCGAACTCCTAGGCTCAAGGAGTCTTCTCACCTCAGCCTCCTCAGTAATTGAGACTACAGATGCACGCCACTGCACCTGGCTGGGGGGCAGATATCTGTATAAAGTTTATTCATAGAAACTGAAAAACATAAGCTTGGAGGTAATTTAGTATAGAAATACACAGCCTAATAGTCTCAAAACAGCCCATCCTTCTGTTAAAACTCATATGTACACTGAAGATATAACAGGTTTTGTTTGGTGTATTTAGTTTAAAAAGGGATGTAATCTATTTTAGAAAGATATTTTATCTATATATTTTACTTATATATATCTGGCATATATTTAGCTAAATAAAATGCTCAATTTGGGCTGTTAAAAGTGTGTTAAGGAATAAGACATCAGTCTCTGGAATTTATTAATATAATCTTAAGACTCTGCTCTGTTTTGAGCCTCATTTCTATACTTTAATCTTTACAAAATGCCATTCTCCTACAACTTCAGCTTTCAGCACTGGTTCTAGTAGTTTCTAGCTTTACCATCAATTCTGCCTAACCATGTAGCCTGCCTAATACAAGCTATTTGCAAGCCATTTGTTGAAGTTTTACATGGAAAGTAAAAAGCCAGCCAACAGGGGTAGCAGAGAAATAATTTCAGTTATGTGTCAGAAGAGGGACTGACTATATAGTCAGAAGAGGGACAGTTACAACAAAGAAGACTCAAATTACCTTTCCATATTTCTGGGCATAGGATCCAGTAAGAAGTGAGTGGAAGATGATGATGGTTTCATCCAAGTCCCATAGAAATACCCGCTGAGGAAAGAAAATATGAAAAAGAGTATATTTTCCAATTACAACAGAATGAAACTAGAAATCAATAACAGAAAGAAAACTGGGAAATTCATAAATATGTAGGAATTAAACAATACAATCCTAAACAACCAATGGGTCAAAGAAGAAATCATAAGTGAAATTAGAATATACCTTGAGGTGAATGAAAACAGAAATAAAACATTAAATTCGTGGAATACAGTGAAAGCAGTACTATGAGGAAAAATTATAGCTTATTTTATATATACGAATATATTATACATATATGTATTTTATATATACATTAAAAAAGACAAATGATCTCAAATCTATGGCCTAACTGCATATCTTAAGGAACTAGAAAAAGAGCAAAATAAACATAAAGCTAGCAGTAGGAAGGAAATAACAATGGTTAGAGCAGAGATAAATAAAAGAAAGACTATAAAAACAACCGAGAAAAATCAATGAATCAAAAAGTTGGTTCTTTGAAAATGTAAAATTCACCACCTTTAGCTAAATTGACTAAGGGGAAAAAAAAGAGAAGATTCAAATGACTAAAATCAGAAATGAAAGTGGGGACATCACTACCAGTTTTACAGAAATAAGGATTACAAGAGAATACTATGAACAATTGTATACCAAAAGATTGGGAAACTCAGGTGAAATGGTCAAATTCCTAGAAATACATAGCATGAAGTACCAAAACTGTCTCAAGAAGGAATACAAAATCTGGTAAGAGCTGTAACTAGTAAGAAGATTGAATGCATAAGTAAAAACATCCCAACAAAGAAAAGTCCAGGACAAGATGGTTTTAATGGTGAGTTCTTCCAAACATTTAAAGAATTAACACGAATCCTCCTTAAACTCTTACAAAAAATGGAAGAGGAGGGAATACTTCCTGACTAATGCAATGAGACTGGCATTATCCTGATACCAAAGTCACACTAAAGCACTGTAAGAAAACTACAGACCAACATCTCTTGTGAAAATCAATATAAAAATACTCAACAGGCCAGGCACAGTGGCTCACACCTGTAACCTTAGCACTGTGAGAGGCTGAAGCAGGCAGATCACTTGAGCCCAGGAGTTTGAGACCAGCCTGGGCAACATGGCAAAACACCATCTCTACAAAAAACATAAAAATTACCCAGTTCCGGTGGTGCATGCCAGTAGTCCCAGCTACTTGGGAGGCTGAGGTGGGAGGATCACTTGGGCATGGGAAGTCAAGGATGCAGTGTGCAGGGATCACACCACTGCATTCCAGTCTGGGCAACAAAGTGAGACTCTGTCTCAAAAAAAAAAAAAAAAAAAAACAAACCCAAAAACCAAAAAAAACCCCCAAAAACCACACATCTACAAAACTAAACAAAATAGAGGTAAACCGATTCAGCAGCATATTAAAAGAATTAAACATCATGGCCGGGCATGGTGGCTCATGCCTATAATTCCAGCACTTTGTGAGGCTGAGGCAGGCAGATCACCTGAGGTCAGGAGTTTGAGACCAGCCAACATGGTGAAACCTTGTCTCTGCTTAAAATAAAAAAATTAGCCGGGTGTGGTGGTGCACACGTGTAGTCTCAGCTACTTGGGAGGCTGAGGCAGGGAGGCTGAGGTAGGAGAATCACTTGAACCCAGGAGGCAGAGGTTGTAGTGAGCCAAGATTGTGCCACTGCACTCCAGCGTGGGCAACAGAGTGAGGTTCTGTCTCAAAAAAAGAAAAAAGAATTAAACATCATAATCAAGTGAGATTAGTTCCCAGAACATAAGGATGTAAGGATAGTTCACTCAACATAAAAAAACTAATTAGGAGTGCAAAAGGCTTACTGGAAAAAAAATTACGCAAAGTAATGCATCACATTAATAGAACAGAGGGGGAAAAAGCTACATGATAATCTCAACTGATGGAGAAAATGCATTTAACAACATTCAACACCCTTTCTATTCCTAGCTTGAGTATTTTTTCAATCAACTAGGGATAGAAGTGAATGTTATCAATATGATAAAGGCCATACATAAAAAATCCATAACCGGCCGGGCACGCTGGCTCACTCCTGTAATCCCAGCATTTTGAGAGACCGAAGAGGGCGGATCACAAGGTGAGGAGATCAAGACCATCCTGGCTAACATGGTGAAACCCTATCTCTACTAAAAATACAAAAAATTAACCGTGTGTGGTGGCACGTAACTGTAATCCCAGCTACTCGGGAGGTCGAGGCAGGAGAATTGCTAGAACCTGGGAGGCAGAGGTTGCAGTGAGCTGAGATCACGCCACTGCACTCCAGACTGGGCAATAGAGCGTGACTCCATCTCCAAAAAAAAAAAGGTCCATATATAGTATTATACCTAGTGGTGAAAGACTGAAAGTTTTACTCCTGAGATCAAGAATAAGACAAGGATGTCTGGTTTTACCACTTCTATTCTTCTATTCAACATAGTACTGGAAGTTCTCGCCACAGAGATTTGGCAAGAAAGGGAAAAAAGACATCCAATTTGGAAAGGAAGAAGCAAAATTATCTCTCTTTGCTAATGACATAATCTTTTTTTCTTTTTTTGAGAAAGAGTGTCGCTCTGTCACCCAGGCTGAAGGGTAGTGGTGCAATCTGGGCTCACTGCAACCTCCACCTCCTAGGTTAAAGCGATTCTCCTGCCTCAGCCTCCCAAATAGCTGGGATTACAGGTGTGCACCACCAGGCTGGGCTAATTTTTTTTTTTATTTTTGTACTTTCAGTAGGGACAGGGTTTTGCCATGTTGACCAGGCTGGTCTCAAATTCCTAATCTCAGGTGATCTGCCCACAAAGTGTTGGGATTACAGCCGTGAGCCACCGCGCCTGGCTGGCTGACATGATCTTATATGTAGAAAACCTTAAATAACCCAGAGAAAATTGTTAAAGCTAATAAATACATGCAGAAATCAGCTGTATTTCTTTATTCCCCCCCCCCCCAAGACAAGCGTCTTGCTCTGTTGCCCAGGCGGGAGTGCAGTGGCACGATCTCGGCTCACTGCAACCTGTCTCCCAGGTTGAAGCAATTCTCTTGCCTTACCCTCCCGAGTAGCTGGGGTTACAGGCGCCTGCCACCATGCCCAACTAATTTTTGTATTTTTACTTGAGATGGGGTTTCACCATGTTGGTCAGGCCAGTCTTGAACTCCTGACCTTGTGATCCACCCACCTCAGCCTCCCAAAGTGCTGGGATTACAGATTGCGCCACCGCGCCCGGCTAATCAGCTATATTTCCACATACTTGCAATGAATAATTTGAAAAGTAAATTTAAAAACCAATTCCATTTGTGATAGCATAAAAAATAAAATACTTAGGAATAAATTTAGCCAAGGAGGCAAAAGACACATACACTGAAAACTATAAAAGATTGCTGAGGTAAATTAAAGAAGACATAGCTAAATAAATGGAAAGACATTCATGTTCACGGATTAGAAGACTTAATATTGTAAAGATGACACTACTACCCAAACCAATCTACAAATTCAATGCAATCCCTACCAAAATCCCAATAGTAGTTTTTAAAAAAATAGAAAATTGCATTCTAAAATTCTTATGAAATCTAACCCCAAATAGCCAAAACTGTTTTGAAATAGAACAAAGTTGAAGGATTCACACTGATTTCAAAACTTACAGTAACCAAAACAGTGTGGTACTAGCGTAAGGACAGACATAGAGACGAATGGAATAAACTGAGAGTCTAGAAATGAAGCCTGACAAATATGATCAATTTTTCTTTTTCTTTTTTTAGTTTAGTTTTTTTACCTTCTTTTAGTATTTAACCCACAGCCAACATCATAAGTTAATTTTTAACAGGATGCCAAAACCATTCAATAAGGAACATCGTTTCAACAAACAGTGCTGGGAAAACTGGATATCCATATGCAAAATAATAAAGTTAGACCATTATCTTACACCACATACAAAATTAACTCAAAATGGAGAACTTAAATTTAAGAGCTAAACGATGAAAATCTCAGAAAAAATACATAAAAAATCTTCATAACCTTGTATTAAGTATTACACTAAGAAAACAAAACAAAAAGAAACAAGTATTAGACCAAAAGCACAGCAATAATAGAAATCAGACTTCCTAAACATTAAAAATTTTTGTGCTTCAAAGGACAGTACTGAGAGAGTGAAAAGATGTCCTACAGAATGGGAGAAAATATTTGAAGATTATATATCTGATTAATATAAGGGATTAATAATCTAGAATATTCTAGAATATTAATATAGAATATATAAAGAACTCCTACAACTCAACAATGAAAAACCAAACAACCCAGTTTAAAACTGGGCAAAGGGCAAGGCGCAGTGGCTCATGCCTGTAATCCCAGCACTTTGGGAGAAAAGGATATATTTTCTGTGATTCCACTTATATGAGATACCTATATCCTGAGGTCAGGAGTTCAAGACCAGCCTGGCCAACATGGTGAAACCCCATCTCTAGTAAAAATACAAAAATTAACCAGGCGTGGTGGCATGCGCCTGTAATCCCAGCTACTTGGGAGGCTGAGGCACAAGAATCGCTTGAACCTGGGAGGCAGAGGTTGCAGTGAGCCAAGATCGTGCCACTGCACTAGAGAAATACAAATTAAAGCCACAATAAGATACCACTTCACATCCATTAGAATAACTATTATCAAAAACATGGGAAATAATGAATGTTGGTGAGGATGTGAACAAACTAGAACCTTTATGTATCACTGGTGAGAGTATAGAACCGTGCAGCCACAACGGAAAATAGTTTGGTGGTTTCTCAAAAAGTGGAGCACAGAATTACAATAGCATTCAGCAATTCCACTCCTACATATATACCAAAAAGAACTGATAAGATGCACTCAGATAGATAATTGTACACCAATGGTCAAAGAAGCATTACAATAGCACAAAGGGAAAAACCCCAAGTGTCCATCAACAGATGAATGGATAAACAAAATGCTGTATACACATATAATAAAATATTCAGACATAAAAGGGAATGAAATTCTGATACGTGCTACAACATGGATGAACCTTAAAAACATTATGGTAGGCAGGGCGTGGTGGCTCACACCTGTAATCCCAGGACTTTGGGAGGCCAATGTGGGCGGATCATGAGGTCAGGAGTTTGAGACCAGACTGACCAACATGGTGAAACCCTGTCTCTACTAAAAACACAAAAATTAGCCAGGCGTGGTGGTGTGCACCTATAATCCCAGCTACTCTGGAGGCTGAGGCAGGAGAATCACTTGAACCTGGGAGGCAGAGGTTGCAGTAAGCCGAGATCGTGCCACTGCACTCCAGCCTGGGCGACAGAGCGAGACTCCATCCCAAAAACAAACAAACAAACAAACAAACAAAGCCATTATGGTAAATGAAATAAGTCTGACACAAAAGGATACATTTTCTATGATTCCACTCATATGAGATATCTAGAATAGGCAGTCGCAGACAGAAAGTAGAATAGAGGTTACCAGAGGTTAGAAGAAGGGGAGAATGGGGAGGTATTGCTTAACGGGTACAGAGTTTTTATTTGGAATCATGAAAAAGTTCTAGAAATATACAGTGGTGATGGTTATACAATATTGTGAATGTATAATGACACTAAATTGTATACTTAAAAACAGCTAAAATGGTAAATTTTATGTATATTTTAGACAATTAAAAAATGAGTTCTCAGTTTTTCCTAAGAAATATATCAGAAATTTACTTTCTTCTTCACTCCAAACCTCTGAAAAAAAGAGAAAGAGAGGCTTCAAATACAGCCTCAGTTCACCTATGTCTTAAGAGCATTTATCAATGGATTCATAGTTAAATATATATTTTCCCCTCATTAAATAATAGCACTATAGAAAAACTGAAAACAGAAAACAAAAATACAAAACTTCACTATTTTTAGCACTCTGCATGACCTTTATGTCTTTAATGATGAAGTCAAATGTATGTCCATAATAAACTCATATAGCACTTACACTACAGAATAAATCAGTGCTAGTCTCATTAATAAGTTACCAGATCTGTTTGCGTCTTACAGAAACTTGGCTAAAAGCACTCTAGTCCTTTCCTCTTAAATTTCTTTTCTTTTCTCTTTTCTTTCTGAGACAGAGTCTCATTCTGTTGCCCTGGTTGGAGTGCAGTGGCCCGATCATAGCTCACTGCAGCTTCAACCTGCCAGGCTCAAGTGATCCTCCCATCTCAGCCTCCCAAGCAGGTGGGACTACAGGTGTGCAGCTAATTTTTGTTAATATATATTTTTAGAGATGGGGGGTCTCACTATGTTGCCTAGGCTGATATCAAGCGATCCTCCTGCCTCGGCCTCCCAAAGTGCTGGGATTACAGGTGTGAGCCACCGCACCTGACCCTTTTACAATTTTAAATAGAGAACAGTATGACATGACTTGTAATTCCCTCTGCTTTCTGAATATGATGAATTATTTCTGTTCTCTTCTGGAATATACAGAATAATTTGTTCTTTTTGCATTTTTCTTTTTACATGGCCAATTCAGTTTATTTTGCTCAGGAATTAAAGGGCACATAACATAGTCTACATTATCTCTGTGAGCTTCAAAAACATTTTTGATAAACTTAAGAAGTGAGAAAAAACAAAGCAGGTAACTCAAATGGGTTTCTTCTCATACTTCTAATTCACTGTCTTGGGAAGAAGTGGCATCAGCTTTCCTCTTGCCCCGGTTCTTGCTAGTCATGTTTTTCCTGGACTGATCATCAGCATCTTTATTTGGTGTAGTCTGGGACAAAGATGGGCTTGTAGAAGGGTCTCCTGGAAAGAAAAAGTGAGACATATGCTGTCAGGAGTCACAGGCTATAAGAATCAGGGTAGGAAGAGGGTTAGCGGACTCTCTGCCCTTGTGAGTCATAATGCAGGGATAAAGGTTGGAAAGCTAAACCTTATGTAAGCAATTAGGAAGTGTACATCTAGGCACTGAGCATCAGCGCTGGCTAACATCAGAAAAATTATAACCAGACTTTATATCCTTACCCCATGATGGAAGAAAGTATCAGTGAAGTTGTTTTGTCAAGAAAAAGCTGAACCTGAATCTTCACGGTCAAACTTGTAGATCAGAGTTTCTCAACTTGGCACAACTGACATTTGGACCAGATGATTATTTGTTGTGGGGGGGTGTCTTGTATATTATAGGATGTTTGGTTAAGCAGTATCCTTAGCATCTACCCACGAGATGCCAGAAGCACCCCCCCACCTAGTGTAACAACCAAAAATGTTTCCATACATTGCTAACAGTTGAAAACAACTGTTTATTCACCAATTTAAAATAAAATACAGAAGGCAGCAGGACATGCTAAACCTCCTTATGAGGATATAACTGTCAAAATTCAGACTGGGAAATGGTATAGGATCAACACTCCAGTTTCTTCAACAAACAAACTACAAGGGGGAGAAAAAGAGATGGGAGGATTTATAGGTTAAAATAGAGATGAAACACAAAATACCCATAACCACCAATCACAATTTATGGTCCTTATTTGGATCCTAATTTCCCTCCCTCAAATTTTCTATTTATTTATTATTTCTATTTACTAATGAGATAAAAACTGTATATGCTTCATGTTGTTTTGAAATATGTATACATTTTGGAATGGGTTGGATCCTACTTTAAGCAAAAAGAGAAACAAAACTCGTAACATTTATGAGAAAGCTGGAAATACAAATACATTTTGGTACTTGATAATAAAAAATTAAGATATTATTAGTATTGAACTTTCAAAGATGGAATAATGCCATTGTGGTTATGTTAACGAGTACCGTACTTATTGTTTAGAGAACAATGCCTGGAATCTGGGGAGGGAACTGGATGATGTATACCTGAAACAAAATTGTCTATAAGTTGATATGTTGAAGATGAATGATGGATGTAAGTGTTCACCACACTAGCCTTGCAACTTTTCTCTATGTTTGAAATTCTCCATTATTCAAAAGTTAAAATTGTTAAAATAACAAAGATATTTAGAAAAATGACTTTAAAAGCTTAGTTTTTAATCAACACTGGTAATTATTTCAAATTTATGTAAGTTTGAAGTAGCGACCATTTGTATGTCCACTTATTAGACTGGGAGGGTGAACAGCACAGAAAACTGTTCACTTGTTATATAGCACTGTTTCTAAACATGCATCAGTGCCAATGATAAACAGTGCTTTCCTTGAACCACATGATGTGAAAGCCAACTACCAAATTTTCATTAAATATAAAGTATGTATACATATGTTTATTAAATGTGTGTCTAAGCTTTTTTGTATTTTTTTTTTTTTTAGTAGAGACGGGGTTTCACCGAGTTAGCCAGGATGGTCTCGATCTCCTGACCTCGTGATCCGCCCGTCTCGGCCTCCCAAAGTGCTGGGATTACAGGCTTGAGCCACCGCGCCCGGCCCTGTCTAAGCTTTTATGTCAAAGGTTTTTAAGTTGGACATTGTAATTTATTGATGCATTTCAGAGCTGTGAACCTCCTGAAATTGTAGGTTAAATTGTATGTATTTCTCTGAGGGAAAAGGACTTTCTTTCCTCAGAATCTTAAAGGGATCCAGGACATAGAAAGAACTATGGTTCTGAGGCCTTAGCAGCAGTTCAAAACCTGCACAAGACTAAAACTGGAGTCCTCCAACTTTTACAAAATATTACAACATGCTGAAGCTCCCTGTGACAAATGGGTTAAAGCTACAGGGAGGGCAGAGTAAGAGTTAGAAACAGTCTTTTAGTTCTTGATACTTTTCTGTTCTGTTCTCAGCATCAGGTATACATTAAACCTACCAACGACTCATAGTCTGCTTCCAATACTCCTTGCCTGAGAGGGAAAGCCAACAGACTTAAGCCAGAACAAAATCATCCTTACCATTGCCTAAAAACACCTGTTGAATGAAGTGACCTTAAGCCAAATTTTTCAGAGCTGCAGTGCTTACCAGAGGAAAGTCTCTGTGCTGCAGGTGCAGGCACCATGACACTAGGCTTCTCCGACTGGTATGTGGTTGCTGCTAATGTGGTGCTCTCTGCATCAGTGTTAGTCTGACCTGTGACTCCAAAGCTGGAGCTGGGGTAGCAGGCCTGGTACTGATTCTGACCAAGGATAGTATAGGTGGGATAATCCTGCAGGCCAAAGGAAATAAGAAAACAAGACTCTTAGAGCATACATTAATCTCAACACAAGAGGTTTTCTTCTCCCTCTTTCTTATTCATAATTATTTTCCTAAAACATTAACTTGACTTCTCATTTACCTATGTAACAGTCTCCAATCTAAATTGATTATTTTCAAAATGCATTCTGTGGAAACCTAAGAGTCAAGAGATGTCCCAGGAGCAGGCTTGGAATGAGGAGAATGCTGAGAGGGAAGGGTCCTCTTTACTCTCATAAACATACACACAGTGTCCCTTTTTCTACTCTAACAGCCTCTTCCCCCAATTTTATGTACCACATTTCTGCACAGAATTTGAGGGAAAGATTCTACTCTAAGGTTTACAAACTGTTGCACTAGATAATAGCACTTCTAAGGACAACAAAACAAAACTTAAACTTAAGCAAACAAAAAAAGCACATCTCCTACATTAAAGTGTCTTAATTTAAAAACTGATTATCAGCTGGGTGCAGTGGCTCATGCCTGTAATCCTAGCACTTTGGAAGGCCGAGGTGAGTGGATCACTTGAGGTCAGGGGTTCAAGACCAGCCTGGCCAACATGGTGAAACCCTGTCTCTACTAAAAACACAAAAATTAGTCAGGCGTGATGGCACATGCCTGAAATCCCAGCTACTTGGGAGGCTAAGGCACGAGAATCGCTTGAACCTGGAAAGCGGACACTGCAGTGAGCTGAGATTGCACCACTGCACTCCAGCCTGGGTGACAGAGTGAGACCCTGTCTCAAAACAAAACGAACAAAAAACAATCTGATTATCTACCTAAAACAATCAGGTTTTCTTTAAAAATAGTTTCCTGGCTGGGCACAGTGGCTCACGCCTATAATCCCAGCACTTTGGGAGGACGAGGTGGGAGGATCTCATGAGCTCAGGAGTTCGAGACCAGCCTGGCCAAAATAGTGAGCCCTTCTCTCTACTAAAAATACAAAAACATTAAAAAAAAAAAAAAAAAAAAATTCCAGGCATGGTGATGCACACCTGTGGTCTCAGCTATTTGGGAGGCTGAGATGGGAGGATCTCATGAGCTCAGGAGTTCGAGACCAGCCTGGCCAAAATACTGAGACCTTCTCTCTACTAAAAATACAAAAACACTAAAAAAATAAAAAAAATCCAGGCATGGTGATGCACACGTGTGGTCTCAGCTATTTGGGAGGATGAGGTGGGAAGATCACTTGAGCCCAGGGGGCCAAAAGATGCGATGAGCCAAGATCGCACCACTGCACTCCAGCCTAGGTGACACACTGTTTCAAAAAAAAAAAAAAAAAAAAGGCCAGGCACAGTGGCTCACGCCTGTAACTCCAGTACTTTTGGGAGGCTGAGGCAGGCAGATCACATGAGGTCAGGAGTTTGAGACCAGCCTGACCAACATGGCGAAACCCAGCCTCTACTAAAAATACAAAAATAAGCCAGGCATGGTGGCGTGTGCCTGTAGTCCCAGCTACTAGGGAATATGAGGCATGAGAATCGCTTGAACCTGGGAGACAAGAGGTTGCAGTGAGCTGAGATCATGCCACTGCATTCCAGATTGGGCAACAGAGCAAGACTCTGTCTCAAAAAAAAAAAAAAAAAAGTTTCCTTAAAATATTGGGATAAAACTTTTGGTTTCATAGGCACATATATGGCAAAACTTTCTAAACTGTACAATTTAAATCTGTGTAGTTTACTGTATGTCAACTACTCCCTAATAAAGCTATAAAAAAACTGGGTATGACAGCTCAAATACACACCTAATCCATTGACACTGATATTGGTGGCAAGTAAGAAAAAGCTAACTGATCAGATAAATTATTTCTAATTAGTCACTGGGTATCTCTACTTATAAACCAAATATAATTCTATGTATGTGTGTATTTGTGCATGGGCAGAAGAAGGAAATATTAAAGAAAAGAGTAAGTCACACTAGCAGAACTCAAGGGAGTTAAAAATCTAGCAGGAGAGAAGACAGACAACAAAATGTCAATAAAATATATCTCAAATGATTGAAATACAGAACAGACAACTATCACTGTAAAGTGTGATGGTGAAGAAGCTTTCTGAGATTAATAGGCAGAGGAAGTAAGAACATGAATAGGCTCTGAAGAGATTTTATTCAGAGACCACAGATGCTGAGTCTGGTTGAAACAAAGGACTTCTGTAGGCCTGAATGATTGGTAAAGTAATGAGACTTGGATTCTTCAGGCAATAGTATATAGCTTGTGGGCTAGGGAATAGGGAATGGGGACTCTCAAATTCAAACCAACAATAAAAACACGGAAAGAAGGAGAAAAGAAGGTGAACCCAGGAGGCGGAGCCTGCGGTGAGCAGAGATTGCGCGACTGTACTCCGGCCTGGGCCACAGAGCGAGACTCCGTCTCAAAACAAACAAACAAACAAACAAACAAACAAACAAAACACATGAAAAGATTCTGAGCAGGTCAGTAACATGATAAAAAGTAGAATTTAGAAAAAATTAACGAGAGTATTTTAGAGAATGAACAGGCACAAGGGGGAAAAAACTGGAAATAAAATGAGCAATTAACCATGGTAATTCAGGATTAAAGGGGAAAATACCAAAACATGGGAGATGACAGCAAAAAGGAAAAGAAATTCTTCTCAAAGGTTCTGAGAAATGACCAGACTGGGTAAGGTTGTAAGAAAAATAATGGAAGATATCTTGTCTGGTTTTAGGCCTATGTTTGTTAAGAAAAACATAGTATCACTGACGAGAATTAAGAAGTCAGGGAAAAGTGGTTTTACTTCTGGAAGACAAAGAGACATAAAAAGGGCTGCAATAAAAGTCTGATTTTAGATACGTTGAATTTAGGGAAACAGCAAGACATTAAAGAAAAAAATGTCAATCAGTTGGAAGCCTGTAAATATCATGAGGGAGGATTAGAATCTTCGGCAACAGTAAATGGACATTACGTGGTTAAACATTCCTGTGAATGAAGTAATTAACACGTGGAAAAACTAAATAGAGACTGTCCACGTTCAAAGACAGGGTCAAAAAGAAGAGCTACGAGAGGGAAAGAGATAGTCCTTAGAAAAATACCAGGTACACAGGTGGGAACTCAATAAATATTTGTGGACTAAAAGAAAAAACAGGGCTGGGCGCAGTGGCTCACGCCTGTAATCCCAGCACTTTGGGAGGCTGAGGCAGGCAGATCTCTCTAAGTCAGGAGTTTGAAACCAGCCTGGCCAACATGTGAAACCTCATCTCTACTAAAAACACAAAAATTAGCTGGGCATGATGGCACATGACTATAGTCCCAGCTACTTAGGAAGCTGAGGCAGGAGAATCACGTGAACCTGAGAGGTGGAGGTTGCAGTGAGCCAAGATCGCACCACTGTACTCCAGCCTGGGCGACAGAGTGAGTGAGACTCCATCTCAAAAAAAAAAAAAAAAAAAAAAAAAAAAAAAAAAAAAAAAGCAAAAACAGTATAATACTAAAATAAGAACCAGAATAGTAATGTTAACTGTAGCCAGGAAAAGATCCAAGGAGACAGTGGTGATGATAATTGCTGTAGAGAAAACAGCAAATCAAAACAAAAATAAAAAACTCTAGAACACTGAAGGTGTTACCAGTGATCTCCTAAGCATAGTTAATGTAATGGTGATCAAGAAGAGACCACAAAAAATTAATAATGAGTTGTTCATTCCATATATATTTATCAAGTGCCTTTGATGTAAGCGGCAGGCATTTTTCTATACTCTGGGAATATGTAAATGAACAAAATAGAAAAATAAATCCCTACTTTCATGCAGCTTACATTCTAGTAGAGGCAGAGTAGGAAGTGAAGACAAACACTTACAAGGAACAGACATAACCATATTCTAGAGAGACTCAGCAGAGGAACAACAAAAACTAGACAGTAGCCTAAGATACCATCCTGGCTCTGAGTTCTGAAGGTATCCATAAAAAAGTCTCCACAGCCCATACTCTTCCTGGTTTTCTCTTAGATAGGCAAACTGACCATGGAAAGAAGAAAGAGTAAGCTAGATGAACTCTATTAAACAGGATGAACAAAAGTAGCATCATACCTGGTTTGAGATGCTGGCTACTGCTGCTGCTGGAATATTGGCAATTGTAGAAGAAGTAGATATCAGGCTGGCATTTGTGCTTGAAGCTAGAGGATTGATGGGGTTAAAAGATATTAAAGATATTATGTAAAAGGTCAGAAGAAACTGAAAATAGATGTGTTTTAAGTAAACAGATTTATAAGGAGATAACACTGGCAAAGGAAGCAAACACTCATTTTGCTTTTTTGCATGGGGTAGCTACATTTATACTTGGTTAAAAACAAAACACTTCAAACATCTTTCTGTTTCAACTTGAGTCTTCAATTCTTCTTACTAAAGGCCTAAAAGGATAAATATACAATTCACAACTCATACTAATAATATCAATGAAATCACAGCTAAATCCAGTTCCTCCAGTCCATCTTCTCCAGAGGCTGAAAAATGACTCACCTGCAATGTGATCTACTGTAAAGCAGTAGAGCTCTGGTAAATCTTACACTGTGATATTGTTTCCTGTCACTTGCCCCAAGTTATGCCTTTCCTAATACAACATAATTACTGGAGAAACAGAGCTGGTCCTCCAAATTCCAAAGCATTTAGAATTGTTTCTTGAGTTCTATTCAAATAATAGATTACTAATGTGGATCAATAAACACAATGATGTGGCATTTAGAGACTTTAGCAATGAGCCTGGAAAAACTCAGAAAATATTAAATATTACTCTGGTCAGGTAAAAATGTACCTTACATGCTACTTGGGCTGTCTTAAGACAAGTAATTTGAGGCCAGATGCAGTGGCTCATGCCTATAATCCCTGCACTTTGGGAGGCCGAGGTAGGCGGATCATTTGAGGCCAGGAGTTCGAGACCAGCCTTGCCAACATGGTGAAACCCCATCTCTACTAAAAATATAAAAATTAGCTGTGTATGGTGGGCATGGGCCTGTAATCCCAGTTACTCAGGAGGATGAGACACAAGAATCACTTGAACCCAGGAAGTGGAGGTTGCAATGAGCCAAAATCGCACCACTGCACTCCAGCCTGGGTGACACAGCAAGACTCTGTCTCAAAAAAAAATTTAAAAAAAGAAAGAAAGAAAATGCTGATTCCCATTCATATAAAACTATAAAAATAAAAGACAAGTAATTTGGGTTAAGTTTTAAGCTTCTATCATAGGTTCACTCTACTAGGGTTTTAATCAAAATCTCAATGACCAGCATTAACCACAGTGACTTTTCTCAGGTGAACAATGTAACTGACATTATCAGTACTGTTCTCAAACTCCTTGTCCTCCTCACTTATCATAAACACACTTAGACATGGTTCCTACAGGCAGACCTAACTGACTACCTGTCCCATTAACAACAAAGCCCCCAGAGGGAAATTAGTAAGAAAACTTCCATTGAGAACAGGGCAGGAGAACAAATGGAACAGAAACTTCAGTGCTCTCTGGTCAAAATGAGATAATTTTCATTCCTTTCCCTAAGGGTACTCTGCTTAGAAGACAATCTAGAAGAGAGTAAGTTCAGTTATAGCTATTGCTGCAACCTCAGCTTTAAGATGAAGAACGTAGGACAAAGAAGAGTTAAAGTAACTTGTCCACAACAGCAAAACTAATGGAAGATAACCAAAATGACAACTTGGATCTCCCAATTCTTCATCCAGTGCTTCTTCCTCAGGGTCAGCAGCAAAGCTAGGGTTCAAATTTCCTAACTACAGCTAGGTGTGCGGTGGCTCACACCTGTAATCCCAGCACTTTGGGAGGCTGAAGTGGGCGGATCACCTGAGGTCAGGAGTTTGAGACCAGCCTGGCCAACATGGTAAAACCCCATCTCTACTAAAAATACAAAAATTAGCCAGGTGTGATGGTGCGTGCCTGTAATCCCAACTATGCAGGAGGCTGAGGCAGGAGAATCACTTGAACTTGGGAGGCAGAGGTTGCAGTGAGCTGAGATCACGCCACTGCACTCCAGCCTGGGTGACAGAGTGAGATTCCATCTCAAAAAATAAATTTAAAAAAATTTAAAAAACAAAAACAAAAACAAATTTCCTAACTACCCAGAGTAACTTTATTTTCTACAGTACTCTTTGCTTCAGGGGAACTAAAGGACTCTTAAGGGCTTACTTTCTTAAACATAACAACTAAATGAAATAGGTTTTTTAACTTTACAGATGGTATTTTCTTTCAACCACTATTCACCTTCTTTTCTACTGTGGCTTAACCCATCCTTTTTTTTCTAAGAGGAAGCGCCAAAACATGACAATACACAGGGTAACTGTCTCTGTAAATGGTTTTAATCATTCTTGTGGGAAAATAATTTTGAATAGTTTCCAGATGCTGTTATTGGTACATATCCTAGGCAGGCCGGCAATAAAACAGACTGAACATAGGTGATTTAAGGTGGGAAATAAAATAAAGAATCGACTTAATATTTTAAGTTTATCTTCCCCAGCAAGTCCATTTTTAGTTCAGTTTTCTTCTGGCCCTGGTCCTAGCATACAATCCTCTTTTTCACCTATTGATCTTTAATTCTGTCCTACTCTCTCCATAACTTCTTTTTTTTTTCGAGACAAGTATCACTCTTGTTGCCCAGGCTGGAGTGCAATGGTGCAATCTTGGCTCACTGCGACCTCTGCCTCCCGGGTTCAAGAATTCTCCTGCCTCAGTTTACCAAGTAGCTGGGATTACAGGCATGTGCCACCAAGCCCGGCTAATTTTGTATTTTTTTTAGTAGAGATAGGTTTCACCATGTTGGTCAGGCTGGTCTTGAACTGCTGACCTCAGGTGATCCACCGGACTCAGCCTCCCAAAGTACTGGGATTACAGGCATGAGCCACCATGCCCGGCCACTTCTCCATAACTTAATAATGGTGGGAGGTACAACTCAGTCATATCTGATCTCTGTATAAATGGGGAAAAATGTACTCTGATTGACAAGGTGGTTTTAGAAATTCAACAATTTTCAAACCACTTAATGAATTGTACTGGAGGTAAAATGGTAGACCTTAAAAACAACTGGCCATGGACTCTCATTCCTGCTAGAAAGTTTAATGGCTTGATTGGCTTGATAGAACTCTGAGTTTTTAACAAGTACTTTACTAAAATCACAAATTTCTCTGAGCAATAGTTGGTTTCTATTATAGAGGATCTTGGTCTGCTGACCCAGAAAGTTCACAGGGCTTAATAACACTTTTTTTCTCCAACTAAGCCAAACTATTTCTAACATGTGCCACTCATTCATTCAGCAAACCCATTAAGTATATCAGGGTCAACTATGTGCCTAGAAACCATTTCAGCCACTTAAGGATAAAATAGTAAGACAAAGTCCTGGCCCTCAAGGAGTTTAAATTCTAGTGAGGGAAGTTAGTCAATAATTAAGTAATTTTTTTAGGCCCTTATAACCACCATAGAACCCAAGACAAACTCACCTAAAAATGTACACAACCACTGCCTGCCCTACACCATATACAGCTATGACTAAAAAGCCAGGCACTTTTTAAAAAATATAGATCGTGTCTGTGTGTGTGTGTGTGTGTGTGTGTGTGTGTGTGTGTGTGTGTTTGCAAAAATAATAATCAATTGCAGGTTTAAAAACAAAAGCAGCAACAATGAACTATGCAACAAAAACAACAAATTTAGATAATCAAGTAAAACTCAAGTGGTGGCTCCTATTACTATATATTTAAAGGCTGCTAGGTCTCCAAATGCTAATGGCATGGTCAACTGTTTTTGGACAGCCGTCACTCCTGTTTTGACAATGGAGCTGCAAAAACTTGAAAGACAACACTTTTGAGAACCAGGCCCCATTAAATGTCCACTTAATATAGACAATATACAGATACAGCTTTGAACAGAATACCACGGTTACAGAATGGTAAGTGGCACAGCTGCACTAAGTGACAGTGCTACAAAGTTAAAAGGTTAATTCAAGCATTAATGGCACATAAAAGTTTGTGCAAGATTTAGTTTTTACCCACCTCTCTAATTTTAGATCATGTCACTCTACCTCTTTTGCTCATACTGGTTTTCTTTGAGTTACTTAAAACCAGACAAGCTCTTTATCATTTGAGGACTTTTGCAATATTGTTCTCTCTGCCTAGACTGTTCTCTCCACCCCCCTTGCCCTCCTAGCATGATGGCTCCTCAGTATGACTCACTCCCTCAAAGAGGGTCTCTTTGACCTCTCTATTAAAACCAAGACCTTTTCTGTTCTCTTAATCACAGCAAATTTTTTTTCAGAGCACTGTTCAAAATCTGTTATGTATTTACTTGCTTGTTTTCTCCTCCCACCCCACTAGTCTGTAAGCTCCAACAAGGCAGAATCCTGCTGTCTTATGATCTCCAGCACCTAGTAAAGCACCTGGCATACAGCAGGTGATGGTCAATAAATATTTGTGGGATTCATATACATCAATCTTGTGTGCACTAAGCATGAAGGGCAAAATCATTCTTCTCTCTCTCTTTTTTTTAGACGCACTCTTACTCTGTCACCCCGGCTGGAGTGCAGTTGTATGATCTCAGCTCACTGCAACCTCTGCCTCCTGGGTTCAGGCGATCCTCATGCCTCAGCCTCCCCGAGTAGCTGGGATTACAGGTGCCTGCCACTACTCCCAGATAATTTTTGTATTTTTAGTAGAAATGGGGTTTCACCATGTTGGCCAGGCTGGTCTCAAACTCCTGACCTCAAGTGATTCGCCCACCTCAGCCTCCCAAAGTGCTGGGATTATAGGCATGAGCCACTACGCCCAGCCTAAAATCATTATTTTCTGCTAAAGGTTGACAGGTGGGTTCCTAAAACTTACTCTCAGTATGTGACTAATATAAATGACAATTCCTGATCCAGTAGAAGCTGTACACATTTTGGTTAAAACTGATGGCCTAAGTGGGTCATTCTTTCACTTAATCCTTTATCAAATATTTATTGAGTGCCTTCTATTTGCAAGCACTGCTCCCCACAAGGAGCTTAGTAAATCAAAACAATAAAAATCTTCTAATAAAAGATTATTATTATTTTTTGAGACGAAGTCTGGCTCTGTCGCCCAGGCTGGACTGCAGTGGTGCGATCTCGGCTCACTGCAAGCTCTGCCTCCCGGGTTCATGCCATTCTTCTGCCTCAGCCTCCCGAGTAGCTGGGACTACAAGCGCCCGCCACCATGCCCGGCTAATTTTTTGTATTTTCAGTAGAGACAGGGTTTCACCGTGTTAGCCAGGATGGTCTCGATCTCCTGACCTTGTGATCCACCCGCCTCGGCCTCCCAAAGTGCTGGGATTACAGGCGTGAGCCACCGCGCCCGGGCTAAAAGATTCTTTTTTTTTTTTTTTTTTTGAGACGGAGTCTCGCTCTGTTGCCCAGGCTGGAGTGCAGTGGCCGGATCTCAGCTCACTGCAAGCTCCGCCTCCCGGGTTTACGCCATTCTCCTACCTCAGCCTCCGGAGTAGCTGGGACTACAGGCGCCCACCACCTCGCCCGGCTAGTTTTTTGTTTTTTTTTTAGTAGAGACGGGGTTTCGCCGTGTTAGCCAGGATGGTCTCGATCTCCTGACCTCATGATCTGCCCGTCTCGGCCTCCCAAAGTGCTGGGATTACAGGCTTGAGCCACCGCGCCCGGCCCCTAAAAGATTCTTATTGCTGGAGTGGAGATTTACAGATCAACAAGGGATCGGGTATAGAATTATCTATGTAATAATGGATCAGAGCTCAAGAAATCAGTAAGAACTCATGTTTAACTTAACACAGATACAGATTACAACATACAGAAATAGTTATAGATATGTGTATTTACATAGGTTAGTATATCCACATATATTTCTTTGCTCTGTCAGCTGAGAGAGCCTAAAATAAATGTCACTGACACCCCAGTAGCAATTAGCATCCCTCAAGCTCAGATCTTTTTTTGAGACAGGGTCTTACTCTGTTACCCAGGCTGGAGTTCAGTGGCGCAATCACAGCTCACTGTGGCCTCGACCTCCTAAGGCTCAGGCAATCCTCCCACCTCAGCCTCCCAAGTAGCTGGGACTACAGGCATGTACCACCACACTTGGCTAATTTTTATATTTTTTGTAGAGATGGGGTTTTGCCATGTTGCCCAGGCTGGAAGCCCAGATCTTGGTTTTGAATACCATTCTTTCCAATAAAAGGAACCAGGACTCCTTAAAAAAAAAAAAGGTTGTTAATAGGGCTTGAATAGGTAATATACAAGATGAGCCTGGAGCATCTTGTAGTGCCAGGAAGTAAGGAAGTTCTGGGGGGAAAAAAAAACCAAAACCAACCAAAAACTAAAAATGGGAGTATGTCAAAAGGCATAGGAGCCAACTGAACGAGCTCCCAGCGGCCAAACTGGAACAAAATAAATAAAGTAGTATTGGATTATAACCCAAAGTATAAATTAAATATCTATGAGTCCATAAACAAATGACTGAAAAAATTAACAAATTGGGGAGAAGAGACAAATCTGGGCAGAAGAATTCCAAATACATTATGTAGATATTCTACCCTAAAGAAGGGGCAGCATGATTCCTTAACTGTGGGCTGCACATAGTGACTTCTATCTAAAGAATACAGTACAGAAAGGGAGGAAAGAATAACTTTATGGAGAAAACTGACAAACACTACTTCAACCAGGTAATCAAGGTCAATATCAAGAGTCATAAATGATGATGATAGTATGGCACCTTACCTTTGGGACCTTCCTCCTTAAAATCCATAACCTCATCATAATCATGAGAAAAAATCAGACAAATTCTAAGAGTGGGTCATCTTAAAATATACCTGGACTCCTCAAAACTGTCAAGGTCATTAAAAGCAAGGAAAAGTCTGAGAAACTACAAAGTCTAGAAGAGCCTAAGGAGACATAATAACTAAATGTAATGTAATATCCTGGATGGGATCCTGGAACAGAACAAGGACATCATATAAAAACACAGGAAATCCAAATAAACAACGGACTTACTTAATAATAATATACTAATACTGGTTCATTAATTATAACAAGTTTAATATACTAACATAAGATGTTAATAACGGGAAACTGTGCAGGAGGAGGGATATATGGGAACTCTCTGTACTATCTGCTCAATTGTTCTGTAAACCTAAAATTATTAATACAAAATAAAGTCTAGGCCAGCCACGGTGGCTCAAACCTGTAATCCCAGCAGTTTGGGAAGCCGAGGCGGGCGGATCACTTGAGGTCAGGAATTTGAGACCAGCCTGGCCAACACGGTGAAACCCCGTCTCTACTAAATATACAAAAATTAGTCGGGCATGGTGGCATGTGCCTGTAATCCCAGCTACTCAGGAGGCTGAGGCAGAAGATGCGCTTAAACTCGGGAGGTGGAGGTTGCAGTAAGCTGAGATCGCTCCACTGCACTCCAGCCTGGGTGACAGAGCAAGACTCTGTCTCAAAAATAAATAAATAAATAAAAAAAACCTATTAATAAAAAAATTTTTTTAAATCTCCTGGTCAAAGATAGATTATTGTGTGTTACCAATGATACTAGAGTACAAAGACATTCATTAAAAGATTGAATTAGGGCCAGGCGCAGTGGCTCACACCTGTAATCCCAGCACTTTGGGAGGCCAAGGTGGGCAGATCACGAAGTCAGGAGATCGAGACCATCCTGGCTAACACGGTGAAACCCCATCTCTACAAAAATTACAAAAAATTAGCTGGGCGTGGTGGTGGGCGCCTGTGGTCCCAGCTACTCAGGAGGCTGAGGCAGGAGAATGGCGTGAACCCAGGAGGCAGAGCTTGCAGTGAGCTGAGATGGCGCCACTGCACTCCAGCCTGGGTGAGAGTGAGACTCCGTCTCAAAAAAAAAAAAAAAAAAAAGATTGAATTAGTCAGGGCGCAGTGGCTCATGCCTGTAATCCCAGCACTTTGGGAGGCTGAAGTAGGCAGATACTTGAGGTCAGGAGTTCGAGACCAGACTGGTCGACATGATGAAACCCTGTCTCTACTAAAAATACAAAAATTAGCTGGGCGTGGTAGTGGGTGCCTATAATCCCAGCTACTTGGAAGGCTGAGGCACAAGAATTCCTTGAACCCAGGAGGCAGAGGTTGTAGTGAGCCGAGATCACGCCACTGCACTCCAGCATGGGCAAAAGAGCAAGACTCAATCTCAAAATATATATATAATTAAAAATAATTTGGAAATTTCTGAAATTAATTTTGCCACTTGAATATTATTTAACCAATTAAAACATCTCAGCTGAAGAAAATGACCAAAGATAAGGCCACATAGTCAACAGATACTCTAGGAAAAGGATGATACTACAGAAGTCAGATCTACTCATTCAAAACATTTTTATGAGCAAACAAAGGCAGTCTCTTCTCATTATGGCACCACTAAAGTACAAACTAAAGAAAAGGTTCTGATTAGAGTTAATTAAGCCAGAAGCAGATTAGGTTTTTGAGATAATTTCCCTAACTCCCCCAGGAAGGATGGGCTGTTGTCAATTGAAGAATGCTTGGGGTGTAAACTTAAAAAAATTGGGTAGTTATGCAGGGGGAAAGAAACAGCCCTGGATAGCTAACATTCATTATCCATGCTAAAAGGGAAGGGAAAAGTAGGAGCAAGGAGAGTAATACTGATAGTGGTGAACTTAAGTAATTTAATACCAATAATACACATGTTTCATTTCAGCTAACTGTTTTTCTAACAATTTTTTCATCAGAATAAATGGTAAAAATTGATAACTTAATGGTTAACTTCTGCCTTAATTTCTACCCTGTGCTAATTAACCAGAAAATGGCCCAATAGATTAACCAGAAAAACGGAGGATAAGTGAATTTAGATATTTGTTAGTATAGGTTCTCAATTATGGGAGAGTTGATATTGATACCATTACCTCAATACTGAAAAGCATAAATATTGTACTCATGCTCTGGGGTCAGAATGCCCAGCTAATGTCCTGCCTTCTTAATTACTTGCTAATTTTGGGACTATGGATAAGCTACTTAGCTTTTCTGTGCCTCAGGTTCCCCCTCTGTAAAATGAGGTTTGTGTTGTTGTGAGGATTACATGAGCAACATCTATCCACGGCTTAGAAAAACGTCAAGAGTATAGTAAGCACTTCATAAATACCTGCAATTGTCATTAATAGCAAAATGAAGGAAATCAGGTTAGCCAATCCAAAGGAAAAAATGTTCTAATAGATAACAAATAAGAACAGTGGTTAGTGAAGTTTAAGGGATATTTTCACGACTCTCAATTTTTAAAATTTCTATTTATTTTTTCGAGACAGAGTCTCACTCTTGTTGCTCAGGCTGGAGTACAATGGTGCGATCTCGGCTCACTGCAACCTCCGCCTCATGGGTTCAAGTGATTCTCCTACCTGGGCCTCCTGAGTAGCTAGGATTACAGGCATGCGCCACCACACCCGGCTAATTTTGTATTTTTAGTACAGATGGGGTTTCTCCATGTTGGTCAGGCTGGTCTCCAACTCCTGACCTCAGGTGATCCGCCCGCCTCAGCCTCCCAAAGTGCTGGGGTTACAGGCATGAGCCATCGCGCCTGGCCTCATGACTGTTTTAAAGCAGTGGGTCCTAACAGACCCCAAAGAGGTGATTCCTCTTGTTTTACGAGGGAGAAATAAGCATAGCTACCACGTTCCTCAAATTCTAGACATAACTACAGAGGAATGGTGGTTTTACATTTTGGTAGAGCATTAAGAGAACCCTTGGTCGTCTTTGACAACCTAGGTGTAAGTTATCAGAGATACACCTGTTTAGAAGAGACTTGGCAACTAGACTTACCTGTGGTTGAACCCAAAAGGCCTATCAACATAGAGAAATACGAGGCCAAGTGTGGTGGCTCATATCTATAACCTCAACACTTTGGGAAGCTGGGGTAGGAGGATTGCTTGAGCCCAGGAGTTCAAGACCAGCCTGGGCAACATAGTGAGATCCCACCTCTAAAAAAAAAAAAAAAAGTAGAAAAAAATAGCTGGGTGTGGTGGTGCGCACCTGCAGTCCCAGCTACTGGAGAGGCTGAGGTGAGAGGATCACTTTAGCCCGGGAGGTGAAGGCTGCCTTGAGCCATGATCGCTCCACTGCATTCCAGCTGGGCAACTGAGTGAGACTCTGTCACAAAACAAAACAAAAAACCACAGAGAAATACTCTATAAAAATGAAAGGGAGTGGTGGAGAAGACAGGCAAAGTCATTCTCTCCAGTTTCTCCCTCCTGGTTTGTTCCCATCTTAGAAAGAAAGAAGAGGGAGAGGACGAGGGGAGAAAAAAAAAAAAAAGAGGAGGAAACAAGTGAAGAAAAGAGGAGACTTGGTAAACAACAGGAGGTAAAGGTAGCTCAGAGGAAGGTCTCAGAACATAGAGACCAGTTCTGTTTCCACTGGACCAAGGAGAAGTAGTTTTCAAATATTTCTGAAAACAGTTAAAACTGAAAATCAAAATCTAATTAATCTACATTAAAACTTTTTTTATCACCAAAGCTTATACATTAAGAGTACCTCAGATAGGTTTTTGAGGTCCTATACTAATCCCTCTACTATCCATTTTATAAGAAATAAAATTTAAAAGCTAGGAAACATCATGAGAAAAGAGGCAGATGAGAAGCCAGGTACAAGGATACTAGTCCCAGTCTGGAGCAATGATAAATTGCCTGCACTGGATTTGGAAGAATAGACAATTAATTCCATAGTGCCTTTTGAGTTTTTTGTCTTCTTTCCTAATAGTCCTGTCATAATTCTAACTCTGTTACAGGAAGAACTTGGAAGGTAAAGATGTTTAGAGCTTAAGCTTTAATACTATGCTTTTTATCCTGAAAGAGAAATAAGAATGAACTTCTTGAGCAAGAGAAATGCTCTCATCAAGTAGTAAACGGGGTATAAGTGTGACAAAGACACAGCAGAAAAGCAGCACACACCTCACATACCACCATGACAATTCATACAGGTCAGCAAAATTCCAACCCATGGAGTCTTCTGCTCATTTATAGGACAAAATGTCAATGAAAATAGACTAGAACAAAATCAAGGGGTTTTCTGGACACCAACATGCAAAAGGGAAGGCTTCAATTCTATCAAGCAGCTCACATTCAAAGGCTAAACTACTTATAAAGCACACTCCTAAGCTGTGGTTTGCCTAACACAAAAAGCATGCACAAATCCAAGTATCACCCCCTTTCTATTTTAGAAGACAGAACTCCTATATTATCCAATTTGCTTGTTTGGAGATACAGGTAGGTTAAAAGCAAGAAACAATAATAATAATTTTAAAACACACACACAACCATGCCTATTTACCTTGAATGGGATAAGAATAATGTGCTGGGCTTGGCTGGCTTGTGGTTAACCCTGTAGTGCAGGTAAGAACACTGTGTTGACTTGGAGATGGAGTCTGAATTAAACCACTTTCAGGTTTCATACCTGGCCACAATGCACCTGAATCAGATAAATTGGACCAATTACAAACAATACACTGGGACTGAGGAGCATGGTTATGCTTTCAAATATCAGCCAGTAGGTTTAAAATCTAAATCTTAAAAATAAATTTGCTTGTAAGAGAAAATTATTGAATCTCCCACTTGTAATACACCACAAGCAAATAACACTTTCAAAGAATTAAGGGATAAGGGCAAAGAAACAAGAAGCTTGCCACAAATCCCAATATGTATATAAATTCATTTCATTTCAATGATTGGGGGAAACTGACCAGGATTCAGAAAAAAGAGTTATTGACACCCAACTGGAGTATCTGTTATGAAGACTGCCTGATGTCCAGGTACAGTGATAAATAATTTATCCAAACTGTCAAGGTAGGAGACATTCCATATAAGTTTAAAATCCACTTACCCATTAAACAAGGACCAAATTTTTCTAAAATATATTAAACACTTCTCTGCCTTCTTAAGCTGGTTATTTTGTTACTTTTGTTTCTTCTGATTAGGAAAGACATACCTGCTTATTTTGTAAATTAAAAGCATTACAGAAATACATAATTTAGAAAAAAATACAGTCATATATAATCCCATCATCCAGACTTAACCACTATTAACAGTTTGTAGAAGAGTCACCCAGATGATTTCTTCTTCCTTTTTTTTTTTTTTTTTTTTTAAAAAAAATAAGATAGGGTTTTGCTCTGTTGCCCAGGCTGGTCTTGAACTCCAGGCCTCACACGATCCTTTTGCCCCAGCCTCCTTTAGTGCTGGGATAGGCATGAGCCACTACACTCAGTCCAGATTTCTTCTATGTATTCACTAATCATCTTTTTTAACAAAAATGGGATTGTGGTTTTTTGTTGTTGTTGCTGTTAAGAGACAGGGTCTTCCTCTGTCACCTAGGCTCAAACAATCCTCTTGCCTCAGCCACAGGAGTAGCTGAGACTATGGGCGTGTGCCACCTTACTTGGCTAATTTTTTTAGAGGTGGGGCTCGCCACATTGCCCAGGCCAGTCTTGAACTCCTGGCCTCAAGCAATCCTCCATCTTGGCTTTTTAAAGTGTTGGGATTATAGGTGTGAGCCACTGCCAGCCAACGACTGTTTTATACACAGTATACATAATTTGCTTTTCCACATAATACCTCAAGATTCATCTTTCCAAGTCAGAACATATAAGTCTATCTCATACTGACAAATATCACAGCTGTTCATTTTTACTTTCTTTTTATCATAATGTTCCTGAGTGACAATCTTTCTAAAATATATTTATATCCTTTCCTTCTTTCTTAGCAGGGAGGAAATAGCACACATACCTTTAGATTTTCTCAGTTACTGTTTCAAAAATAAAAACTGTGCTGTGCTATATATATTACAGAGATACCGCAGAGGCTATTGTGATGTGTAAAGACAATTGTTTAGTATTAAATAGAACTTAATTATAGTTCTGATTTTTAGGTTCTAATTTCACTGTTTTTCCTCAGTGGTCTGTCGCTTCTTGACTTCCTTGGCTATATCTGCCTTTTCATTTGCAATAAACTAGGCAACCATAAACAAAACTTTGCATCTGCATGAGAGCCCAAAGATATTCTTTATGAGCGAAACACTCTTAAGTGCATGGTTTTGGTGATAATTTTGGCTACACAAAAGCCTACTTTAAAAAAAAAAAAAAACTTTTTTTTTTTTTTGAGAGGGAGTTTTGCTTTTTTTGCCCAGGCTAGACTGCAGTGGCATGATGATCTCAGCTTACTGCAATCTCCTCCTCCTGGGTTCAAGCAACTCTCCTGCCTCAGCCTCCCTAGTATCTGGGATTACAGGTATGCACCACCATGCCCAGCTAATTTTGTATTTTTAGTAAAGATGGGGTTTCACTATGTTGGTCAGGCTGGTCTCGAACTCCTGACCTCAGGTAATCCACCCACCTCGGCCTCCCAAAGTGTTGGGATTACAGGCGTGAGCCACCACGCCAGGCCCAAAAAATCTTAATGCCTGGTTGTTCACTGTGTTCTGAATAGCTATGGTTACTGGGTTAGTGTAGTTGAAGCTGATAATTAGGTCTAAGAAGGTTCATCAACCAAACACATTCCATGTATGACATAAGGTTAGCCATGACTTCAAACTCAACATTAACTCATATCATTTATTTGCTCCTACTCTGATAAACTAGGAGTGAATGAATTTATAGCCAATGAACAGATATATGCAATCAAAAATATAATACTTTGAGAATGAGAACCTCTGCTTCACCAGGGCACTGAGATACTTCAGTGCAGCAACTCAGATTTGTCCAATTTATTGATAAGTACATTTAGGAATAGTAAAGAGAAATGTGAAAGTCTTAAACAATAGTGGGATATGATAATCACTTTTTAAGTTTTTTGAGACAGGGTCTTGCTCTATTGCCCAGGCTGTAGGACAGTGGTGCAATCACAGGTCATTGCAGCCTCAACCTCCTGGGATCAAGGGATCCTCCTGCCTCAAACCCCCGAATAGCTGGGACCACAGGCACACAACGCCTGGCTACTTCTTGTATTTTTGCAGAGACGAGGTTTTGTCATATTGCCTAGGCTGGTTTCAAACTCCTGGCCTTAAATGATCCTCCTGACTTGACCTCCCAAAGTGCTGGGATTATAGGCATGAGTCACTGCACCCGGCTTTGCCCCAAACTCTTAATGCATAAAAAGAAAATGTAATATTTTTTTCTCATCTATTAATCACATGAAATAACTTATTTTAAGAGACTGAGGAATACTGACACCGGTAGCATGAATTAGAAGCATTTGCCCTATCATAATTCATGATGATTTAAATATGTCCTATGTCATTTAAATTTAATTAAGATTCTTGCTATGTTTGATTTTCAACAATAAAAATATTTGGGAATATCATTTTTTAAACATTTATGATGTAAAATGTGAGTATCAGTGATATGATTCCTGCTGGTTGTATATCACACTTTTTGGTAAACAAATTGCTATTTCAATGTCACAATAACTTTTCAGATTTATTGTCATCACTGTGATTTCTCTTTCCAAATAGGTTTTGACCCTAAGGGGTTAGATTTATAAACATATTTTTATACTATATGAAAATAATACCTTATTATTAACAATAGTATCAACTGAGAATGTTTTGACAGTGTCCCTCTTATAAGATCAAAAATTAGAACACAAATGTCCAAAATAAGTAGGAGATAGCTAGTTGTGAATATCTTTGGCCAGAAACACAAAGTAGATGTTTAACATATAATTATTTTATGAGGAATAAAAGACAATATGGACAGTGCCTCCAGCATCACTGTAGACCTGGACATGCAAATCATCTTCCTCTAAACGCACCCCTCCCAGAATTCCAGATAACAGGCAGCATGACGACCCAGTAGTCTGACTCCACGGCACTACTGCTCATAGCAAACAAGGAAACCAAACCCTAATTACCTGACTCCCAGTCCACTGCTCTATGCCAACAACTACCAACTTTCTTAAGTACTTTTAAGTATCAAGAGCCTGCTGTAGACAAACTGTCAGGTTAACAATGGGAAAGCAAGTCTGTCTCTGAGTGCTTTCCTGCTGCCCCCAGAGTGGGGTCTTATCACAAACTCTACCCAAGTTTCTCAGCACAAGTACTTCACTATTGATTACTCACTATCCAAACTAATCTCATCAGTTCAATTTATAGTAACGCATATAGTGATCTTTAGAGATTAGTCTGGTGAGGAACTAAAGTATACACCAATGCTAGAAAAAGCACATGAAAGGACATTTTGGCTTGCTGATTCAGCAGCTCATTTGGATAAGCTATTATAAATAGTAAGTAATTTAATGTAAGTACTTTTCCTGATTATAAACAAAGTATATGTATATATTTTTTGAAACATCTGTAGGAAAAACAGCCACTTTTTTTTGCTTCCAATTATTCTTTATGCACAATTTTTTCTTTCTTTTTTTTTTTTAGAGGCAGAGTCTCACTATATTGTCCACACCAGAGTGCAGTGACTATTCACAGCCATGATCCCACTACTGATCAGCACTGGAGTTTTAACCTGCTGCTTCTAACCTGGGCCAGTTCACCCTTCCTTAGGCAACCTGGTGGTCCCCCACTCCCAGGAGGTCACCACATTGGTGCTGAACTTAGTGCAGATACCCAATCAGCATAGTGCACTGTAGCCCAGAACTGCTGGGCTCAAGCGATCCTCCTACCTCAGTCTCCCAAGTAGCTGGAACTACAGGCATGCACTACCATACCTGGGTATACACATATTTTGTAAAATACTAAATTGGTATTACAACATTGTGTTTTTGTTATTATATACTGCTTTTTTCAATTAATAATATACTGTTTTCTCAAGACCCTAAATATTTTTCAACAATATGATTTATAATGGCTATGCAGCAGTCATATAAAATTTAACACATACCTTAATATTCAATTTTTAGGTTTTCAATTTTTTCACATTATAAATAATGCTTCAATGAATATGTTGGTCAGCACATTTTTCTGGGTATCTCTAACTAGTTCCATAGGATACATTCCCAGAAGTGAAATTACTGAGGGAAATGAAATGAACATCCTTAAGGCTCTTAATGCATATCACCCACTCCTCCAACTCACATTAAAGTTCTTTTAAAAGAAATCAGAACAGTTGGCACCTAAAGGCATATTTTTTGAAACCCACTAACATTAAACAAGTACCCTTTTCCTTACACATACTCCTTCAGATTCCTAGAAGTTAAACTTCTAATCCCCTTTCTGCCATCCCACCCCATTTGTATACAGCTCTGGAAAGAATATGATCAGTATTTCTTTAAAAGATTATTCATCATATAGTCTTCTTAGATTTCTTCTAGTCTTTTCTCCTTTCTTCAAGAGGAGGAAGCTTTTTAATTTCAAACTCAACTCTGAGACCATCTTTTTGATATAGACCTAAAGTTATGAGCATTTCTGGAATGAAACAAACCAGGGTTCAATTATAATCCCAGGCGTTTACTAATTGTATGAACTTTGGGCACATGATTTAACTCTCAGTTTCTCCCCTATAAAAAGGGATAGGACTTACCTCTTAGGACTGTTCTGAGGATTAAATGAGACAATACTATAAAGTGTGAAGTACTTATTCTTAGTACACAGCTTGTTATAGTAAATAATAGAGATAAGGTAATGTTATTATAATGAATTTTTCTGAAGCCCTATTTGCATCTGAAATAAAACAAATTAGCTAATCTGAAAACAGGCAGCACTAAGATGACACGACTACCAAAATCTTGATTTCGAAAGAAAGAAATCAAGTGTTTTCTCCTACTTAATTTAACACATTACCAAAAAAAGCCACAAGATAAAACACAAGAAAACATCTTTTCAAAATACAGTCACTTTTAAAAGTTTTACAAACCTCTCTTACAATTTCTCTGGTAAATTGTGAGAATATGCCATCTCTATCATTCACATTACCCCAACCAAAATCTCTCTCTAGTAAGTCTCATACATTACTTAAAGTCAAATTTAAGCTAATGATTATCTCTCTCTGAATTACTGATAGAAGAAATTATGAAACACAAGTCTTCCTTGCCCTCAAATATTAAACAAAACCTGATTATTAAAGGAGCCTGTTATTAACAATATTACCAACATACAATATAAACATGTATCCTTCAAGGTTTTAACAGAGATCTATTTACTTTACAGAATTTTTTTCTTTTTTAATGTATTATTATTATCATTATTATTATTATTATTTTTTGAGACAGTCTTGCTCTGTCACCCAGGCTGGAGTGCAGTGGCACCATCTCGGCTCACTGCAACCTCTGTCTCCCAGGTTCGAGTGATTCTCATGCCTCAGCCTCCTGAGTAGCTGGAATTACAGGTGCCCACCACCATGCCCGGCTAATTTTTAAAATATTTTTAATAGAGACAGGTTTCACCATGTTGGCCAGGCTAGTCTCGACCTCCTGGTCTCAAGTGACCTGTCCAAAGTGGGCTGGGCATGGTGGCTCAGGCCTGTAATCCCAGCATTTTGGCAGGCCGAGCTGGGCAGATCACTTGAGGCCAGGAGTTTGAGACCAGTTGGCCAACATGGTGAAACCCTGTCTCTACTAAAATACAAAAATTAGGCAGGCTTGGTGGTGCACAGAGCGAGACTCTGTCTCGAAATAATAATAATTTAAGGGAAATATAGTGATCATTTAAAAAATTAATTATATCTAGGATCTATATGCACACAGAATTATCTTAGGTATTCCATAAATCATGCTCAGAGATATAATAGGAGTAGTATTTAATACTGAACAGCAGGAATGATCAACTGTTGTAAACGGCTTGGGCTTGCTAATAATTCAAATCAAAACAGAAGATTTAAAAAACTATGTGAAAATAATTATAATTGCTAGCCTATTATTAGTCAACTGTTGAAAAATCAGCTTTAAATAACCAAAAAGAAATCAACACAAACATATTCACAGAGGGGTCTCCTTTCAAAAGGTCCATTCAGTGTTGGCTGGTTAATCATATCATAAATACAAGATCTGAGTACGCTGGCTGGTACTAACAGGCATGGAAATATGGATGTACAAATGAGGAAACAAGAGAATTTGTTTCCCATCTCACATGAAGTTATCAACCCCACTATTATTAAACATAACTCCCAATTCTTGTTTCTAGCAGTTACCAGGAATCAAAGAATTCTAACAAGCCTAAAAGTAAGAAAGCTGACAATATCATAAAAGAGTAGCCAAGCGGGTCAGGAGAAACAGGAATGTGGAAACTAGAAGCAGGTACATTAATACATCCAGAATCTGTGTGGTGATATGTCTGGAAAACTTTTCTAATTCATAGCTTGATTAAATAAAGTCTACAGAAATATAATTTTGTTACATATTACATATTTTTAAATAATACAGTATTCTTTTAATTTTCTGACACCCATTTCAGGAAAGCAGGGAAGGAGCAATGAAGCACACTGCGTTTACACACACAGAAAAATAAGCACAGATATTAAGCACCCAAAGAACCTTAAAGGGACGTCTGATAAATCATTTTAATTTATAGTTCATGTCCAAGACACCTAAAACCAATGAAAATAACTCCCTAGGCACATAAGGCTATAAGAAAATTGGGGATTTCTGGCATTCTAAAATGACTTTTTGGTTCAGCAGAACAATATCTGATCAGTTTTAGGTGGGGTTAGGGGAGAAAGGAGAGGGAGAGATTGGCCAAAAAACAAAAACAAAAACAACACACAAAAACAAACAAACAAAAAACCCCACAGAGCAAACTATGATACATATTCAGACTACCTGGTTTTAGCAAGAAATTGGCCACCTCGAAATATATTTATTATGCTTTCCTAATGATAGTACCATATTATATTGTATATAAAGTAAGTCAAATCAATAGCAAATCCTCAAAGAATTTACCAAACACTTAAACATTCCAAGCTTCAGGGTCAGGACTTAGAACACACAAAATAGATAAATGAGTACTAAAAAACTACGATTTTTTTATTACATACATCAAACATACTGTTGCAAAGTTGCATACCCAACCACATATGTAACTAAGTGCTCTTAAAGAATGATGCATGGCTGATCAAAGTTTCTGGGGAATAAAATCAACATTCTTAGAAATTGTTTACAATAGAGTGCCTTACCAAAAGGAGGTAGTCCATACGTTTGGGTTGCCTGAGGGTAGACAGCATAGGGTTGAGTCTGCTGTAGTGTCTGGTATTGAGTCTGCCCAGGGTAAGCAGTTTCCGAAACAGGAACTGAGAGAATATGTGCATACGGTCTAGAAAATTTCAAGAAAACAAAAACTTTTGTGTGATTTACTTTAGTAATGAAAAATAGGTAAAATAGCTACCACCACTAACGGCAAAGAATCTGCAACAAGGAGACTAATCTTCCACATAAAATGGCTCTTTTTAAAATTTTTTTATTTTTGAGACAGTCTTGCTCTGTTGCCCAGGCTGGAGTGCAGTGGCATGATCTCGGCTAATTGTAGCCTCCGCCTCCCCAGTTCAAGCTATTTTTCTGTCTCAGCCTCCCAAATACCTGGGATTGATTACAGGCACCTACCGCCACGTCTGGATAATTTTTGTATTTTTAGTAGAGATGGCGTTTCATCCTTGTAGGCCAGGCTGGTCTCAAACTCTTGACCTCAAGTGATCCACCCGCCTCGGCCTCCCAAGGTGCTAGGATTACAGGGGTGAGCTACTGTGCCCAACCTAAAATGGCTCTTATGATCAGAAAGTAGAAGCCTTTCCTCCTTTCCAGGTTCTACTATCATCAACCCAAAGAACAATTTTATGAAAAATTTAAGTTTCAAACATCCCTCCAAGTTCCAATTATCCTACAAACATTTCTAGTGTGCTACAATCATGGCCCTATGTGAGACACAAGGATGGATTAAACGTGTTCATGCCGTTAGCCTACATCTAGAATAAAATCCTAATATAATAGAAAACTAGATAGAACAAGATTGGCAATTGGTTTTCATTCTCCACTCTGCCCCTTGAACCAAACTAAAGTTCTGAGAGGGAAAGTAAGACTGGAAAGGAGGGTGAGGCTGGTGGAGAAAAGGCAAGCAAACACACCAAAAAAACGGAAGTAGAGATGGGTTCCAATATCCTTAAATCAAGCCTACAAAACAGAACCCAGGTAATTAACAAAGTCTGGGAAGTTCCAGACAGGACTCAATCTCCTCAATGATATTTAAGTCAGGGCATACTGCCACTAGTTGGTGCCACCATATCAGCGATAGCTAGAGATTTCAGCAGTGAAACTCCTGGGACTTTACAGTAGCTAGCAGATATAACCATTTCATCCATGATATTGCACTGAATTTTTAGATACCAATTATTTCATGTGGTGAGTTACACTGTATATATAACGTAAAAAAGAAAATGCTATTCGTACCATGTAAGCATAATAAAATATGGCGGGGGCGGCAGGGGTGTTTTAAAGGGGAAATTTTTTTTTCACCTTTGGGGGAAGAGGAAAATGAAGAAAGGCCATAAAGAAGTGATATAGTAGATAAGAGGTACAGAATTGGGAGAGAAAGGGTGTTCTAGCACAAGAAAAAAGTCCTGCCAGGGAACAGAGGAAGGAAAGCAAGGGCTTCAGCCTGTAAAGAGCATAGATAACTGAGGGAAGTATATTAAGAGAAGTAGTGAGAGAAAGGAAGCAAAGACCTTGAATGCTAGGCTAAAAGGCAAATCTGAAACTGAGAGCCACTGAAATTATTGAGCAAAGAGTGACAAGATCAGAGCTGTTCTTTAATAAAGATTATTTTGACAATGCTTTGTAAATTGTTTAGAAAGGGAGGAGAAACTGGAAATGGAGATCCAGTTAAAAAAACAGTTCAGATAAGTAATAAAGAGGTCTGAATTAAGATAGATGGTATAGCTAATAAGGTATTCTGAATGTAGCAGGTATGCAAATACTTTCTGAATGAATAAATGAATTTGGAATCTGCAACATATCCACATTTCAGTAGATTCTAAAAAACTGAATTTAAAAATGTCTATTCTTCTTAGCCAGATCTGAGTCCAGGAAATAGCTCAGGTTAGAGTTGTTACTCAAGTCTCATGGGAATGATTTACATCTTAGTGACCTTAAATGGATTAATCTCCAGATATGGTAAAGACCATAATGTCCTTTTTCATGCAGAGTCTTTGTAGCCCAAAGCTCAAATGTGTTGCCACATTTAGTATCTAATTTCTTCATAATAATCTCAGAGAATAGGTTCAGTCATTTCACAGAAGAAAGTCGCATGAAAATGATTAGCCCAAGCACACCATTAGTGTTAATACCAGATTAAAATTAGAAGAACTCATTGGGTTGACTTTTTAATTTATTTTTTAACTAATGCAAAATTCAAAAGGTAAAAATGGATATAACCAGGGAAAAGAAAGACAGTTTCCTTTTTATAACAGCCCCATAAAGTATCTCTTGCTTTTGCTACCAGTTTCTTTATGTATCCAGAGCTGTAAGCACATAAGAATATATCCTGGCTTAATAAATGCACTTGTATGTGTCTTTGTATGCATAGGTCCACTCTTTATTATGCACAATAGGTAGCTTGGTATACACACTGTTCTGCACCTACCCACCTTGGAGATGAATAACTTGGCTGATATTAACGCTGATATTACCCCATGAAGGCCCAAAACATAACCTCTTAGTGACTTTCCCACCAAACCTATCTAACTTCAAGCCCAGTTCTACTCTGAGGACATTTTTCCTCAATCAAGAAACTGAACACAGGCCAGGCGTGGTGGCTCATGCCTGTAATCCCAGCACTTTGGTAGGTAGGCAGATCACCTGAGGTCAGCCGTTTGAAAACAGCCTGGCCAACATGGTGAAACCCCATCTCTACTAAAAAACACAAAAATTAGCTGGGCATGGTGGCATGCCGATAGTTCCAGCTATTCAGGAGGCTGAGGCAGGAGAATCACTTGAACCTGGGAGGTGGAGGTTGCAGTGAGCCACGATGGTGCCACTGCACTCCAGCCTGGATGACAGAGTAAGACTCTGTCTTCAAAAAAAGAAAAAAAAAAAAAAAAAACTGAACACAGATTGTACTGAGAAATCCAGTCTTGTTTTTATTAATCTGTATGCTGTATGTCAAGGTACAGGACAGAGAGAATGACCAGAAGTCAATCAATGATATGGTTAATCACTAATACTATTTTGCATGTTCAGTGCCTACTCATTTTAGAGTAAGCTTTTGTGTAAAATGATCCATTGCAGGCAACCATCTACTTTTTAAAAGGATACTACATAGATTATATTTAGAGGGAATTAAAAATCGGAATGATGATAGAATAAGAGATGTAAAAATAATTTAAATATCTATTATTTTAGAGGAAAAATAATATTAAATTTTGCAATGAATCTACAGAAAAAGCATATGCATTTTGGAAACAATTATTCAACTTACTTTGCAGAATACATCTGTGAGGTATAATCATTGGATGAGCGAGGGATGTAATCGGTGCATGTCATAACTGAAAGAAAGATAGTATCACCAGGTTAAAAAGTTAGAACATTTCAAAGATGGAATGGGAAAACTGCACATCTCACTGTATAGTCTTTCAAACTAATTAACAGAATACAGCTTGGACACCAGATAGAAAGACTATGTGGTAGAAAATATCTCTTTTTGTGTATACACCTGTTATAGACTTCCAGAGGCAGTAAAAAAAGAAGGGTGGGGTATGGAAAAGAGCTGAAGGTTGGTAGGGATCTCTACCTTTACCCATTACTGATCTAAAATAATAGACGAAGCAACCTCCTAAGCTCTCAGCTATGCTGATAGGCAAACAAAAAGCAAGCTCTGTGTCTAGAAAACCACATTATTCTACTTCAGCTTATTTGTTCTTTGAGTGCTTACTATATTGAGTAAAAGCCTTAAGAATGACTTTCGGCCGGGCGCGGTGGCTCAAGCCTGTAATCCCAGCACTTTGGGAGGCCGAGACGGGCGGATCACAAGGTCAGGAGATCGAGACCATCCTGGCTAACCCGATGAAACCCCGTCTCTACTAAAAAATACAAAAAACTAGCCGGGCGAGGTGGCGGGCGCCTGTAGTCCCAGCTACTGGGGAGGCTGAGGCAGGAGAATGGCGTAAACCCGGGAGGCGGAGCTTGCAGTGAGCTGAGATCCGGCCACTGCACTCCAGCCTGGGCGACAGAGCGAGACTCCGTCTCAAAAAAAAAAAAAAAAAAAAAGAATGACTTTCAGGAAAAGATTTAGGGGAAGCATCCAATCTTATTTTAAAACCACTGCTACTGCTATGCATAATCAACAGCAGAGTAGATGCAAGTATATTTCTATACTACTATTTTTTCTGTTTTGTAGTGAAGGCTTTGATTTTGGCAAACCAGAGACAGATGTGAGGAACTGATGTGATGCTCTGAGAAACTCTCAAAGACTTTTCCGGCTATTGTCCTCTTGACCCCCATGACTTCATCTGGAATAGCTGCTATGAAGGCTTGACCCTCATGATTACTACTTCTGGTATGAACACTGTAAATATCTGATTAAAAACGAACCAATTAACTTTATGTCTAATTAGGTTCCCTGGAAGAGCACCTGATCCAAAAAGAGAACCTTGATCAAAAGCAGATGAGGGGCCAATTCAAATGCTCAAGAGTAAGACAAATCAACACCTGTGAGTTTATTACAGAAGAGCTTGTCCAATGCTATTGTTTGAGGTATTTAAAAATAATTATTGGAGATCACATTTATCTCTAATCATTTTGACAAAAATGAAGGAAATGTCAATTAGATCTAAAGTTCTGACAATCCATTGCAAAGAATGTAACGTAAGTTTATTTGAATTCTACACAATGGATCTTCCTCAGTTGACACATACATTAAAAAAACCCAAACCCTTATCTTCCTCCCATTTAATTTAATTCTGGAAGGGATCAACAACATCCTAGGAGACTGGGGTCAATTTTCACTTCTCTAGAGAATGAATGAGCCTTGATCTTGGCAGTACTTGGGAACCACAAAACAATTATAAAGAGTCAAGGTATAATATCCTATTATACTATAGAAGAATCAAGTAAGTAATATGCTGGCTTGGACTAGAATACCAACAGTGGGGATGAGGCAAAGACTTTGAAATATATTCTGAAGGTAAAACGAACAGGACATTCTGATGGATTTGATGTAGAGAATGAGGAAAACGGGGAATACAAGATGGTTCCTAGGTTTTTAGTTTGAGCAACTAGAGGGAGAGTGATATCACTTCCTAAGATGGGCAAGTTTGGGAGAAGAGAGTATGTCATAGGGGCTAAAGGAATTGAAAGTTCTTTTTTGAACATCTTAGGTATGATTTTCCTTCCAGTAAAGATGTCAAACAGGCAGTCTGATACACAAATGAAAGCATGGGAGAAGTCAGACTGGAAATATCAATATGGAATTCATTAACCATGTATAAGATATTTAAAGTAATGTAATGGGAGAATCCAGAAAGAGGAAAGATGGTAGCCTAGAACTAAGGCCTGAGGCCCACCAAAGAAGGGCCATCAAAGGAGAAAGGTGGGAGGAAAAGTAATGAGAGGCAGAATGTGAGGAGAAATGTATTCTAGAATTTGCAACATGAAAACAACTAATGGCCTTGACGACAGCAGTTTCATTGGAAGAGTGAGGATAGAAGCTAAATTTGAGAAGCTGGAAAAGTGAATGGGAGGTGAAAAAGCAAGTGAGGGCAACTCTTTCAGAAGTTCTGATATGTCACTTATGTGTCCATAACTAGTAGGAGATGTGGAGCCAAGGGTGGGGGTGCAGGGGGAGCAGTGTTTATGTTTTAAAATGGTAAGATGTTTCTTTACTGACAGGAAGGATAAAAAGAGAAGACCGTGATGACACACAAGTGGTGGCAGGAAAACTACAGTACCCAAGTCCTTGGGCAAGGTAAAAATAGATAGTATATGGAACACAAATAAAAGGCTCTACATCTGACAGGAGCAAGTATACTGCTTACATCCTGACAAGAAGGAAACGGCTGGGTGGCTCATGCCTGTAATCCCAGCACTTTGGGAGGCTGAGGCTGGCAGATCACTTGAGGTCAGGAGTTTGAGACAAGCCTGGCCAACACGGTGAAACCCTGTCTCTACTAAAAATACAAAAATTAGCCGGGGTGATAGCACGTGCCTGTAATTCCAGCTACTCGGAAGGCTGAGTCAGGAGAATGGCTTGAACCTGGGAGGCCGAGGTTGCAGTGAGCCGAGATCTCACCATTGCATTCCAGCCTTGGCAACAAGAGCGAAATTCCATCTCAAAAAAATACAAACAAACAAATAACAACAACAACAACAAAAATACAAAAAGTAGCTGGGCATGGTGGCATGCACCTGTAATCCCAGCTACTTGGAAGGCTGAGACAGGAGAATCACTCAAACCTGGGAGGCGGAGGTTGTAGTGAGTCGAGATTGTGCCATTGCACTCCGACCTGGGCAACAAAGCAAGACTCCATCTCAAAAAACATAAAAAAAAATAAAATAAAGAACAGAATGAACAGGACGACAGTCTAAGGTAAAAACAGAAAGGTAGGGGAAGGTATAGATGTAGACTTCAAATGAACCAAAGTTTTTATTTATTTTATTTTATATTTTGTAGCGAGGAGGTCTCACTTAGTTGCCCAGGCTGATCTCAAACTCCTGGCCTCAGGTGATCCTCCTGCCTCAGACTCCCAAAGTATTGGGATTACAGACAAGAGCCACCATGCCCAGCTGAACCAAAGTATTTGAAGGAAAAAAGGACATTATTTAGAGGGAGCAAGAATATTCAACTTACTTCCTGACCCGGAAGTATGTAAAGTTTAAGATTTTAGGGAACAGGTCTTTTTCTTGGAGATGAGTGGGATATTCAAGAAATTAGAGGAGACGTTTTATTGATTAGAGTGGTTTTCTACAATATGGACAGTTTCCCATATGGACCAGAATCACCTGGCTAACCTGTCAAAACTGCAGATTCCCTATCCACATCAGATCTACTGAATGATAATCTTTGGAGGTGAAACTAGAATTCTACATTACAAACAAGTATTCCAGATGATTCTTATGTAGACTAAAAGTCTGAGAACCACCAGAATAGAATCACCTTTGAGGAAATACTATATAGAACTCAAGATACACCTTTTAAAAAAAAGTTACACCTTTTTAAAAAATATACATGGGAAGTATATATGGTTAAGTATAATTGTCTCTGATTTTCTGTAAGACATTATTACCTTTAAAACACTCAATCTCAAAACGAAAATAAAATCACGGGGTGTGACTCCTTGGGTGAATGGATTCCATGTGATCTTTTCTCAGCTGCTCTGTCAATAAAGCTTACAGGAGGGCTCAAGGATAAACACCCACAAAAACAAGGATGGGAGAGCCTTCTGGATATTTTGGGACAAACAAGGCAATTATGAAAAACCAATTCTATAAGAAAAGCATTACTAGTTATAGGAATATCTGTTCAATCATGCACAGAATACGGTACTTACTTTCCTCTGATATGGGAAGGTTTGAAGTAAGGCTTGATGTTTCAGGCTTCTGATCACTGACATCTGGATTGCTTACTTGACTGGGAGAACCAAAACGAACACATTAGCCCCTGATTGATTTGCTGCATTGCTAAAAGTGATGAGCTCAAACCCATTTCCTCCTAGGCTATACAAGTAAGAGGCAAAGTAAATCTTCATGATATCCTTATTGTTGATTTTTAACAACTTGAAGAGAGCTCGGGCCAGGGCCAGTACCCTCAGCATTCTACAGTTCTTTTTTTTTTTTTTTTTTTTGAGATAGAGTCTTCCTCTGTCACCCAGGCTCGAGTACAGTGGCGCAATCTTGGCTCACTGCAACCTCTGCTTCCTGGGTTCAAGCGATTCTCCTGCCTCAGCCTCCTAAGTAGCTGGGATTACAGGTGCATGCCACCATGCCCGACCTACTGCTCTTTCTTATATCTCTAGATCCCTTTAGTTTTTATATAATTCAGAAATTCCAGCTAAGTCACTGGCACGTCAGATTTTTCTTTAACACCATATGGTAAAACATTGCTCTGTCACTGTTTAAAAATTGTACATATTATATGTTTATGGGGTACAATGTGATTTTTGATATATAAAACACCTTTCACTTTTTTGTGAAAAAAAGTACATAAAAACACTTAAATTCTATGCTTTTAGCAATTTTGAAATATACAATGCTATATTATTTATGACAGTCACCATTCTGTGCAACAGTGCTCTGTTACCTTGCTCCCAAAGTACCACAGGAAGGTAGGGAGACGTTTGATTTCAGACAGCAGATCTCCATCAGCTACAAACCATAATCATATGAGAAGGGTTTTCAAATTACACGTTTGGGCCAGGTGCAGTGGCTCACTCCTGTAATCACAGCAATTTGGGAAGCTGAGGCAGGCGGATCACTTGAGATCAGGAGTTTGAGACCAGCCTGGCCAACATGGTAAAACCCCATCTCTACTAAAAACCAGGCGTTGTGGTGCACGCCTGTAGTCCCAGCTACTCGGGAGGTTGAGCCCTGAGAATCACCTGAACCTGGGAGGCAGAAGTTGTAGTGATTGGAGATGGCGCTACTGCACTCCTGCCTAGGTGACACAGCGAGACTCTGTCTCAAAAACGAAACAAACAAAAATTATACGTTTGTTTCCAAGTGGGGGTTCTAAACCCTTAAGATTCATTCTACCATATTTCTCTTCTCTCCTAGTTAAATAAAACACAAACACCTCATTTTCTATTTTTTATTATAGCCAGGACTAAGCAACATCTTTTTTTTTTTTAACTTATAAGGGAAATTAAGAGAAATTGCGAATGATAAGTCACATAAACTGGGAGGACAAGTCATTATGTCAGATAGTTTAATGCTGGAAAGATTCCACAGAAATTCTGGAATGAAGATTGTTCTAACTTTAATTCTTCACAATGTTCTCCTTTTTCCATCTACTTTACTTTTCATTCTTCAGTTATTATCTCCCATTATAGCACAGTGGTTAGGAGTGTTGATTCTAGAGTCAGACTGTGCAAGTTCATATTCTACTCTGCCAATAACTAGCTCTATGACCTTGGACAAGTCACTGAACTTATCTGTCCCCCCTTTCTACATCCATCAACGAGAATAAAAATGAAACCTATTTCATAGGGCTGTTATGAGGACTAATAAGTTAATGTTTAGAGCAAAGCTAGAACATAGTAAGCACACTTTAACTGTAACTGTTATTATATTAAAACTTCTTCAAAGCCCAGGCATCATGCCTACATTCAGGCACCCTAGAAAGAAACCTGCTTTGTTCTTCTACACTCTAGGGAGAGGTAGAAGACACTGTACCAGAGGCTCTATATATCTGGAAAGATAATGCTGACTAATCAAAGGTAAAAGTAGTTTCTACACAGCAAAATTGCAAAAAGAAATATTACTTATATAAAAAATACACAGCACCAAAATTTATAAAGTTCTTGTATCATTTTTGAAACTGACTTCTAATATTCAAGCCTAAGAGTTTTCTTAAAAATTGTATATATGTTTTGTTTGGTTGGTTTTTGTTTTGTTTTGTTTGAGACAGGGTCTCACTCTGTCACCCAGGATGGAGTGCAGTGGCTCCATCATGGCTCACTGCAGCTTTGACCTCCTGGGCTCAAGTGATCTTCCTACTTCATCCTCCCGAGTAGCTGGGACTACAGGCATGTGCCACCATGTCCAGCTAAATTTTGCAATTTTTGTAGAGATAGGGTTTCACCATATTGCCCAGGCTGGTCTCAAACTCCTGGTCTCAAGCAATCCGCCCACCTCAGCATCCCAAAGTGCTGGAATTACAGATGTGAGCCACAGTGTCCAGCTTTAATGGTATATTTTGAATGTTCAAATAATTTTTCCTCATTTGTAATTAATTTTAAAGCTAAATACCCAAGTAAGGTTCATTTTTATCTTGTTACTCAAATGTTTATATTTTTGGAATCGAACTTAATGTACTAACTAAGATGTGATTATGGAAATTGAAGGGTAAGGGCAAGAAATTATATGGAGTAGTTGTGTCAGTTTCCCAAACTGGGTGATTTATTATAATTACCTAATAGTTAATAAAAATACAGACTTCTGGACCCCATCTCACACCTTCTTACATAGAATTCCCAGGGGAAGGGCATAAAACTGAACCAGAACTTCACATTTCAGACATCAATAACTAGTTTGACTTCTACATGTACCTGGTTAAGTCTGGGGTTCACTGTTATACCCACTGTTGAAGACTATTTCTAGATCCTATATCTTAGAAGCTGGTGATATTTCTATGATTCAGTATACATTGGACCAGTTCCCAAAATCCAATGGTCCTAGAATATTATGTTATAGCAACATCTCCTACATACTCAACTGAGCATCTAGAGAATAAATAGAAACAACAGCACCAAGACAGTGAATTAACTCTAGCACTTGTTAAATATTTAGATTATTATCCTTAGAGAAATGACATACCGCCTCAAAATATAATTATTTTCAAAGTCATATAAACATAAATTTTGCTTAACAATGAATACACCATGAAAAAACAATTGTTCTAAGATAAAATGACCAAAAAAACCCAACAACATTCCATAAAGTGGCATGACAAATACCTCCTTCTCATTCAACAGAATTATTAACGACACAAACAACAGATAATGGATAAACAAAATGCGGAACACACATAAAATGGAATATTATTGAGCCTTAAAAAGAGAAAATTCTGAAACATGCTACAAATGGATAAACCTTAAAGACATCATGATGAATCACAAAAAGACAAATACTGTATGATTCCATTCTGTGAGGTACTCAGTAGTCACAATCATACAGACAGAAAGTAGAATGGTGGTTGCCAGGGGCTGGAGATGTGGGAATGAATAATATTGTTTAGTGAACATGGAATTTCAGTTTGGAAAGATGAATAAAGTTCTAGAGATGAATGGTAGTGATGGTTGCAAGACAAAGTGATTGTACTTAGTGCCACTAAACTGTACAGTTAAAATGGTAAATCGTATATTGTGTGTATTTTATCATAGTAAAAAACTGCTGAAGGTAAAAGAAGAGATAATTGCAGGAAAAGATGAAGGTGATGGGTTCTTTCAAACAACTGGAGACGTTAGCCTTAGATAAGAGCAAAGGAATTTCAGAGGAAAGAGAAACAATATCCAAGAGAAGCAGATTAAGTAGGCAGATCTGGTGACAGAGAAGGGAGATGTTCCTAATCTCTTTGAACTAGGGAGCAAGATCCACAGCTGAGTGAATGAAAATAGCAGGAAAAGAAGGGAAAGGGGAGAAGGCAGGGGGCAAGGAAGGAGGGAATAAAGGAATTAAGATGATTTTAGAGGTTGGGAAATCAGACATACCAGGAAGGGTTAGGTTTAAGTGTCTGTTTTAGATCTAATCATGAATATAAATTAAGAATAGTTAGCACAATTTTGTGTTTTTCTCTCACAATGTACGAGTGATTGGGAATAAGTATAGAATAGGTGGATAGTTGGGTTTAATCAGGGTTGTGGTTTTGCTAGCCAAGTATGACAGAAAAAAGTGAGGAAGTTAAGAATGTTTGTAAGGAACTAATTATAATAGATCCTATAGTTAAGTTTCTTTTTCTGTCTTTTCTTTTTTTTTAAATGAGACAGTGTCTTGCTCTGCCACCGACCCAGGATGGAGTTCAGTGGCGCAATCTTGGCTCACCACAACTTTTGGCCCCTGGGCTCAAGCAATCCTCCTGCCTCAGCTCCGAGTAGCTGGGACTAAAGGTGTGCACCACAATTCCTGGAAATTTTTTTGTGTTTTTTATAGAGATGGGGTCTTGCTAAGTTGCCCAGGCTGGTCTCAAACTACTGAACTCAAGCGATCTGCCCACCTGGACCTCCAAAAGTGGAGCCACCACACCTGGACAGTTAAGTTTCTTTTTTTTTTTTTTTGAGACAGAGTCTTTCTCTGTCGCACAGGCTGGAGTGCAGTGGCACATTTGTAGCTCACTGTAACCTCTGCCTTGTGGGTTCAAGTTATTCTGCCTCAGTCTCCCAAGTAGCTGGGATTATAGGCTTAAGCCACCACGCCCAGCTAAGTTTTGTATTTTTAGTAGAGACAAGGTTCCGCCGTGTTGGCCAGGCTGGTCTCGATCTCCTGGCCTCATCGGCCTCCCAAACTGCTGGGATTACAGGCGTGAGCCACTGAGCCTGGTCAAGTTTCTTATAAGGAAGAAACTAAAGTTCTTTTTTAAGGGGTGAGGGTGAAAATATGACAGATCATTTACTTGATGGTTTAAGACATGGCTAGCATGGCAGTTCTAGAATAAAAGAGCTGGGATGATAGTGTGTGGAGGTAAAAGTGTAGGATTCTTGAAATTAATGTGGTAGAGGTGATGCAGTTACTGGCTCATATGGTTGGTGCACAAACGAAAGAAGGTAAGAACTGTGGAAAATTGAAAACCATGGTATGAGGAAGCCAAACTGTGAGGTGCAAACAAGCTGCCTCTTTTCTATAAGAGGAGTGGGGTTAATGACTAAGTCATTTCATAACCATCTGGTAATTAATACCAAATCACTTGGACTTTATTTATTTTGCTTATGTTTCCTATTCTGTATACTGTACGTTTGACTGAAGAATATGGTGCTTTTCATCTTTACCACTGAGTCTCCTCTATGTAGTACAGTGCCTAATATACAACATGAGTTTGGTACATATTGTGGAATAAATAATGAATGCATAAGAAAAAAATCAGTGCACATGTTTCAGGAAAAAACTATTTGGAAAAGAAATTTTAATCTTAAATCGAATAGTTTCAAAATGTAACAGTTGATGGTAAGACCCAAAAAGAGGGCAAAGCATGCCCATACACTAATCAGCATATGAAGGAAAAGAAAAAAAAAAAACAAAACCTATGAGAAGTTCATTAAAAAAAAAAGTGAACTTTACATACCTTATAGTTTGCTCTCCTGATTCCTGCATCTTGGCTTTTTTCACCTGCAAAAATAAATATACAAAGGTATCAATGTACTGATCTGTTTTTTAAATCATTTAGCTACTCAAAGAACAGGCTATTAACTATTACAGGGTAACTGTTTAATTTTGTTTAGTTTAGATTTAATTAACCCTTGTTATATTTTAGAGCTAGAAATGAAGTTTGTTTTTTAAATGGAGCTCTTCTTTTTAATGAAAGAAGTGTTCTTCTGATTTAAAAAAAAAACTGCTTACCAGAATTTTTACTCAAGGTAGACAGAATGTTTACTAGGATAAAGTATCCAAGCTTTGATACAAACTATTTGGTTTTATACTGTAACAGGCAAATTACATTTAAACAAACAGTAAAGATGGCAATCTAAGTATCATCTACTCATTTATTTAACAAAAATGGCTTTATACTTGTTAGTTTAGTGTCAAAAATATGAATTCTTATCAAGTTACCAGTAATTTAGAAAATACTGTTAACCCTGTATTTTTTTTTTATTTTTCACATTTTCTATTTCCTTCTGGGTAGAAGTCACTTCCATTGAAACAGTGTAAGAATCCACAAATGAAAGATCAATGGTTAACACTAATGGATTTTTCTGTTTTCATATTACAGAGAATCTGATTTTAGAGCTCTCTGATTAGAATTGGCTGTAGTAGAAACATGTCTAATATGCTTAGCCATTCAAACCACGAATATTTAAAAATATTTCAAGCTAATAGAAGAAGGCAGAAACTCTAGATAATTTGAAGCAAATGTATCAGGTGGAATAACAGATATTTAATATTACATTGAATAATTCAGACAAGACAAATCATAAATGCAAGCCCCATAAAATTTCTCATGGCCATATACTGCTCATCAGAATACACAACCATGAAATAAATAAAACCAAACATTCTTGGTTCCTTGCTTATGGCATGTGAAAATGTGTTCCATTCAATGTTCTCTTAATTTTCATAGGTATCAAAAAGGAGAAAATAAAGAAACAAAGGCAATTTAAAAAAAGTTTCTAAATTTAAAATAAAAATTACATTAAAGCATTTGAAGCAAAAACAAAAAACAAAACCTTGAGGTGGGTAAATCCTGATTAAGCATGACATTAAATTCAAAAGCCATAAAAGAGAAAATAGATATGATTACACAAAAATCTTAAACTTCTATATGATAAAAGACACCATAAAACAACCAGGAGGTTGAGGGATTCCAGGATAGTATGCAGACTGTGACAAAAAAATTTAACTGTAGGTCGGGCGTGGTGGCTCACGCCTGTAATCCCAGCACTTTGGGAGGCTGAGACGGGCGGATCACGAGGTCAGGAGATCGAGACCATCCTGGCTAACACGGTGAAACCCCGTCTCTACTAAAAATACAAAAAATTAGCCGGGCGCGGTGGCGGTCGCCTATAGTCCCAGCTACACGGGAGGCTGAGGCAGGAGAATGGCGTGAACCCGGAGACAGAGCTTACAGTGAGTCGAGATCGCGCCACTGCACTCCAGCCTGCGTGACAGAGCGAGACTCCATCTCAAAAAAAAAAAAATCTAACTGTATTACCAATGTATATGACAATCTCACTGAAAGAGGGGAGGGAAATATGATCTGACCTAGATAACATAGGAAAATAGTGTTTTGCCTGGAAACTATAAGGCTAAAGACAAGAAAAATTCAACTATCTAGTTTATCTGCCTGCCATAATTTCACAAATGACAAAATATAGCCTCTTTTTGTAAAATATTCTGCCCTTCCTACCTAAAGATGATAGTAGTTACATATGGTCAGATAATAATGTACTCTTTCAATAGTGGAGATGAATTTATGCTTAGCTCATCCAAAGACTCTTTGCTATCAAAGAAATGTAATTATGAGCTGGTTGGCTGAGTAACTGAAACAGTCTATACCCTTCAAACAGTAATTTAAACAAAGAAAATTAGAGCACTGAGGAGTCTAATTTATCATAGTCTTCATTTATTAGAGGTATAGAGCAACAAATTTAGCTTATCACCTCCAAAAGAAAAAATAAAAAAATAAAAAAGATCCTGGAGCAACATTTTTAAATTTACTTATTATTATTATTATTTTTTTTTTTTGAGACAAGGTCTCATTCTGTCACCCATGCTGGAGTGCCGTGGCATAATCTTGGCTCACTGCAACCTCTGCCTCCTGGGTTCAAGCAGTTCTTGTGCCTCAGCCTCTCGAGTAGCAGGGACAACAGGTGCACACCACCATGCCCAGCTAATTTTGCTAACTTGTCTATTTTTAGTAGAGACAGGGTTTCGCCATGTTGGCCAGGATGGTTTTGAACTCCTGGCCTCAAGTGATCCGCCCACCTTGGTCTCCCAAAGTGCTGGGATTACAGGCATGAGCCATTGCGCCTGGCCAAAAACGTATTTACTTTCAAGGAAGAACTATGCTTCTTTACGCTCCTTCACTTTTAATTTTTTTCAGTGCCAACCCAGTGCAGAGTACATATTCATAAATAGAAAGGGAGAAAATGTATCTAAAGTCATATCTACCAAGCAGAAAAGTCTGGGGAAGGAAAAGGTGTTACAATGTTTTTTGTTTTTACCTCATATGGCCCATTGTTTGTCTTGATTTGAGCAATTATGTCCCCCTCTAAGGCAGGGATATGAAGCATGTACTAACCAGGCAGTAGAGGCAGGTAAATTTACTAAAGACAGACAGATTTTACTCAATTACAGAAGTGTTGGTTCAAACAATACAAGCCAGAAACTGACAGAAAATGATTCCTAGTTCTTAAGAGAAATAGCAAAGATTGAGCAACAATTTTCTGGAGAGTTTACAGAGTAATATAGTACTTGCAATAATGAATACTGAAAACTACACAGCAAAGTAAGCAACGATTCAAGTAGCAACCAGTCCTATAGGGAACAATTTTCATTAACAAAACCAGTATAGATTATACAAGCAACTGGTATCCAAGGAATTAGGGCCATATCAGGACAGTAGTAGAAGGACAGTAATACAAGCTGCCAGTGAGTAAGAAAGCAATAAAGCTGAAAAGGCTCTGGTACGGTTAAAAGTGAAAAAATCTGAATCTCTTTTTATATGACATGATTTTGTATACAGAAATCCTAACGAGTCCATTAAGAAACCACTAGAACTGATAAACAAGTTCAGCAAGGCAGCAAAATACAAGACAAACATACAAAAATTAATTATATTTCTATATAACTTGCAATGAACAATTCAAAAATGAAAAACAAAATCCATTCACAGTAGCATCAAAAGGAATAAAATACATAGGAATATGGCCAGGTCCAGTGGCTCACGCTTGTAATCCCAGCACTTTGGGAGGTCGAGGCAGGTGGATCACCTGAGGTCGGGAGTCCAAGACCAGGCTGGCCAACATGGTGAAACCCTGTCTCTACTAAAAATACAAAAATTAGCTGGGTGTGGTGCTGCACACCTGCAATCCCAGCTACTCAGGAGGCTGAGGCAGGAGAATCGCCTGAACTTGGAAGGTGGAGGTTGCAGTGAGCTGAGATTGTGCCACTGCACTCCAGCCTGGGTGACATGGCGAGACTTCGTCTTAAAAACAAAAACAAAAACAAAAAAAACACTTAGAAATAAACCTAATAGAAGAAAAAGTACATGTTAAAAGAAATTTAAGAGTTAAATGCCAATCATCCCACATCCAGGGACAGAAGAATTCATCTTGTAAAGATGGTAATACTCCCCAAATTGGTCTACAGTCAATCCAATCAAAATCCCAGCTGGCTGCATTCAAGAAATTCACAGACTGATCCTAAATTTCATATGGAAATGAAAGTGACCCAGAATAGCTAAAACAATCTTGGGAAAAAAAAAAAAAAAAGAGAACAAAGTTAAAGGACTCACATTTTTCCATTTCTTTTTTATTTTTATTTTTCAAGACAAGAGTCTCACTCTGTCACCCAGGCTGGAGTGCAGTGGCATGATCTTGGCTCACTGCAACCTCCGCCTCCTGGGTTCAAGCATTTCTCACGCCTTGGCCTCCCAAGTAGCTGAGACCACAGGTGCGTGCCACCATGTCTGGCTAATTTTTTTGTACGTTTAATGGAGATGGGGTTTTACCATGTTGGCCAGGCAGGTCTCAGACCTCAGGTGATCCGCCCACATCGGCCTCCCAAATTGCTGGGATTACAGGCGTGAGCCACTGTGCCCAGCCCCATTTTTCAATTTCAAAACTTACTATAAAGCTAGAGTAATCAAGACGGTGTGGTACTGGCATAAGGATGGATATATGGATCACTAGAACAGAATTGAGAGTCCTGAAATAGACCTCTACATTTATTGGGTCAACTGATTTTCAACAAGGGTATCACATTTACAGTCAAATTATTTTCAACAAAAGTGCCACAACGATTCAACAAAAAAAGTTGAACTCGTACCTCAAGCCATGTGCAAAAATAAACTCAAAATGGATCAAAGCACTAAAAGTAAAAGCTAAAGCAATAAAATTCTTAGGAGAATATGGATGCTCTCATCACTTGTAAAAATATAGGCTGGAGGCAGTGGCTCACACCTGTAATCCCAACACTTTGGGGGGCTGAGGCAGGTGGATCATGAGGTCAGGAGTTCAACACCAGCCTGGCCAAGACAGTGAAACCCCGTCTCTACTAAAAATACAAAAATTAGCCAGGTGTGATGGCGGGCGCCTGTGATCTCAGCTACTCGGGAGGCTGAGGTAGGGAACTGCTTGAACCTGGGAGGTGGAGGTTGCAGTGAGCCGAGATCACAACACTGCACTCCAGCCTGGGTGACAGAGTGAGACTCCATCTCAAAACACACACACACACACACACACACACACACACACACACATATACACATATAAAAATCTTCACCACCTGGATTAAACAATTTCTTAGATATGATAAAAGAAAAAATAAAAATGATTTCATTAGAATGAAAAACTTTTATGCTTCAGCTGGGCATGGTGGCTCACACACTTTGGGAGGCAGAGGTAGACAGATCACTTGAGCCCAGGAGTTTGAGACCAGCTTGGGCAACATAGTAAAAACCCCATCTCCACAAAAAGTACAAAAAATTAGCTAGGTTTGGCAGCATGCACCTGTAGTCTCAGCTACCCAGGAGGCTGAGGTGGAAGGATCACTTGGGCCTGGGAGGTCAAGGCTACAGTGAGCCATGATTGTGCCACTGCACTCTTGCCCAGGGCGACAGAGTGAGACCCTGTCTTAAACAAAAAAACCTTTTACACTTCAAAGAACAGTATCAAGAAAACGATAACCCACAGAATGGAAGAAAAATTTTGCAGATCATACGTCTCATAAGGGACTAGAATATATAAGGGACCAGAATACATAAAGAAGATAACTCAATTTAGAAATAGGCAAAAGATCTGAATAGACATTTCTTCAAAGATGTACAAATGACCAATAAGCATATGAAAAGGTGCTCAACATTATTAGTCATAAGAGAAATGCAAATCAAAACTACACTGAGATGCTACTTCCACCCAGACGGCTATAACAAAAAAGCTGAACAGTAACAAGTGTTGGCAAGGACGTGCAGAAACTGGAACTCTCACTGCACTGCTGGTGGAAATGTAAAATAGTGCAGCTGCTTTGAAAAACAACCTTGCAGTTCCTCAAAAGGTCAAACAGAGTTATCATATGACTCGGCAATTCCACTCCTCACTATATACATGTCCCCACAAAACTTTTATATGAATGTTCATAACAGCAAAAAAGTAGAAACAACCCCAGTGTCTGTCTATCAACTGATTCACACATTAAAATGTAGTAGTATATCTATATAATGAAATACGGGGCAATAAAAGGGAATTAAGTACTGATACACGCTGTAACATGGATAAACTTTAAAAACATTACGTTAAGTAAAAGAAACCAGTCACAAAGGACCATGGTTTGTATAACTCCAATTTTTGTTTGTTTTGTTTTGGAGACAGGGTCTCACTCTGTCGCCCAGGCTGGAGTGCACTAGCTTGATTTCGGCTCACTGCAGCCTCAACCTCCCCGATTCAAGCGATCCTTCCACCTCAACCTCCTGAGTAGCTGGGACTACAGGCATGCACCACCACACCTGGCTAATTTTTCTGTATTGTTTTTGGACAGATGGGGTTTCACCATGTTGTCTAGGCTGGTCTCAAATTCCTGAGTTCAACGGATCCACCTGCTTCAGCCTCCCAAAGTGCTGGGATTACAGGTGTGAGCCGCCATGCCTGACTTGTAGAATTCAATTTATATGAAATATCTACAAATTAGTAAATCTATAGACACAAAGTAAATTAATGGTTGCCTACAGCTGTGGAAGATAAATTGGGGGGTGACTGCTAATGGGTATGGAGTTTCTTTTTGGAGTGAAGAAAATGTTCTGCCTGGGCATGGTGGCTCACCTCTATAATCCCAGCACTTTGGGAAAGCCAAGGTCGGAGGATCACTTAAGGTCAGGAGTCTGAGATCAGCTGGGCAACAAAGCAAGACCCCATCTCGACAAAAAATTTAAAAAACAGTTGGGTGTGGTGGCTCACACCTATAATCCTAGGTACTCAGGAGGCTGAGACGGGAGGATTGTTTGAGCCCAGGAGTTCAAGGATGCAGTGAGCCATGACTGTGCCACTGTACTCCAGTCTGGGTGACAAAATAAGACCCTGTCTCAAAAAAAAAAAGAAAAAAAAAAAGAAAAAAGGAAGATGCCCTAAAATTTATTCTCGTAATGGTTACAAAACTATTTTAGAATAGACTAAAAACTACTGCACTGTATACGCTAAAAGGGTGAATTGTAGGATATGTAAATTACATGTCAATAAAGCTGGTATCTTAAAAAATGACGTAATCCTATGGGCATATAATGGCTAATGATAACACAGAAAGAAGCACTGGCAAATTCATAAATCAGGGTTCTATTTTTGCTTCTGCTACAATGTATAATCACACTTTAAATATAACACAGCAAGGAAACAAAAAACCCAGTATACAAACTCAGAATATACAGGCTCCAGGCTAAGTTCTGACAGTTAATTCACTGCATGTCTTCTCTGTATCTGTTTCTTCATCTGTAAAAAAAAGATACAACTACCTACTTTACAGGGCTCATGTTCCAACAGCGGGAAACAGCAGGATTAACAGTACAAGGATGCTGGCTGAATAAAACTTAAGAATGTGTACTGTTAACATAGTATGTAAAGATGAAATTCAAAGAGGAAAAGAGTGAGCTGCTTATGAAAAACAAAGTGCTATGTAATTGTTAAATTTTAGTGTTATTACCATAGACAGCAAGAACAAAGTTGAATCCCAGAAATTTCAAGACAGGCTTAAGAAATAGGACTCTCTAGTTAAGAAAATTGTATTAAGCTTCTCAAATGTCATTCTGAAATTACTTGTGATGACTTACAAGTAATGACTCTGAAGGTTTAAACAAGAGGCAAAAGTATACTAGTGCCAGGTAAGTTGTAATCTTGGCAATAATAAATACAATGGTCGGGTAAGTCTTCATGGAGACTATAAAAAGGATGTTTATGTCAAGATTTATCCAACACTGTCCAGCAAAGAGAAGGACATTGTTCTGTTTACTAAAAAGTCATATTCCATATCCTAGAGGGGTAAAGGATTTGATCACAACCTAGATGAAATTTCACACAAAAAACAATTTAATGCTATTTTCATTGACCGTGCTTACTAATAGCTAGCTAATTACTAATTTGACTTCAAGAACTTAACATAAGGAAAGCAGGACCTAGAGAGGGAGGCAAGCATTCCAAATTATTAGAGAGGTAAATATTTATAGCAGAGACAACTTCCTGTTCTACCACTGCATGTCAGGTGTGACTTGTGATGGAGGCAAAAAAATCTTTTTGTCTTCTCTATCAAGAAGAGTAATCTACAAACTGTAAACGATAGCATACCTAAATTTTTCAAAAAGAGTTTATTTGCATATTTATAAGCAAGCACCTCAATTATTTTAAATAAGTTCGAACCCTCCAGACTCATAGAAGCTTTATCCCATAGACCTGTAACTTAACAAACATGATTGCTAAACCAGTGTTTATCATCTCTGAAAAATCACAGAGAATTAGAGAGGTGCTTGAAACAGGGTTTGAGTCTAGGAGTTCAAGACCAGCCTGGGCAACAGGGCAAAACCCCGTGTCTACTAAAAATACAAAAAAATTAGTTGGGTGTGCTGGTAGTCCCCGCTACTTGGGAGGCTGAGATGGGAGGATTGCTTCAGCCTGGGAGGCAGAGGCTGCAGTGAGTCAAGATGGCACCACTGCACTCCAGTCTGGGCGACAGGGTGAAACCCTGTCTCAAACAAAACAAAACGAAAAGAAATGTTTCACTACTTGGTTTGTTTTAATTTAAAGGTGATGGCAGAGAGGAATTAGGTGCCAGAAACTATAAACTAGTGCTAATTCAATGCTGATTGATGACAGTGTTCTAAAACAGATTATTGAACAAACCTCTGTAGACACCTAGAAAGGATATGACAATCACCTGGAGCTATTATATTTTTTTTCTAAGAACCCTCAACATTTTTATTGATAGCTTAAAGATTTAGGCTATAAATAGGTAAAGTATATGACAGAAAGCTGGAAAGAATAAGATTTTTAATTAAGGTACCAAAGGGTGATAATGTTACTTCTTCAGGGACTCTCAGTGTGTAAACTGTAGCATGAAGTATTTCTTATTCTCAATCCACTGCTGTTCTTTATACTGTATTCTCCAAGTAGAGGCTGTACAATAATCAGTCAAAAGGATCCCTTCATCTGTGGATGAGATTCTTGCATTTTTGGAAGGTGATTTATAGTAATATAACACAGTTATTTACAACTCAGTTGAGGATTGATAAGCAATAAAGGGAAAATGAAAGAATCTGAAGTCAAAATTTACTGCATTGTGAGTTATCTAAACAAAATCTTTTTTTGTGTGTGTGTTTTTTTTTTTGGAGACAGAGCCTCACTCACTTCTGTTGTCCAGGCTGGAGAGCACTGGCACAATTTCGGCTCACTGTAACCTCCACCTCCTGGGTTCAAGCGATTCTCCTGCCTCAGCTTCCCAAGTAGCTGGGATTACAGGCATGCGCCACCACACCTGGCTAATTTTTGTATTTTTAGTAGAGATGGGGTCTCCCCATGTTGGCCAGGCTGGTCTCAAATTCCTGGCCTCAAGTGATCCACCCACCTCCACCACCCAAAGTGCTGGGATTACAGGCATGAGTCACTGTGCCCAGCCAATCTGAACAAAATCTTGAGGTAGAGCAAGCAATTAGTGGAGAAATAAGAGAAGGGATAATTCAATAAGGAAAAGTCAAGAAGAGACAATGGGATTAAAATAACTTCAATAATAATGACCATCAGTAACATCACCAGGGTTAAAAATACTGGCTTTATTTATCATCAACTTGGGATGGGACCATTCTCTCCACTCATATTTTAGATCTCCACTACAGCCTGTGAAAAGTTGTTTTTTTACCTCAAAGTGTGTCATTACTCTTCCTGTTCTATTTTAAACATTAATAAGTGTCGTGTTTTTAGATTCTGTATTTGTCTGTTTGACGTCCATTAATCACAGAGCCAAACTCAAGGCCAAAGTTGTATTCTACTTCCCCTGAGATCTGGTGCCCATACTCTGAACCACCTCCTTTATCTAACTCTCACACACTAAGCCCCTATTTCTCCTGCCCTAAATCATAAATCAACCCAGGACAAAGTACCACCAGATAACCAGGGACAGCCCATAGGCCACAAAGCCTGACAAAATTATTCAAACTAGTCAACCCTAAGCTGTTTACCCTGCCTACCTTGCTTTTCCTGTGGAAACCTCGATAAGTCTGTGGCCCGTGCATTCCTCTCACTCTTTTCTGCCTCCTGACCAACAGTGGTACTTCCCCCGTGTGGCATGCTATGCCTCTTGTTTCAAGGAGAACTATGAGTAAACACTCAACTTTTCTTTCAATGGCACTGACCTCTCTATGTCGTCACTCAATCACCTTTTTATATTAAGATCTGGGCACAAATCAATAAGGAAATAATGCCCTTTGACAACCATTTATAGTCAGCAGAAATTTTGGTTTTAAAGTGCTTCAATTTCTTACCTTTCTCTGAAGTAATAATCAGGTTTTGCACATCATGTTACAGAAGTTCAACAGAATGACAAGGAAATGAAGCAGGGCAGAAGAGATAGATGATTGTCAGCAGGTCAGCCTCACAATTCTCATTACCTTAAATAGGTAAGGAGTAACTAACAATATCCGTATTTCAACAGTATGTCAACACTTACATAAGTCTTTTGAAAATATGACTAGACCTTTGTCTTACCACATTCAAAACTCAATGGCATAATTTCCCCTGGTACATTTAGTATCTACAGTTCAGCTATCTGTTCCAAAAGTATAAATCCTAAACACACTGCTCAAGATAATTTTTAACCCTACCATTTCCCTGACAGTTAAAGTCCCACCAGGGATAGGGGATCACATCTCAAATGTTGCTAATGCCTTCCTAGTTTTATACTTACCTCAACTGAGGGGCCTAAAATAATAATGACAAAGCAATCATCAATATGCATTTCTCAATATAAAGAAAAATATTAAAAATATATTAAAGGACTTTATCATTTAAATGGGAGCTAGTACACCTAAAGAATACAACTAGAACATGAAAAACATATCCTATTATTTGCTTTCAAAATTCAAATTTTTCTAGGTTAGATTTTCATAAAGTAAACATGTACCATGCTGTATCCTCTCTTAATATGAAATGCAAGAGGCCCACTCAGGATAGCAAATTGAATCAGTATTTACCAAACTTCAGAAAAAGAAACTGAAGACAAAAGGAAAAGACCCTCTAGCATAAAAGTTATCTTAAAAGAATGACACTATTGCTTTTGTTTTTTTAAACATTAAGGGCCAAAAACCAAAAAGAAGATAAACCCATATCATCTGGGGACATTTACAATTATTTTATTATGTTAAATATTTAAAAGAAATTAAGAATTCAATATAGTCTCTATGGTTTTATCTGTTTTCAAGAATTAGCTAGTGGTCAAATTATACCTTCCTCACTACTACTACTTTTTAAAAAATTAACTCTCTTAGGGAAATTTAGGTAAAAACAAAACTAAATTTTCTGGTCGAAATGGTGATATACTGTCAGATCAGTAAAGAGATGTCCTATTTTCTAAAAACTGTAACACTAGCCACTTATTTTTTTAAATGACATTTCTAAATACAATATTCATTTTGTAATGCTAAATTTTCCTTAGACTCCTTAGAATTAAGTTGGAAAAATACAACATTGTTTTCTTGAAAGGAAACAATTAAGGAATCTTTTCCTTATTTTTATTTCTAATTTGGAATCTATAACTGAATAATAATTAAAATACCTTAAGATTAGCTCTTCCATAATCAACTTTAAACTGTTAAAGGAAATACTTACTGGTTGCTCTGGTAAATCTTGTTCTTCTTCCATGAGGACCAATATTTCTTTATTATGCTTATGTGACTGGATTACAAGTCTCTCCCAGCAGTTTTCACAATCTGTTTTTAAAAAGGAGGATTCAAAGCTTTATATACTCTTAAAGTATTACCATTGAGGCCATCAGATAATAATTTTTTAATATTTTGCTACCCCAAGCTTTCTACATGAGTTCCAATCACAAAATCTCAAACCTGCACGTGGCTCTTCAAAAATGACATGCTACACCAAATCAAGAGAGGTGTACACAATGACTTTTATAATACCTTGCAAAAGTCAACACGTGGAACCACTTCTGCTGGTTACTATGGTGCCTAATGCATTAAACATCTTACAATGAAAGCCATGTGCAGATAATAAAATAATTTTTTAAGGATTAGAGTTACATTAAAAATGATAGAGACTGGCCTAGCAAGTCAGCAAGTTATGATAACATCTAACCTGCTTTAATGTGGAGCATTTACATAACTGTTAACACAGACACACAGAATCACTTTAAATAGGACAAACCAGAATATCAACTAAATGCATTCACAACCAACTATCTGTCTATATGTCATCAATTTAAAGGAAAACTCAATTCTTCTGCATCTCAATAATAAAAATAAGTATAGTGAAACCTTGACTTTTAGAACTAAAGAAAATAATCATTCAAAGATAGGACCTAATTTAATTCTGAAATAATGAGCTTCTACTAACTGTACTGCCCAGTCAATTATTTAAGCAAAATCTTTACATTCTCAGACCCTGCTTTTTCTGTCCTGATTTTCAAACAAAAAAGGAAAAATAGGATTCTAAGTCCACCTTACCATGTCCTACTGACAGGAGACAAAGAGATAAAAATTAGAAAGCTGCATACATTATAAAAATGAAATACTCCATTTCTGTCTAACAAAAGTGAAACCAGCACTTCTCTCAAAAGATGTGATTGCTTGTACATTTAATTAAAGTCACAGCTGTTTTTAGTTTTTCTACCAACCACTGTACCTAACTCACATACAAAGCTAAAGTATATAATCTTATTACAGAAGTCCTGAAAATAGACAAGTAACAAGAAAACAAAAAACTTGTTATGCCAGTATACTACCACTCTACTTCTATTACTCCATCGTGCTGCAATTCAACACAACTTTAAGCCACACTCCAGAATGTGAAAAGGAGAGAAAACACACAAAAGGTTACAATTAGATGCAAAGTTGTCCAACTCTAACACAGCTTTATTCCCTACCCCAATTTAGAATATCAAAAGAAAAAAGTTTAAAGGTCAGAAGCACTTGATACTCAATGTACTCACGTGTAGCTCATACACAGAGCCTCAAAAGCTAAGTTCTCCTACTACATGACGCAGATAACTAGCAATACAGAATTACAGAGTGCAATAAGTAAAGCTCATAGGAGCTATCTTCCCTGCACTTATTTTGCTCAGCTTAGAACAGCACAATCAATGTGACTTAAAACTGATTCACAACTATGAAAGATCAAACATTTTTTGTTTTACTAGTTTGAGTCTTAGTTTCAAATTGAAATATCTTTTCTTTAAGGGACAATCCTTTACATTTTATACTGTCTAAATGTACATTATGTACATATATTATTTCATCCCATTAGAAACTACAAAATAGGACCAAATCATTAGGGAAATGGAATACCTTCAATACCTCATTTGTTGAATTTCTTTTTTCTTTTTTTTTTTTTTTAGATAGAGTTTCGCTGTGTCACCAAGGCTGGAGTGCAGTGGCGCAATCTTGGCTCACTGCAACCTCCGTCTCCCGGGTTCAAGCAATTTTCCTGACTCAGCCTCCCAAGTAGCTGGGACTACAGGCGCGCCACCAGGCCCAGCTAATTTTTGTATTTTTAGTAGAGATGGGTTTTTGCCATGTTGGCCAGCCTGGTCTTGAACTCCTGACCTCAGGTGATCTGCCTGCCTCAGTCTCCCAAACTGCTGGGATTACAGGCATAAGCCCGGCTAATTTGTTTTTTTGTGTGTGACCAGTTCTCATCCATACAAAACTTACAACATTACATGTTTTCCCTAATTGAAGGCCATGGCTATAAAACTACAATCTCTAATATATTTTCAGCAAGGGAGATAAAAGGGATATCTGCTCTACCATGGGGGAAGAGTTATAAATTTCATCTCTGATAGGAGGAAGGTAAGAATAATTGTTAAAAATATATATATATGTGTGTGTGTGTGTGTGTGTGTGTATACACACTCAATAATGTGGTTTAATTTTGTTTCTAAACAAAAATTAACTCATTTTAGAAATCTGAATTACACTAAAGGAGAACATAATACTATTTACAGGTTAAAAGGGGTCATTGGTTTTAAAAAGAAACAATACTCTATCAAGTTGAATAATGAAGAATCATTTTAAAAGAAAAAACATAGAAACATAAATGGTGGGGAAAGAATAATTTTAAAAGAAAAAACAAAAACATAAATGGTGGGGAAATAAATTATCAATAAATGTTCAAATATTGAATTTTGCTTTTTAGAAATATGGTAATATTAAATTGATTTTATAATAGAAAAAGAAGAATCTATTATTTCTTGACATAAATTCTGTAAGCTGCAAGAAAACTTTCTTTAAGGGAAAAATTTAAAGACATTCCTTTCTACATCTCCTATTCTTTGAAAATAAGCACGCTTTGTTGTTTCCATCTTTAAAATTCCCTTTGTCTTCTCAGCTTTTCAATCTAGGAGAATAAAAAGGACACAAATAATTTCTGTATTTAGAAGAAAAGAACTGGCCAGGCATGGTGGCTCATGCCTGTAATCCCAGCACCTTGGGAGGCTGAGGCAGGTGGATCACAAGGTCAGGAGATCAAGATCATCCTGGCCAACATGGTGAAACCCTGTCTCTACTAAAAATACAAAAATTAGCTGGGCGTGGTGGTGCAAGCCTGTAGCCCCATTCTTGGGAGACTGAGGCAACAGAATCACGTGAACCTGGGAGGCGTTGGTTTCAGTGAGCTGAGATCACGCCACTGCACTCCAGCCTGGCGACAGAGTGAGACTCTGTCTCAAGAAAAGAAAGAAAGAAAGACAGAAAGACAGACAGAAAGAAAGAAAGACAGAAAGAAAGAAAGTCAGAAAGACAGAAAGACAAAGAAAGAAAGAAAGAAAGAAAGAAAGAGAGAGAAAGGAAGGAAGGAAGGAAGGAAGGAAGGAAGGAAGGAAGGAAGGAAGGAAGGAAGGAAAAGTTTAAAAACCAGGCTTGCTATCTCAAAATAACTGGTCAATGACTATGAATAATTTTGATCATTTTAAAACAAAAAGCTGCCTACAAGTAAAGAATATGATATATTACAAAATCTGGGATTCTACTGTCAACACACGATGTGTGGGAAGTTTGCAAACATACATTCTGGTACATTGTGTATAAAACGCACTAATGACCACAAATTATGTAATTCTACCAAAACATTCATCTAAATACTACTTTCCATCAATACAGTATTCTCCTGCCTTGCAATAATTTGTACACTGAATGATCTGAAATATCAGAACATACTAAATATTAGAATGCAAGTATTCATCACAGTGCCAGCACCTATCAATGTTCTAAAACTTTTATTAAGACTTCATACCATTTTCCACGAGTGGTACATTCTAGACAATCAAAAGTCATACTTACTAGCAAGAGATGAAAGTACAGTATAACTAAGACACAATATTGCAAAACTTGGTAATAAAGGAAGTACAGAATTATTGTAAAAATCTTAGTATTCATTTTCTTGTATTAGTTCTAGAACTTAACTTTTTGTTGTTGTTGTTTTTGTTTTTTGAGACGGAGTCTCGCTCTGTCGCCCAGGCTGGAGGGCAGTGGCATGATCTTGGCTTACTGCAAGCTCCGCCTCCCGGGTTCACGCCATTCTCCTGCCTCTGCCTCCCGAGTAGCTGGGACTACAGGCGTCCGCCACCACGCCCAGCTAATTTTTTGTATTTTTAGTAGAGACGGGGTTTCACCATGTTAGCCAAGATGGTCTCGATCTCCTGACCTCATGATCCGCCCACCTCGGCCTCCCAAAGTGCTGGGATTACAGACATGAGCCACTCCACCCGGCCAACGGTGTTTTTTTTTGTTTTGTTTTGTTTTTGTTTTTTTACCGTTAATGTAACCTGACATTATTTTACATTCAATGAGATTGATCTTTTAAAATATCAAGTAATACAACAGTTGTGACACAGAAAAGTGAATTTTTAATGTAATTAAAATAAATATAATTAAAACTTAGCCAAACAGCTGATGAAATTACAAGACAAGCCCTGAGTTAATCTTTTAAGTACCTTTAGAACATTTGGAAAGTAATGTCTTTTCACAATTTTCTAATTTCGATTCTTACTACTGGTTTCTAAATACACTTGTTTTATCACCTTTTTTGGAAATAGAGCTTGTCAGTATTCATTTGTCTTCATGGACAGAATTCTGAGAAAATTTAAAATTGAGAATAGAAATAGTATTTCCTAAGACCTTATACTTCTCTACCTGTGAATGCTGACAGTGAAAAAATAGAAACTTTGGTTTGATTCAAGAGCCACACAATTTTGAATACTATTGTGATTTTGCATGCTTAAAAATAAAAGCAGAATCTTTCTGTAATATGGTGGCCATAAATTTTATTTTTACTCTTTAGAAGTTAGAAGGGAAATAATTAATAACAAATATTTTATTTCAAAATTCGAATTAGATTCCTACCTCATAGTTTCTGTTTTGTCTCAAGTTCAACATACTACATACCCTGCAAATGTAAATGGCCACAAGCAAGAAATTAGGTTGCTTCAATGTGTTATTAAAGCTCTTAGGCTTAGGAAAAGAAATTAAATATATGTAGGGGTGTGTGTGTGTGTGTGTTTTGTTTGTTTAAAAGCACAGAATAGGCCGGGCGCGGTGGCTCACGCTTGTAATCCCAGCACTTTAGAAGGCCGAAGCGAGTGGATCACTTGAGGTCAGGAGTTTGAAACCAGCCTGGCCAACATGGTGAAACTCTGTCTCTCTTAAAAATACAAAAAATTAATCTGGCATGGTGGCACACACCTGTAATCCCTGCTACTCAGGAGGCTGACGGAGGAAAACTGCTTGAACTCAGGAGGTGGAGGTCGCAGTGAGCCAAGATTGCACCGCTGCACTCCAGGCTGGGCGACAGGCGACAGAGTAAGACTCCATCTCAAAAAAAAAAAAAAAAAAAAAAGGCACAGAATAAAGGCCAAATTGTTTTCCATGAAAACAAGGCATATATCAGTCTTAATTACAACTTCAAAAGAAGTGTGTAAGTAGGGCAAAAACAGTCTGATTTATAGGTCCTAGAAAGAGAACTTGCATGCAGCTAAGTATGTACAGAGATATTCAGGAGTTAACTGGATATCTATGACACAGTTCCACATAGAAAAAAGGTAGTCCATAGATTTAATCACTGACTACATTTTATTTTAAGTTTATTTACTACACTTCCCAAAGTGCCTTATATATATAATTTTTTATTTTTATTTTGTTTTTGGGGGGGGGAATAACTAAAACTTTTTTTTTTCTTTTTTTTTTGGAGACAGCACTTGCTCTGTCGCCCAGGCTGGAGCACAATGGTGTAATCTCGGCTCACGGCAACCTCTGCCTCCCCAGTTTAAGCAATTCTCACACCTCAGCCTCCCAAGTAGCTGGGATTACAGGTGTGCACCACACACCTGGCTAATATTTGTAGCGATGGGGTTTTGCCATGTTGGCCAGGATGGTCCCAAACTCCTGGTCTCAAATGATCCACTAGCCTCGGCCTCTCAAAGTGCTGGGATCACAGGTGTGAGCCACCGCATCCGGCCTAAAACCTTCATTAGATATGATTTTCCAATAACAATAATGTGCAAATTTGAACTATGAATTCAAACAGCAGTGAAGTCTGAAATTTTAAAAGGTAGAATAGGTATTAGGGAACAAAAGGTAAAGGAAGATGAGAACATTTAATACTATTCATTATCTCCTCTCCGTACACAATGTTGCATAGATACAACTATTTCATTTTTATCTTATTGATTTAATAATAGTGAAATCACCTTAAGGAACCTACAGTATATAGTTGGTGTCCAACTTTAGGGGGGAAGGTAGAAACACACATGATTAACAGTTTCACCCACACATTTTAGACAATTTTTTTTTTTGCCAAGATTTAGTAGTAAATTCACAAATATAAGTACTTTCACTCCTTCAGTGTTAAAATAGAAAGCTAAATAGTGTCAACAGTAGTGGCTTAATTATTGGTATACAAGAAAAACAAAACACCAATAGGTTTTCTTAATTACGCACTTTAAATATTAATATGTGCATTTATTTTTACAGTTACAAATTTTTCATGTTTTAGACAATAGCTTTTAATAGTTTCAAATCCATTGAGACACTGCTTTCAATTTGAAATAATGTGTGCATACACGTATATAAAAAACAAAAACAACCCCGTGTATGACTCATCTGACAGATGTTTGAGATCAATAAATTCTTATTTTTCAACATGCAGTTAGGTAGAGAGGGAAGCAAGCCATCCTCTCTCTATATATATACATATATATATATAAATATATAGAGCCTGGGAGACAGCATGACTGTCTCAAAAAAAAAAAAAGAAGTGAACAAAGGTTTACTCCAATACCTACAAGTTTCTTATTGAAAATTAGACAAAATTAATAATGAGTATTTTGGGAGAAAGGAGAATAACAGAGGCCATTTAAGGAAAACCTATCTATACCACTCTTTAAAACCAATAATAGTAGAAAAGATAAGAGAACTGTCATTTACTGAGCATATATAATACACAAAGTTTTTGTTTTTGTTTTTGTTTTGTTTTGTTTTTAAGAGATAGGGGTCTTACTATGTTGCCCAAGCTGGTCTCAAACTCCTGGGCTCAAGCAATCCTCCCACCTCAGCCTCCCGAGTAGCTGGGACTACAGGCATGTGCCACTGCATCCAGCTCCAAGTAATTTTTATAGTCACTATCTCATCAAATTTTGTTTCCACAACTAAGACGCAGGTGGTATTACCATCCTCATGCTACAAACAAGGAAACTGGGATTCAGAGATTTAAACAATTTGTCCAAGAGTAACAGCAATAATGTTGCAGGCTGAAGTAAAAATACCTTAAATAAAGAGACCAGACGATAGTGATGATGACTGCAAATCACTGTAAATGTACTTAATTTCACTGAATTGTAAACAGTAGTCTCCCTTTCCAAGGGGGGGATATACTGCAAGACCCCCAGTTGACACCTGAACCCACAGATGGTACCCATATACACTATCTTTTTTCCTATACATACATATCTATGATAAATTTTAACTCAGCAGTTTTCATGCGCTGTGTGGCCAAAACCTGGAGTTTGAGGTGTGACAGCAAAACTAGCATGAATTTCTTCTGCTTCTTCAAAAGTTCACGGACAGAAGATTAGTTCTTACCGTAGATTTGTTTTTCTTTCTTTTTGAGATGGAGTCTCTCCCTGTCACCAGGCTGGAGTGCAGTGGTGCAATCTCGGCTCACCGTAACCTCCAACTGCTGGGTTCAAGCAATTCCCCTGCCTCAGCCTCCTGAGTAGCTGGGACTACAGGCGTGCACCACCACACCCAGCTAATTTTTGTATTTTTAGTAGAGATGGGGTTTCACCATGTTGACCAGGATAGTCTCGATCTCGACCTCATGATCCGCCCACCTCAGCCTCCCAAAGTGCTGGGATTACAAATGTGAACCATCGCACCCAGCCCTACCGTAGATCTTAACAATCTCAGCATAGGATTTTTTTTCTTTCCTTATTTAGTAGAGAACTTTAACGTTTTCACTTAATGCACTTCTCTTTGGCATATCTGTATTGCCAGCAACACTACTCTTGCTCTTCAGGGCCATTATTAAGTAAAATAAGAGTTACTCGGGCTGGGCGCGGTGGCTCATGCTTGTAATCCCAGCACTTTGGGAGGCCGAGGCGGATGGCTCACGAGGTCAGGAGTTCGAGACCAGCCTGGCCAACATGGTGAAACCCCGTCTCTACTAAAAATACAAAAATTAGTTGGGCATGGTGGCACATACCTGTAATCCCAGATACTCAGGAGGCTGAGGCAAGAGAACTGCTTGAACCAGGACCTGGGAGGCGGAGATTACGGTGAGCTGAGATCACGCCATTGCACGCCAGCCTGGGCAAGAGTGAAACTGTGTCTCAAAAAAAAAAAGTTACTCAAACACACAAGTACTGCAGACACCTCAACAAGTGATCTGATAACTAAGATGGCTCCTAAGTAACAGGCGGGAAGCGTCTACGACATGAATGTGTTGGATAAAGGGATAATTCATGACCCAGGCAGGAAAGAGCAAAATGGAGAGAGACTTCATCACACTACTCAGATCGGTGCACAATTTTAAACTGATGAATTGTTTGTTTGCGAAATTTTCCATTTAATATTTTCAGACCAAGGTTGATAGCAGGTAACTAAAACCGCCAAAAGCAAAACTACAGATAAGGGGGGTACTACTGTACTTAAAAATGGTTAAAACAGTTAATTTTATCTTACGTATATTTTACAATAAAAAATACAAAAAAAACCCTAACAGATTAGAAATGCCAATAAAAAGATCAAGCCTATAAAGTATTTAAAATATGAAATAAATAGAGAAAAATCAGTATTTAGAAAACATTGTCAGAAAAACTGAATACCAATATGGAAAAAATATCCACATCATCATATGCTATAACTAATTATAAATATATTAAAAAACTAAGCATTCAAAAAACTTTGGAGAAAACAGAATAGTAACCTTATCTCACTATGGAAAAGAGATGAATTTATGGTCAATTCAAAGAAAGCATAAACGACAATTTGACAAATCCAATTATGTAAAATAAACTTTCAAGCAATAAAAAAATCTAACATTAAAATATTATAAATTCAGGCAACATCTGCAAGAATTATGATAAATAAAACTTAATGTTTATAACATACACCAAACCAATTCAACATTTCCCGATCATCTATTATTATGGAGCAAACAATGACTAACTCATAAACCTGTCAAAGAATAAAAACAGGCAGTTTAAACCACAGAGATTAAATCAGCACTTGAGAAAAAAGACTGTCTCACTACTAATTGGAGAAATATAAATTGTAATATTCTTAAGATACGACTTCATACATATTAAGCTACCAAAAAAAATCTAAACAACAAAACCAAGTGTTATCTGGGTTATAAGAAGATAAAGACATATTCAGTCAGGCACAGCTGTAAAATCACATGTGTCTTCAAACTGTTCCTGGATAAAGTATAAAAGAGGTCATAAGATTGGCCATGGCCTAACCTGAATAATTTTTCTTCGGTGCTCACACAAGAATTACATACAGGGAGGAAGAAAGCAAACTCTACTTTTAAAAATAGTATACGTTTGTTGTCTAAGAAACAAAAAATGTGAAACAACCAACACATGAAGAATAAGTTTAACTATACCATAACTGTAAACTATTTCAATACAAGCTTACTTAAAAAGTGAAAAAATACATGTTTTTACGTTAGTTTAATAATAGCTTACATATAATTTGATAAGAATCAAAAGCAGATACAAAGTTACATTTAAAAGTATAGTAAAATGTTTAAATACATATTTTTAAATGCTTATATAAAAATGTTCAAGATATTAAGCTAAAATTAGACACAAGTTCTTCATTCTTGCCCCCAACTTTTTCCATTGGAAAAAAATTTCAGCTTTGAAGGAAAAGCAATTCAAATTGCAGTGATCCTCCCTTACCTAAAAAATCTTAAAGTTTGTGACAACAATATAGGTAGAAAGATTCATTTGATTTTCTGGCTGTGTCATCTCTTTCCTAAGAAGTTATTTAGACACTGTACATAAACTCAGGGTTGGTTCATTTTACAGCTCTAAGCAAAAGCAATGAACTTCCAATAGTTGAAGAATTTGCTATCGGAAAAGACTTCACATTTGGTTTCACTCTATTGGACAGACACAATTTTCTCTTGGAAATGCGAGAAAATACATAACAAAAGATGCTACAAAGGATAAAAGGTCTTACAGATCATTAAATGTAATCCTTATTTTAAAATTGAGGAAATTAAACAAAAGAGAAGGCACTGCCTCATGAACCTGTAAGCAGCAGAAACAGTGGCGGAACCCGAAACTCTGAACTCCCTTGTCTGAAGTTTTTTGTCTCCTTTATGCAAAATTGAGCATAAAACCCTCCCTTTTAAAATTACATTCCTTCGTGCCTGTAATCCCAGCACTTTGGGAGGCTGAGGCGGGTGGATCACCTGAGGTCAGGAGTTCAAGACCAGCCTGGCCTACATGGTGAAACCCCATCTCTACTAAAAATTTAAAAAATTAGCGTGGTGGCAGGCACCTGTAATCCCAGCTACCCGGGAGGCTGAGGCAGGAGAATCGCTTGAACCCGGGAGGTGGAGGTTGCAGTGAGGAGCCGAGATTGCACCACTGCACTCCAGCCTGGGCAACAAGAGTGAGACTCCGTCTCAAACAACAAAAAAAATTACATTCCTAATATTATTACCTTAGGCTACTTATTCCTTTTCTTTCATTACATCTCTATCCTATGTTATATTACTTCGATCTTATGATATAATATCATGTTCTTAAAGTTTTAAAATATTTTAAATTTAAACTCAGAAATTCTTTTTCAATGTATGGACTGGCACTTTAAGGACCTCCTAAAAATCCAAAAACAACATTCCTTTTTTTTTCTTTAGAGGAATAAAGAGCTTAGTTGAACAAAGAGCTACTTCTGAATCTGGCAGCCCTCAGAATCGGAAGAGATTCAGACTCAGAGAGCTCCCTGATATTCTTTTTATGCTACTTATTAACTCCCTGTACAGGCTAGCAAAAAACCCCACAAAAACAAATAGATTTATCTTTATAACCGTAAGTCCTTAATTTACAATGTACAGACTTTGATTTACTGGTTTTTTTTGTTTGTTTTTTGTTTTTTTGAGACCAGGTGGAGTGCAGTGTCATAATCTCACCTAGGCTGGAGTACACTGGCACAATCCTGGGTCACTGCAACCTCCGCTTCCTAGGTTCAAGTAATTCTTATGCCTCAGCCTCTGGAGTAGCTAGGACTACAGGTGTCCACCACCATGCCCAGCTAATTTTTATATTTTTAGTAGAGACAAGGTTTCAACATGTTGGCCAGGCTGGTCTTGAACTCCTGGTCTCAAGTGATCCGCCCGCCTTGGCCTCCCAAAGTGGGATTACAGGCTTGAGCCACCGTGGCGGACTGATTTACTGTTAATTAAACAAGTTTTTTTTGTTTGTTTGTTTTGGAGACAGAGCAATGATACAATCTCGGCTCACTGCAACCTCCACCTCCTGGGTTCAAGCAATTCTCCGCCTCAGCCTCCCAAGTTGCTGGGACTACAGGCACATGCCACCACACCCGGCTACTTTTTCGTATTTTAGTAGAGACGGAGTCTCATCGTGTTGCCCAGGCTGGTCTCAAACTCCTGAGCTCAAGTGATCTACCTGCCTCGGCCTCCCAAACTGCTGGGATTATAGTCGTGAGCCACCATGGCAGGCCAAAACAAGTAATTTTAACTGGGGCTGGGCGTCAAAGTGGGAAGGGTCGGCTGAGGCAGGAGGATCCCTTGAACCCAGGAGTAATCTGGTAATCTGGTATGTTGACCAGCCTGGACAACATAGCAAGAGACCCCATCTATTAAAAAAAAAAAAGAGAAGAAGAAAAAGGAGGGTTGGGAGAAAAGAGAGAGGGAGGGAAGAGGAGAAGGAAGAAAGGGAAAAAGGGAGATAGAAAAGGAAGAGAGGAAGGGGGAAATCCCCTTCCCCAAACACATATACACACAGTTATCATGAAATAGATTTCTAGTCAAAGATAGGTCCATATCCTAATACCCAGATCCTGTGAATGTTCCCTTATTTGGAAAAACAGTCTTTGCATATGTAATTAAGGATTTTGAGATGAGATTATACATAGGCCCTAAACACCATCACAAATGTCCTTATAAGAGAAAAGCAGACATTTAACATACATACAGAGAAGAAGGCAATGTGAAAATGGAAGAAGAGACTGGAGGGTTATGGTCAAGGAATGTCAGCAGCCACCAGAAGCTGGGAGAGGCAAAGGATGATTGCCCCTAAAGCCTCTGGAGGAAGTTCAGCCCTGCCAATACCATGATTTCAGACTTCTGGCCTCCAGAAGTGAAAGAATAAATTTCTATTGTTTCAAGCCTCAAAGTCTGTTTGGGGTAATTTGTTATAGCAGCCACAGGAAACTAATACAAATAGCAAAGTTTATGTTTTTCGTTTGCTTGGTTTTGCTATTACCTCTCTGTTTGGGCTTGTTGACTATCTCCTGACCACTGAAAGAAACAGACAAACTGAAAACAAAAGTGGGAAATAAGAAAATGTAAATAAGGGGTTGGGAGTGGTGGCTCACACCTGTAATCCCAGCACTTTGGGAGGCTGAAGCAGGCAGATCACCTGAGGTCAGGAACTCGAGACCAGCCTGGCCAACATGGTGAAACCCCATTTCTACTAAAAAATACAAAAATTAGCCAGGCATGGTGGTGGGCACCTGTAATTCCAGCTACTCAGGAGGCTGAGGCAGGAGAATCACTTGAACCCAGGAGGCAGAGGTTGCAGTGAGCCGAGATCATGCCACTGCACTCTAGCCTGGGCTACAGAGTGAGACTCTGTCTCAAAAAAAAAAAAAAAGGAAATGTAAATAAGAGAACACAACTGTACATACAGATGAAAAAATGCTTCCAGACATTAAAAATAATAAACATAAAACACTTAAAAACTTTCCAAATAATTGTCAAGTTTGCCTCTCTAATGAAAGTGTTACATAACTTCAAAGTTAGCATTCTCCTGCTTTCACTCTGGGATAAACCTTAAATTTATGTCCAGGTAACAATAACACTGACAGTCTCAGGTACTTCATGGATCTTGAGAAATCTTACAAGATCCTTCCAAAGCCTTAACAAACTCAACACTAGTATTTGTAAGACAGCACTTAAAGTCTGCATACATTCACTATACTGTTTTTTGTTTGTTTTGAGATGGAGTCTCCCTCTATCACCCAGGCTGGAGTGCAATGGCGTGCTCGTAGCTCACTGCAACCTCGGCCTCCCAGGTTCAAGCAATTCTCCTACTTCAGCCTCCGTAGTAGCTGGGATTACAGGCGCCCACCACCATGCCCGGCTAATTTTTGTATTTTTTAGTAGAGATGGGGTTTCACCATATCAGCCAGGCTGGTCTCGAATTCTTGACCTCAAGTGATCTGCCTGCCTCAGCCCCCTAAAGTGTTGGGATTACAGGTGTGAGCCACTATGCCTGGCCTCACTATACTGTTTGATGTGTTCTGCTTAGGGAAAAAAATTACTGCTAGAGTTAAACCTGAAATATATCAAAGTCCTCCTTTCCAATTTATCTTAAATAACAATCTTAGGTAAATTATGCCTCAAGATTGAAGCTCATATTTTTCTGTTTTGAAGTTCCTATTTTGCATTTCTCTCATGTAGCATAAATCATTTACTAAACATTTAATTTTTAACTTGGCAACACTGTGCTTAGCACTGTATCAAGAACACTGATAAACACATCATAAGATGGTACTAAATGATGAGAAATTTTTTTCATTGGAAAAACGTGACTTTTCTAATGCAATTATTTTTTTGCATGTATTTTTCTTTGGGATTTCTTTTTTGTGTGTCTTGAATAGAGCCCTGAAATTCTTTCTAAACATATTCATAGAACATTTCAAGCTGGAAGAAAAACACTGAAATAGAATCCAGGATAAAATATGCCAGGTATTAAAGACACATTCTGAAAGAAATCATAATTACTTTTAGCTGCTGCGTCAAAAGTTCATGTCAATGTTGAAGATGCCATTTAACTACCCTTTACAAAAATGTATAGATCAAACAGAATGAAACTATAAAGGCTCAGCTAATTTAACCAAGTAAAGTTGTTAATTCCAACTTCAAGCAACAAAGTAAATAAGAATAAAATTTAGGAACTTAATCATTTCTTGATAAAGACTCATAATTGAAACAATTTCCCCAGGGGCTCTCTGTACTATTCTCTGCTTAGCCTAAATGAAAGGATCTAATCTACGGAGGTCAATAGTCCCAAACTTTTGGAATCTCCTCTGAATGCAACTCAAAATGATGACACACAAATTGAATTCATTCCTCAAAATAAAATTGTATGACATAAAAAGCATTTTGGGACAAATAGGAACTGAAAAAATAGTCCTGCAAAAGAACAGAACCAAAACTAGTAGCAGTATCTTATAAACCAGTAGCATGTTAGTTACAGCCAGAGATAAAAATTAAACTATATAAATGCAAAGTGGTATCCTGAACTGGATCCTAGAATAGAAAAAAGATATTAGTAGAAAAAATAGTAAAATCTGAATAAAGTCTGGAATCTAGTAAACAGTAATGAGCTGTATTCAGAGGAGATTCCAAAAGTTTGGGACTGTTGGCCTCTGTAGATTTAGATCCTTTCATTTAGGCTAAGCAGAGACTAGGACAGAGAGCCCCTGGGGGAAGTGGGGTATATATATATATATGATACCAACACACACTTACTAGAATGTCTAAAATAAAAATTTAAAAACTGGCCAAATGCTGGCAAGGATGCAGAACAACAAGAACCCTGTACAACTAGAACAATGTACAATTAGAAATTGTAGGCCGGGCGCGGTGGCTCAAGCCTGTAATCCCAGCACTTTGGGAGGCCGAGATGGGTGGATCACGAGGTCAGGAGATCGAGACCATCCTGGCTAACATGGTGAAACCCCGTCTCTACTAAAAAATACAAAAAACTAGCCGGGCGAGGTGGCGGGCGCCTGTAGTTCCAGCTACTCGGGAGGCTGAGGCAGGAGAATGGCGTGAACCCGGGAGGTGGAGCTTGCAGTGAGCTGAGATCCGGCCACTGTACTCCAGCCTGGGCGACAGAGCGAGACTCCGTCTCAAAAAAACAAACAAACAAACAAACAAACAAAAAGAAATTGTACACTGCTGGTGGGAATGCAAATGGTACAGTACAACCAATCATGGAAAGCAGTTTGGCAGTTCTTTATAAAGGTAAACACACACTTACTATACAACCATGCAATCCCATTCTGAGGTATCTAACTAAGTGAAAAGAAGACTTATGTTCACATAAAAACCTATATGTAAATGTGTACAGTAGCTTGTTCATATATATGCCAAAGACTGGAAACAACTCCAATGCCCTTCAAACTGGCACATGAATAAACTGCAGTATACCCATACAATGGAATAGTGCACAGTAAATCACAAAACAATCTGGATGAAACTCAAATGCATTATGCTAAGTGGACGAAGCCAGACTCAAAAGCCTACATATTGTATAATTCCATTTATATCACATAACTACAAGAACAGAAAACAGATCAGCGGTTGCCAGTGTTGGGGATGGGAAAAAAGGTTGACTATAAAGACACACAAGGGATCCTTTTTGGGATTGATGAAACTATTCTATATCTCTTTTTTTTTTTTTTGAGGCACAGTTTCACTCTGTTGCCCAGGCTGGAGTGCAGTGGCATGATCTTGGCTTATTGCAACCTCCACCTCTTGGGTTCATGCAATTCTCCTGCCTCAGTCTCCCAAGTAGCTGGGACTACAGGCATGTGCCACCACGCCCAGCTATTTTTTTTTTTTTTTTTTTTTTTTGAGATGGTGTCTTCCTCCGTCACCCAGGCAGGAGTGCAGTGACACGATCTTGGCTCACTGCAACCAACCTCCACCCCCTGGATTCAAGCAATCTTCCCACCTCAGCCTCCCACGTAGCTGGGATTACAGGCATGTGTCACCATGCCTGGTTAATTTTTTTGTATTTTTAGTAGAGACAGCATTTCACCATGTTGCCCAGGCTGGTCTTGAACTCCTGAACTCAAGTGATCCACCTGTCTCACCCTCCCAAAGTGACGGGATTACAGGTGTGAGCCATTGCACCCAGCCCAATTTTTGTATTTTTAGTAGAGATGGGGTTTTACCATGTTGGCCAGGCTGGGCTCGCACTCCTGACCTCAGGTGATCCACCCACCTTGGCCTCCCAGAGTGCTAGGATTACAGATGTGAGCCACCACACCTGGCCCTCTATATCTTGATGTGGTTTTACAAAATTGTATGCATCTGTAAAACTTACAGAACTGTTCGTTTAAAAGAATTAACTGTATGTAAATTATACCTCAAAAGTTATAATAGGATCTACTTAGATTTTTAGAAAAAAATCACATATGAAGCTGCATAAAATTCTATGACTGTAATACGAACAAATGAAATTATAAACAGTTAGACCACAGTTTTTTTATGAGTACAGAGATCTGAAATGTTGGCTAACAAAATTATAAACATAGTTGGAGCAATAAACAGTTTATTTATGAGTAACAAGATCTGAAACATTGGCAGATAAAACTACAAAAACAGTTGGATCAACAGTTTATTTATGAGTATAGAGATTTGAAATGTAGGCTCTATTACCTGTTATCATAACAGAAGAATTTTCCATTACATAGATGACTTAAGGTCAAATTGTAAAAATTCTTATTTTTATTCTAAGTGTGACTACCTTCAGATACCCTTTCCTTATTTAAATTGAAATGGTGGAAGAATTCTAGCCTATCTTAAACACTAGAGGTAGAACCATACAACATACAATTATTCAGAAACAATTATACCTAAAATAAAAGTTAGTACTCATTTAAAAGAGATCTTAGACTTTCAATCTCCAGAACTGTGAGAAAATACATGTGTTATTTTAGCCACTCATTCTTTGGTATTCTGTTAGGGCAAACCAAGTGGACTAATATAATATAGTTCACATAACCTTACTTTAGCTATTTAGACATGGTTTTCTTTAGTTCTTTGAACTTTTTTTTTTTTTTTTGAGAAATGAGGTCTTGCTCTGTCACCCAGGCTGTAGTGCAGTGGCAATTCTTCCACTCAGTAAGTGCAAGCCACCATACCAGGCCCTTTAAACACAATTTAAATGGCTGATTTAAAGTTTTTGCCTAATAATAAAATTGTATGACATAAAAAGCATTTTGGGACAAAATGCTTTCTCTCCTATGTGTGGACCATACTTAAGTGGTTTTTTGCATGCTTTGTAATACACTTTGCCTAATATTAAAGTCCAACATTTGGGCTTCCTCAGGGTGTCCTCTAACATTCTATATATCTCATCTATACACCAATCATATATTTCAGCTTGCCAGTGTTTGGATAACACTGACTATACACTATACTAACACAACTAAGTCTTTTGGAATTTATGTCTTTAGCTTTCAGAAGAACTGTAAAATCTAGGTTCAGTTTTTTTAATTAATGTTTTATTTCTCCAATTTTATTTATCCCTTCAAAACTCCATCAGACAGGATAATAAAAGTGTTTGTTAAAGAAAAATAAAATAAATAAATATCTTACACCTAAGATAAAAAGGAAAGAAATCTGGTCTTGAGTGAAAGTCAATTCACTAACTAGCTCTGCTTAGTATTCCCAAATAGCAAACCATTAGAACTTTTAAGATTACAGCCCAAATAACAAGTGGTTCCTAAGAGAAATTAAACAAGTTGGGCCTGCATAACCTGTAGCCTTGATAACCTTTAGCTTTAAATCCAACACACCACACAAGAACTTTCCCTACAGGTCCTTAAGACAAGATATTTTCAAGTTCCTGAGCAATATAACATTAAATGTCAATCATGTCCTGTTACTCAGCAAATATACAGAACTCATCATAGCCACAAACACTCTCAGGAGATCCAACTGTGAGTTGATACTATTAATAGCAAACATTTATGGAATGCTTCTTATGGGTCAGGCACTGTTCTAAGTACTTTTAATATATTAACTATTTTTTTTCCTCTTCCTCTTCCCCTTCCTCTTCCTCTCCCTCCCCCTCCCCCTCCCCCTCCTTCTCCTTCTCCTCCTCCTCCTTCTTCTCTTTTAATTGAGACAGAGTCTCGCTCTGTTACCCAGGCTGGAGCATAGTGGCATGATCTCAGCTCACTGCAACCTCCACCTCCAAGGTCTAAGCAATTTTCATGCCTCAGCCTCCTGAGTAGCTGGGATTACAGGCATGCGCCGCCATGCCCAGCTAATATATTAATTATTTTAATCTTTCAATAAGTCTATAAAATAAAAGCTATTTGTTATCACCATTTTACAGATGAGAAAACTAAGACACAGAGAGTAACTTGCCCAACGCTACACACATAGTAAGTCACCAACCTGGTATTCAAGCCCAAGCAGGCTAGCTTCAAAGCCTGAGTTCTCAAACCACAGCTATATGTCTCATAATGGAACAATGCAGACAGGACTGGTGATATTTAAAAGCTGACCGAGCTTAAAATGTATGATATGCCACACTATAGTCACCAACAGCCAGAACTCTCAAGCCAAGTAATGAGAACATACGAGAAGACAGCAAGTTTTCTTCTTTATCCTTTACCATTCTCATTTTTTTCCCCAGGCCTCCCAAGTATGAGTATGAGTTAACACAAGTGAAGTGCTTTAAATAGTGCCTGGCAAATAGTAAGTGCTCACTAAGTGTTAAGAGTGGATAGCAGTATAAAAATAGTAGAGTATGTCTGCTGACCCTGTTTCACTCTAACAGCTAGGATAGGCAAGGAACTGTTGATATTTCTACGCCCTTTCCCCCTGTGTGATTACAGGAAATGAATTGGGACAATACATAAATGTAAACCCTAATGACTCTTCAATCATGTTATTTCACCTGACCATGTACACATGAGCAAACTGCTTCATTCCTCAATCCTCTTTTTTTTGGTTTACAAAGACTGGACTGGGGCCAGAAGAGAGCAGAATAAAGCAGCTTTGTAACTTTTTGACTAGTTGCCAAGAACAGAAGCAAAGTTTGTGAAAACCAACTGAATGGACCTAAACTTTTGACTGTTAGATGGAAACTAGCAAAGGATTCTAATGATGGAAGCTCAGCATACAACCGAGCATTTTCAACCTCACGATTCCAGAATTAGTTTTTAAAATAATGTGCCTAGACACGGTAAAGAACAGAGATGATAGTAATGGTAATCAGGACAATAGGACCTCCCTCTCTCAGTGACTGTTCTGCGGCTATTTAGGTTAAAAGTTTTACAGAATCCAGGTACATCGCAGAGAAAAAAAACTAGCAAACCTAAACATTTTCTTTTTTTTTTTTTTTTTGGTAGAGACAAGGTCTCGCTATGTTGCCCAAGCTAGTCTTGTCCTGCTGGGCTTAAGTGATTGACATTTAATGTTATATTGCTCAGGAGCTTGAAAAGTGCGGGGATTACAGGCATGAGCCACCACACCTGGCCCCAAACCGAAACTTTTTCCATTACAAAAAGACAGTATTAGGGGAAAAATCTAGCAGTCACTAAAATTTTGCAAACTGCAGGTACATTGCATTAACAGGGTACCATATCAACTTAGTGAATGGAAACTAGCAGTTTGTTTTAAATTAAAAACAATAAAACAAAATAGAGGCCAGGCACAGTGGCTCACACCTATAGTTCCAGCACTTTGGGAGGCCGAGGCAGGAGGATCACTTGAGCCCAGGAGTTCAAGACCAGCCTGGGCAATATGGTGAAACCCCATCTATAAAAAACAAAACAAAAAAAAAAATTAGTGAGGCATGGTGGCACACACCTGTAGTCTCAGCTGCTCGGAAGGCTGAGGCGGGAGGATCACCTGAGCCCAGGAGGTCGAGGCGGCAGTGAGCCGTGATAGTGTCACTACACTTCAGCCCAGGTGATACAGGGTGAGATCCTGTCTCAAAAATCAAGCAAACAAACCAAATAGAATAGAAAATATTAATATTACAATGCATCATCAGTAGTAAAAATATTGTTTCAAGAAACTTCTGTTTCGATTTCAAATATTAATATGTACAGATATGTGTCTGAGTACTGGATAGCAATGTAAAATGTATTTTATAGTGGGTCATGATCAGAAAAGTTGGAAAGCCACTTTACCAGAAACAAAAAACTGGCCAGTCAAAAACGGAAGAAAGTAACCACTTCACACTACATAGGAAACAACATTAAAAAAAAAAAAAAAAAAAAGGAAACAACATTCAGAGTTTGATGGTTCTCTTTTTTGTTTGTTTGTTTTGAGACGGAGTTTTGCTCCTGTTGCCCAGGCTGGGGTGCAATGGCGTGGTCTCAGCTCACTGCAACCTCTGCCTCCCGGGTTCAAGCAATTCTCCTGCCTCAGCCTCCCAAATAGCTGGGATTATAGGCGCCTGCCACCACGCCCAGCTAAATTTGTATTTTTTTTTTAGTAGAGACAGGGTTTCACCATGTTGGCCAGGCTGGTCTTGAACTTCTGCCTCAGGTGATCCTCCCGCCTCGGCCTCCCAAAGTGCTGGGATTACAGGCATGAGCCACCATGCCCAGCCGATGGTTCTCTAAACTGTAGTTTTATATAAGCAAGCCTCTGAAAGAGAACAAAAAAGATAAAGGAAACCACTGAGTTACTTCCAAAATTTTTTTTGCACAGAATGTGAGGTACCTACAGTAAATAAATATATACTAACAGAAAATACATAGAAATGAAAACAAAAATTTTCAGTTTATCTAGCTATTAAATGCCCCACTAAATATGAGAGATGGCCTATTCTGTTTGCGAAGCTCTAGTTCTCACTCTCAAGAACATTATTCATTAGTGTTGCCTAATTACTGCTTCCTAACCTATAGCAGAGGAACACCTGGTGAAAAGGAAAAGCCAATTTCAAAAATTCTTCTTTAAATTATCACAGATGTTTCCTAAATTTGACATTTTTAAATTTAAAAGACAAAAATTCAGTGATGTAATAAAACACTGATTTTTATAAGATATTTAGGCACTTTTTTTTTTACCCTATAATGTTCTCTTAAGTCTGAAATATTCCCCCAAAATTTTATATTGGATTATTCTTTTGGTAAGAGAGTGAGATTATCATATTCATATCATCAATCTACTAGGAAAAATTAACATCATTGTGCTAAATTAAATGTTCCTCTTATTTTGAAAAGGGGGAGGGGCACAACAGGTGAAGTTGACCTAAATCGTTTTCAATTACTATGGAAACTAAAGAAAAAATTCAACTCCACCTAAAAGCTAATCATTCTAATGTATTCCCGTAGTAACGGTGCTGATAGTAACTACCTACCAATTTTCCTAAATTCAGTAATTGCTACAATATTAAATTTCAGGTGAAAGAAAACTATTGAAATTTTTAAATACACTGATTATCAGATCCACATAATATAAAAGAGAATTGCTTTGAATCAAAAATTAAATGTTTAAAACTAAAGAATATTCTAAACATCAACAAGTATTATCATCATAGCAAAAGCTTACTCTGTTCAGCTCCATAACAATACTTTTCCCACCAAGTGGAAAAAGGACAAAAGCTACTATAAAAAAACAGTATACTTAACGTCTCAATTAATAAGAAGAGTTAACATGAGAATTAAAATTAGTATTCCTAATCAAATGTCACTTCTTGCCAGAAATATTTATACTTTTCCTGTAAACCAGATTCTACGATTCTCAACTGTTTTCAAAATATTCAGAAAAATAATATCATTATCTGAGTACAAGACTCCTGCATTAAGGTGCACCTCAACTTACATAAAACAATCTCCTTCCCCCAGATATTTGATTAAGTTTTTTAATTTGGGCTTAATAAAGGCACAAAAGAATCATCTTAATATGATTAATAATACTCTAAATGACTATTATTTGCATCTTCTCATTTAGAAAGTAATTTGTGAAAGTTCTCCTCATCTTTTCTAAAGTAAAAATAAAATCACTAATGTAAATATACTACTTTAAGCATGACAGTCCTAAAGAGATGAATGTACTCTAAACATGATAGTCCTGAAGAGTTGAATGTACTTAATTTTACACAAATTTCCAAATTTGGAAATGAGACCAGTGGTGAATCAGATGTTTCAGTTTTAGTCTTCTGTTTTATATTTCCACGTTGTTAAATTCATATGGGAATGGTAAGATTTAAGAATTTTAAGACTACTACATAAGTTTGTTTAATACTCTGAAGATAAAAGAAAAAAATTAACTTCAAGGGGCCATTTTATAAAAAATAGTGACTTATCTCCAAGTAACTCCAAAGTAATTCACTTCCATAAGATAATTTTTCTAACGGAGGAGGAATTTGATCCTGTATTGTCTTAATATATGGTTTTGCCATCTGAGAAACATCGGTAGTAAAAGGTTTGCAATTTGCCTTAAGCCATCATTAGTAAAAAGGCCAAATAAAACCCTCCCTTAAGGTTCCTAACCAAAAGCAGTACTCTTTTGTGTTATAGACAAACTAGATTTTAAACCTCAACCTATAAAGAGAGAAATCACTAAAGTAGCAGACCCTTGTACAAAAAAGATTAACTCAGGAGCCAAAAAGACTAAGTTCAAATCCAGCTCTTTGATAACTAGTTGTGTTACTTTGGGCAAGTTACATAACTTTTGTACCTCGGTTTCCTTATATGTAAAATGGAGATATTAATAGTACCCTTGGCTGGGCACGGTGGCTCACGCCTGTAATGTCAGCACTTTGGGAGGTTGAGGCGGGCGGATCACGAGGTCAGGAGTTCGAGACCAGCCTGACCAACATGGTGAAACCCCATCTGTACTAAAAATACAAAAATTAGCCGGGCATAGTGGCACATGCCTGTAATCCCAGCTACTCAGGAAGCTGAGGCAGGAGAATCACTTGAACTCAGGAGGCGGAGGTTGCGGTGACCCGAGATTGTGCCACTGCACTCTAGCCTGGGCAACAGCACAAGGGCAAGACTCAAAAAAAAAAAAAGAATAGTACCCTTATTTAATAGGGTTGTAAAGATTAAAGAGTTAATACATGTAAACTACTTAGAATAGTTCCTGGTACATAGTAAGTGCTACGTAAAGTTCACTTTTACTTTTACCATTTTACCACTACAGATTTTCATGGTTCAGTTATCAAAAAGTTCCCCAAGTGAAAATTATTTGATTGTATCTATAATGAAAGAACATGATTTTATGTCAATTCAGTTTATTTAATTCTAATTATGTTAAGTCTTTTTTTTTTTTTTTTTTTTTGAGACGGAGTCTCGCTCTGTCACCCAGGCTGGAGTGCAGTGGCCGGATCTCAGCTCACTGCAAGCTCCGCCTCCCGGGTTCATGCCATTCTCCTGCCTCAGCCTCCCTAGTAGCTGGGACTACAGGCGCCCGCCACCTCGCCCGGCTAGTTTTTTTTTTGTATTTTTTAGTAGAGACGGTGTTTCACCGTGTTAACCAGGATGGTCTCGATCTCCCGACCTCGTGATCCGCCCGTCTCGGCCTCCCAAAGTGCTGGGATTACAGGCTTGAGCCACCGCGCCCGGCCTAATTATGTTAAGTCTTACGTTTAATTCAGAAATGTACAGATAAGATCAAATTCAGAATTTAAGTGTAAATATCAGCCAGATGCAATATTACCTAGTCACATAAATAGCCTAAATATGTACTACTGTAACTGTACACAGTAGGTGCCTCAACAATATTTGCTGAAATAAATGTATTACAAAGAGTATTGCTAATTATTTTCTAGGGAAGAAAATGAAAACCATCTAACTGCTACAAACATTAACCAAGCTAATAAGTTAAAGTGCATCCAACACAATCTATAGTAAGATCTTCATGATATGAAGCACTGACTGCCTTGGGCTGATCTGTTAACTTATTTACAGTAAGTTGGTACTATTTAAATTACACATTCCTTTTCTGATTCAAAATACTATTGCATACTTAAATGGGAAAACAGCAAAGACAAATTTTATGAAGCCCATATTTTAAATGGCTTTTTTTAAATATACTACAAATAACAGAGAAAATGCCTAAATTACTTCTACATTTAATAATTAACTACCCTGGGACTTAGGTTGATGGAACTAAATAAAAATATCAAGGATGATATGTTCCATTATTTGCTATGTTCTCTGACAGTAAAAGATACCAATACCAACAGGGTAGTTTAGAGCTTAAATCATACACTTTGTAAAAGAATATGCACTTGTATTTTTAAGTCAATTACAAAACAGAAAGTACACCTATTTTCCACTTTACTATCAATATAACAATTCAACCTTTTGGTATAAACTAATTAGATGAATATACGGGAAGAACCGCCTATTCTTTATATATGTGTGTGTGTATATATATACACACACACATATATATATATATATATGTTGAGACCAGTCTCCCTCTGTTGCCCAGGGTGAAGTGCAATAGCACGATCTCGGCTCACTGCAACCTCTGCCTCCCTGGTTCAAGCAATTCTCGTGCCTCAGCCTCCCGAGCAGCTGGGACTACAGGCGCACGCTGCCACACCCAGCTAATTTTTTGTATTTTAGTAGAGATGGGGTTTCACCATGTTGCCCAGGCTGTTCTCAAACTCCTGAACTCAGGCAATCCGCCCGCCTCAGCCTCCCAAAGTGCTGACTATTCCTAATATTTTAAAATACACATTCCTGTTTTGAACTATTCTTCCTCCATTTAAATCATACATGAGCTAAAGTATCCTATTGTTACATGCAGAACAGAAATATCTTTTGAACAAACTGCTACCTAAAAAGAAGTTCCATGAGCCTTTTATTTATAATCAAAACAAAATAAATGAAGTCATGAAAAAGCTTTGGCAGAGCACAGAAACCACAACGCTACAAGGTACAAGTAACAAGGACTTGTTGGCGGTATATTTTGTTTCTTAAATTTTCAAAACTATATCAGCCGCCTGTGGGTGGTGGCTCACACCTTAATTCCAGCACTTTGAGAGGCCAAGGCAGGCGGATTGCTTGAGTCCAGGAGTTTGAGATCAGCCTGGGAAACATGGTGAAACCCTGCCTCTCCAAAAAAATTTAAAAATTAGCCAGGCGTGGTGGCATAAGCCTGTAGTCCCAGCTATTCTGGAGGCTGTGGGAGGATGGCTTCAGCCCAGGAGATCGAGGCTGCAGTGAGCCAAGATCGCGCCACTGCACTATAGCCTGGCCAACAGAGCAAGGTTCTTTTTTTTTTTTGAGACAAAAAAACAAACAAACAAACAAACAAAAACTACATCTCCTTAAACATAGGATTCAAGGACCAAAAAACAAACAAAAAAATGTAAGACAAAGTACACTAGCAAATAAAATGACAAAAAAGAACAAAAAATAATCAAACCAAACCAAAATAAGAAAACTTGATGAGCATAAAGCTAATATGCAGAAACATATTTTAAATTGAGCCCTTAGGGCTACAAACTAAAGTAGAAATTTTTATAGAAAATCAACAGTAATTTTTTTTCCTGAGCTTTAAAAACAAACACACATTAAGCTGTCTCTGGGTTTGTTTGTTTGTTTGTTTGGTTTGATTTCATTTGGCAGCTAGGTGGAGGGGCAGGCTTGAAGATCAGCAGCATGAACACAACTGCTCCAATGACAATACAGGATGCTCATTTAATTAATGGCTTCAATGCAGAATATACAGGCCAAAGTCATTTTAGAAGAACAAAAGAGACTCCTAAAACTTTTCAACTTCTACTTCTGCACAAAACAGTTTCTTTCTCTAGTCCCTCTTTGAAGACAAAATAACTTTGGCTTTGGATTTTAAAATCCGTGTCATAGATTTCTTATCCCAGTAGTCTCATTCATACATGACATACATATACTGAAATGACCCACTAAATACTATATTGTGCTTTCCAGCCTATGGCTTTAATGGAATTAACACTCGCTACTCTGAGAGCATGTACGGGACTTTAAAAAAATGACCTTGGAAAAATGATTAACTGTTTAAGTTGTAATTTATTTATTTATTTTTTAAGAGACAGGGTCTCACTCTGTTGCCCTGTGGAGTACAGTGTCGTGATCACAGATCACTGTAACCTCAAAATCTTGGGCTCAAGCGATCCTCCAACCTCAACCTCCTGAGTAGTTGGGACTACAGGTGCACACCACTACACCAGGCTAATTTTGTCTATGTTGCCCAGGCTGGTCTTGAACTCCTGGCCAATCCTCCCACCTTGGCCTTCCAAAGTGCTGGGGATTATAGGTGTGAGCCACCATGCCAGACTTAAACCCTAATTTCTTTATGCTTTGTAAATAAAAGTGCCACTTCTTACTAGTGACAATGGTATATAATCTTTAAAAGTAGATTTTGTTATTTTCTATTGTTTTGAAGACAGAGTGATTTCCCATCATTTTTGGGGTTTAACGTTCTTATATTAATCTGCATTAATAAAGCTGGCATTCCCATGGCTTAAATGAAGCCCATAAACCTGAAGGTAAAGAAGCAGCTGGAGTAAGTCATACATATTGGGGTTAGTTTTGAAGGATGGAAAATAGTAAGGCCAGGTTGGACAGAAGCTAGAGCTAGGTAGTGGGGAGGAGGTACACTAAGAAACTTTCAAAGAGGCTTCGCTTAGCAGTTAGGTAAATCCTGAAAGCCAATTAGAAGGGTCCTTCTCTGTGGCTTCTAGGACTAACATGGCCAAACTCCAAAGTCCTTTGCTAAAAACAGCCGAAGAGAGCCCAATTTTGGAATAAGCCAAGGTCTATACACTCTTATATGTATATGTATCATATAATGAAGGACTTTTTTTTTTTTTTTTTCTTTTTGAGACGGAGTCTCGCTCTGCCGCCCAGGCTGGAGTGCAGTGGCCGGATCTCAGCTCACTGCAAGCTCCGCCTCCCGGGTTTACGCCATTCTCCTGCCTCAGCCTCCCGAGTAGCTGGAACTACAGGCGCCCGCCACCTCGCCCGGCTAGTTTTTTGTATTTTTTAGTAGAGACGGGGTTTCACCGTGTTAACCAGGATGGTGTCAATCTCCTGACCTTGTGATCCGCCCGTCTCGGCCTCCCAAAGTGCTGGGATTACAGGCTTGAGCCACCGATGAAGGACATTTTTCTATAGCTATTTAGCCAAAAGATAAGCAGGTGCTCAGAGTTGTATTTAAGTTCATACTAAAGTACTACATTTTAAAGCACAATTTATAGATTACAGAAATCGATCACACAAAAACCTCTGCAATCAAGTGCTAGATATACACCATAAACATCAGGAAAAAATGAAGATTATCCAAGCCTATACTCTAGATCACGAAATTTGGGAAAGGGGGCACTAACCATTATTAAATGCAATTCTTTCATGTTATAAATGACTTTAAACCTCTAGGGAAATTTAAGAAAGGTGCCCTAAATCTCAAAATGAGAAAATGACAGTTTTACAATAAAGGTGGAAATGGTAAGGAAAAAAACCCACAAAAGTTAGAAGAATATTCTAAGCAATGTACTTCTGAGTAATGTAATTCTAAGTAATGTCTGGCTAATGAAGAGGAAGATAAGTAGAAAACTTAATAGGGTAAAAATGAAAAAACGCATATGTGCATACTAAGTTTAAAGAAGATTACTCTGAAATTACTATAGTGAACTCTTCAGCAGAACACTTTTCGGTAACACCACAATAAATTCATATATCTGGGGCTAATGACCTCCTCACAAACCCTGTCCTCTATCATCACAAGTGTCCTCTAAGAAACGTCCATGCCGAAAACAGAGCTGAACGTCCCAAAACATTGGCATTTTTGTCTCAGCTGTGCACATCCATTCTCATGGGAACACAAAACTGACAGAACGTCCTCATGACTTGTCAATTCACAAGATCACGCCAGCCCAACCGCTAGCAGTACCGTGTGCCTGCCACCTGTTAGCTGCTCTTGAGAGAGCCCCAAAACTGAGGTAAAGCGAAGAACTAGGAACGCCTTTGTTGAACCCTAACTATGGAAGCTACCAGAGTTCAGTCTAACCCAGCGCCTTAAGGCAAAACTTCCCCCAGGTTAGGGAAGTCTTCCTATTTCGGGGCTTTGGCAAAGCCCTCCTCTAGCTAAGGACAGGCAGGAGAACCCTAGGAGAAGCACTGTCACCTACTGGTCCCAGGAGGAATGATCAAAGGTGAAGAAAGTTGGGGGACAGGGACCTAGGACCCTAGAGAGAGGCTCAGTTTCTCAGTGGTGAAGAGTGAGCACAATTAGAAGGTGGGCCGTGTCGCCGGGTGAAAGAACGCTGAGATCCCAGATCAGGGGTAGGGGAAAAGAGGTGCTAAAAGAAGGGAGGAGGAGAAAAAAGGAGAGGCAGCGGCTGAGAGAAGCTCTGAGGTGTAAGGCAAGAAACCGAGGTTGGAAAAGGGCTGATAAGGCTGAGGAAAAACAGCAAGGCGAGAGATGCACAGAAGCGCGAGAAGGCTAAGCTGAGGTGAATAAGGCGAGGCCAGCGTGAAGGAAAGGGCTGAGGTGAGTGAAGTACTGCAGGGACAAGGGACAGGCAAACAGACTCCCACACACAAGGACCGAGGCAGAACGCTAGACCTTTCAGGCCGTGCTCAACCGGCTGCGCTCAAACCCTGTCGACAGCGGAGACTCACCCAAAGGCTGTAAAAGTCCCACAGCAGGACATGGAAACCAGTCCAGACCCACAGTAGAACCAAGCGAGCGGAGGAAACCGCGGCGTTAGTGTGACCCGGATGCGCATCTCTAGGAACCGGAAGTAAGCTGCCAGAGTCCCCTTACGATCCACACCTCGTTCCACTAGAAGCCTCTGGGCGCATGTGTTGAGTCTGACCGGGCGCGGAAGCGCCTAAGCTCCGCCCACTCTGCCGGCACGGCGAGCCCCGCCCATGGCCACGCCCCTCTCGATGCCACTAAGACGGCAGCTTCTGGGTGAGCCCCAGGCAGTCCCGACGGTGCTACCGCCTTCACTTTTAAGGAAGTCTTTAAAAATGCGCGTAATCCCTACCTCGGTAAAAGGAACGTGAGAAGTGCTAGGTGCATTTGGTAGATTTAGAAAAACTATGGGAAGGAGAATGAGTGGGAAGTTTTGGAAGACATTTGGGAGGCTAGCCCAAGGTGATCTTTTTTCTTTGTTCTTTTCTTTTCTTTTTTTCTTTTTCTTTTTTTTTTTTTTTTTTTGAGATGGAGTTTCGCTCTTATTGCCCAGGCTGGAGTGCAATGGCGCGATCTTGGCTCACTGCAACCTCCACCTCCCGGGTTCAAGCGATCCTCCTGCCTCAGCCTTTCCAGTAGCTGGGATTACAGGCAAGTGCCACCACGCCCGGCTGATTTTGTAGTTTTGGTAGAAAGGGGTTTCTCCATGTTGGTCAGGCTGGTCTCGAACTCGCGACCTCAGGTGATCCGCCTGCCTCGGCCTCCCAAAGTGCTAGGATTACAAGCGTGAACCACCGCGCCCGGCCTTTTTTTTTTTTTTTTTACTTTTGACACAGAGTCTAGCTCTGTCGCCCAGGCTGGAGTGCAGTGGCGCCATCTCAGCTCACTCCAACCCCCGCCTCCCAGGTTCAAGTGATCCTCCCACCTCAGCCTCCCGAGTAGCTAAGACTACCGGTGCTCACCACCACGTCTGGCTAATTTTTGTATTTTTCGGTAAGGACAGGATTTTGCCATGTTGCCCAGGCTGGTCTCCAACTCTGGAGCTCAGTTGATCTGTCCCCCTCGGCCTCCCAAAGTGCTGGGATTACAGGCGTGAGCCGTTGCACCTGACCCCAAGGTGATCTTTTTATCCCCAAATTTAGTTTATTCTTAATATTATATGAAGCTTACAACTCACTTCGTGCACACTGTTTTCAGAAACAAAATTCTTAAATGTTTTGTTAATTTTAAATTACAACCCAAGTATGGGCTAGAAGCAAGGCTGAATTCAGGCTTTGTGGAGACTTGACGTTTATTCAATTTTGGGGCCTCTTTAAAATAATCAAGGCCAGGCGCAATGGCTCACGCCTGAAATCCTAGCGCTTTGGGAGGCCGAGGTCGGCGGGTTGCTTGAGCCCAGGAGTTGGAGATCACCCTGGACAACAAAGTTAGACCCTGTCTCTACGAAAGAAAGCAAAACAAAACAGAAAAATTAGCCAGGTGTGGTGGCACGCATCTGACTGAGCCCGGGAGGTAGAGGCTGCTGTGAGTTACGGTTATGCTACTGCACTCCAGCCTGGGCAACAGAGCGAGACGCTGTCAAAAAAAAAAAAAAAAAATCCAAAATTACAAATACAATATTAGATATAAAAGTGAACCTTTTATAATGAGAAAAAATAAAAACATTTTTATTAGCTCACAAATACCACGAATAACAAAATCCAGAAAAAAACACTTTTTTCTACATTTTTTGACTGTATATTTGATCACCTCTTCCGATGACAACAATGTACTAAGCAATATCATTTTCTAAGATCCTTAACTCCTCTCTCACATCCCACATCTACTCCATCAGCAAGTTCTGCAAGATCTGCCTTCAAAATCTGTCCAGAATCTGACCATTTACTGCCTCCGTTGGTATAAACCAGTCAGTCAGTGACTGTGAGTGCCCTATTTATACCCTTGCCTTCCCACAATCTTTTTTTTTTTTTTTTTTTTTCAGATGGAGTCTCCCTCTGTCACCCAGGCTGGAGTGTAGTGGCCTGATCTCGGCTCACTGCAACCTCCGCCTCCTGGGTTCTCCTGCCTCAGCCTCCTGAATAGCTGGGATTACAGGCGCCTGACAGCACACCCGGCTAATTGTTACATTTTTACTAGAGATGGGGTTTTGCCATGTTGGCCAGGTTGGTCTTGAACTCCTGGCCTCAAGTGATCCGTAAGCCTCAGCCTCCCAAAGTGCTGGGATTACAGGCGTGAGCCTCCGTGTCCAGCCTTTATTTTTATTTTAATTTTACTTTGCTTTTCCTGATCTGAAAACCCTGCAAACTGAGCCACCAACTCCACCAGAGGGAGCCCATGAGTAACCAATGCAATAGCCCCAGAAAGGTTATGCCTAAAGTATTTACATATATATACACGCTGTTTAAGGACAGGAATATGTGCTGAGAAATGCCTCATTAGGTAGTTTCATCATTGTACGAACATCGTAAAATGGACTTATACACACCTAAGCTATATGGTATAACCTATTGCTCCTAGGATACAAATCTGTACAGCATGTGACTGTACTAAATACTGTAGGCAATTGTAACACAATGGCATGTATTTGTGTATTTAAACATATAAAAAACATAGAAAAGGTACAGTAAAAATATTATATAATCTTATGGGACCACCATCATATATGTATTCTATCATTTACCAAAATATCATTATGTGGCAGCTATGATTCTAAAACAGAGCTACAAGACAGCATGCAAATTCCTCCCCAGAGCAGAAGCTGTATCTTGCTAGCACTCCAGTGTCTTTACAGTCATTTAAGAATAAAATCCAGGCTGGGCGCGGTGGCTCACGCCTATAATCCCAGCACTTTGGGAGGCCGAGGCAGGTGGATCATGAGGTCAGGAGATCGAGACCATCCTGGCTAACACGGTGAAACCCCGTTTCTACTAAAAATACAAAAAAATTACCCGGGCCTGGTGGCAGGCGCCTGCAGTCCCAGCTACTCGGGAGGCTGAGGCAGGAGAATGGCGTGAACCTGGGAGGCAGAGCTTGCAGTGAGCCAAGATCGTGCCACTACACTCCAGCCTGGGCAACAGAGCAGAGACTCTGTCTCAAAAAAAAAAAAAAAAAAAAAAAAAGAATAAAATCCAGGCCGGGCACGGTGGCTCACGCCTGTAATCCCAGCACTTTGGGAGGCCGAGGCAGGTGGATCGCAATGTCAAGAGATCGAGACCATCCTGGCCAACATGGTGAAACCCCGTCTCTACTAAAAATACAAAAATTAGCTGGGCATGGTGGCGCGGGCCTGTAGTCCCAGCTTCTCGGGAGGCAAGAGAATCGCTTGAACCAGGACCCGGGAGACAGAGGTTGCAGTGAGCTGAGATCGTGCCACTGCACTCCAGCCTGAGCTACAGAGCAAGACTCTATCTCAAAAAAAAAAAAAAAAAAAAAAAAAAAAAAAGAATAAAATCCAGAGGCTGGACACAGTGGCTCCCACCTATAATCCTAGCACTTTGGGAGGCTGAGGCAGGCAGATCACCTGAGGTCAGGAGTTCAAGATCAGCCTGGCCAATATGGTGAAACTTCATCTCTACAAAACATACAAAAATTAGCCAGGTGTGGTGGCAGGCACCTGTAGTCCCAGCTACTCAGGAGGCTAAGGCATGAGAATTACAGGAGGCAGAGCTTGGAGTGAGCTGAGATGGCACCACTGCACTGCAGCCTGGGCGACAGAGTGAGAGACTCCGTCTCGAAAAATAAACAAATATATAAAAATAAAATAAAAATAAGACCTCTAATTTATATATTTCCATTTTGAAAAGATATGATGAATGTATGATCGGTGTTTTATAAGAGTTATTAATTTAAACCCTCCTGATTGACGTATATGAAGTACAATGGTCTGGATTTTACTTCTGTTGATGTTCTATATTGTACTTGAGGCAATTTCTTATGATATATATGATCGTTGAGCTTCTAAAAGCAATCTGTAGTTGGTAGGATTGTAAAATGGCGCAACGTTATGGAAAGCAATATGGTGGTTCCTGAAAAAAATTGAAAATAGAACTAACATATGATCCAGCAATCCCCTTCTGGGTATATATCCCTAAGAATTGAAAGCAGGATCTCCAAGAGATATTTGCACACCCATGTTCACAGCAGCACTATTCACAATAGCTAAGAGATGGAAGCAACCCAAATGTCCATTGATGGTTGAATGTATAAACACATTTGGTATACATATAATGGAACACTATGCAACCTTAAAAAGGCAGGAAATTCTGTCTGGGTGCAGTGGCTCACGCCTGTAATCCCAACACTTTGGGAGGCTGAGGTGGGCAGATCACGAGGTCAAGAGATCGAGACCATCCTGGCCAACATGGTGAAACCTTGTCTCTACTAAAAATACAAAAATTAGCTGGACGTGGTGGCGGGCGCCTGTAGTCCCAGCTACTCGGGAGGCTGAGGCAGAAGAATCAATTGAACCTGGGAGGTGGAGGTTGCAGTGAGCCGAGATCAAGCCATTGCACTCCAGCAGCCTGGGCAACAAGAGCAAAACTCAAAAAAAAAAAAGAAGAGTATCACCAATATCACCAGTACACATGCCTGTAGTCTCAGCTACTCAGGAGGCTGAGGTGGAAGAATTGCTTGACCCCAGGAGTTCGAGTCTGCAGTGACCTATGGTTGCGCCACTACACTCCAGCCTGGGTGACAGAGTGAGACCCTGTCTTAAAAACGAAACAAAACGAAAACACCACAAGTCAGGCTAAACTCTCTGCCCTCGTGGAGCTCACATTCTAATCAATCCATAGACAGAAATGTGTGTTGAATATGTTCAACTGGGACTTAACACTTTCCTACTTCATTCTAGTGAACCTTCTCATACTGCAGAGGTGGAATTTTATAAATGGCATTTCACAGGCTTCCATTCATGTAGGATTCTGGGTAAGAACTAGATATGGTCCATTAGATGTATTTAGGTAAGATTCGTAAGGGAGAAATGAGGAAGAAGCCATTTCCTGCACTTGGCTGTTTCTGTTGGCCAATACGATCATTGCTGGAGACCTGAGTTTTTTCTGCAGCAGAATATCAGTTTGTTTTGTTTTGAGAAGAAGTTTCACTCTTGTCTCCCAGGCTGGAGTGTAATGACATGATCTCAGCTCACTGCAACCTCCACCTCCCAGGTTCAAGCGATTCTCCTGCCTCAGCCTCTGAAGTAACTGGGATTACAGGCACCTGCCACCACACCCGGCTAATTTTTATATTATTTGAGACGGAGTCTCTCTCTGTCCCCCAGGCTGGAGTGCAGTGGCGCGATCTGCAATCACTGCAAGCTCTGCCTCCTGGGTTCACGCCATTCTTCTGCCTCAGCCTCCCGAGTAGCTGGGACTACAGGCACCTGCCACTACACCCGGCTAATTTTTTGTATTTTTAGTAGAGACGGGGTTTCACCATGTTAGCCAGGATGGTCTTGATCTCCTGACCTCGTGATCCGCCCGCCTCAGCCTCCCCAAGTGCTGGGATTACAGGCGTGAGCCACCGTGCCCGGCCAATTTTTATATTCTTAGTAGAGATGGGGTTTCACCATGTTGGCCAGGCTGGTCTTGAACTCCTGACCTCAAGTGATCCACCCTCCTCAGCCTCCCAAAGTGCTGGAATTACAGGTGTGAGCCACCACTCCCAGCCCAGAATTTCCGTTTCTAGTCTCTCTGAGTCTTGAAAAGTAGTAGCAGTAATAGACCGGGCGTGGTGGCTCACAACTGGAATCCCGGCACTTTGGATGGATCTCTTGAGGCCAGGAGTTCGAGACCAGCCTGGCCAACATGGCAAAACCCTGTCTCTACTAAAAATACAAAAATTAGCCAGGCGTGGTGGCTGAGGAACAAGAATCACTTGAACCTGGGAGACAGATGTTGCAGTGAGCTGAGATAGCACCACTGCACTCCGGCCTGGATAACAGAGTAAGACTCTGTCTTCAAAAAAAAAAAAAAAAAAAAAGAATGAATGAAAGGTACTAGCAGCAATGATGGCTTGCAACAACAGTACTTACCCAGTCCTAACTTTCTTCTTTTTTTTTTTTTTTTGAAAGTCCCACTCTGTTTCCCAGGCTGGAGTGCAGTGGTGCAATCTTGGTTTACTGCAACCTCCACCTCCCAGGTTCAAGCAATTCTCCTGCCTCAGCCTCCTGAGTACCTGGGACTACAGGCATGCACCACCATGCCTTACTAATTTTTGTATTTTTAGTAGAGATGGGGTTTCACCATATTGGCCAGGCTGGTCTTGAACTCCTAACCTCACATGATCTGCCCGCCTCGCCTCCCAAAGTGCTAGGATTATGGGCGTGGGCCACTGCGCCCAGCCTACTATATATTATTTAGACCAGTAATTCTCAAAGTTTGGTCTGGGGACCTCCTGGAGACCTTCAAGACACTAACAGGGAGTAAGTGAAATCAAAACTACTTTAAAAATGATACTAATTCATTATTTGCCTTTTTCACTCTCATTCTTTCAAAGGTGTGGTGGAATATTCCAGGGACTATGTGCTGACTCATTGCTAATGGCTAATGGAATGTGTGCTGGTATATTCTTGCATTTTCAAGCTTCTTCAGTTTTAATTTCTAAAAGAGAAAATATAAATAGCTATAATCCATATAAACAAAAGCTCTTTGGGGTCACCAGTAATTTTTTTTTTTTTTTTTTTTTTTTGATACGGAGTCTCTTTGTGTTGCCCAGGCTGGAGTGCAATGGCGCGATCTCAGCTCACTGCAACCTCTGCCTCCTGGGTTCAAGCGATTCTCATGCCTCAGTCTCCTGAGTAGCTGGGATTACAGGCACATGCCACCGCATCTGGCTAATTTTTTTGTTCTTGTTGTTTTTCAGTAGGGATGGGGGGGTTCACCATATTGGCCAGGCTGGTCTCGAACTTGTGACCTCAAGTGATCCACCCACCTCGGCCTCCCAAAGTGCTGGGATTACAGGCATGAGCCACCATGCCCGGCCATGGGGGTTACAAGTAATTTTTAACAGCATTAAGGGATCCTGATATCAAAACATTTGAGAACTACTGACCTAAGTCATTGTGTATATTCATTCTTGTACTATTTGCAGTGGCCCGACTTCGTCCATTTCTGGATGCCTGATTCCCACACATGGCTATTCCCATGCCATGTTCAACACTCTCCTACCAGGATGCCTTTCATTTTGATTAACACGCTTCAGACAGTATCTTCTTCCACACAACCAGTAACAGCTGTTTTGGCACAGCCCTGGGACTCCGCATAACTGAGAACTGTCCTCATGGCCAGCACAAGACCCACAGACCTGCTGGTGCTGGATTATCTTTTCTGGCTGACTCATCTGGGATACCTGGTTTCTGCCCCTGCCTTTGCCCTATTGAGCACTAGACTGACCCAGCAGTTGTCAGCTGCCCACATTTAAGCTGAGTTAGCTGGGTTAGTGGGGGCCCGTATCCATGTCCAATTCCAGAGAGTGAGTTGTGTCAAACTTAGGTTGCTTGGAAGTTTCCTGCCAACCAGATAATGGATTCATATTTGCTTTTAATCGTGGCTATACCGGCCGGGTGCCGTGGCTAATACCTGTAATCCCAGCACTTTGGGAGGCCAAGGTGGGTGGATCACTTGAGGTCAGGAGTTTGAGACCAACTTGGCCAACACAGTGAAACCCTGTCTCTACTAAAAATACAAAACCTAGCCAGGCATGGTGGCACATGCCTGTAGCCCCAGCTACTCTCTACTCGGGAGGCTGAGGCAAAAGAATCGCTTGAACCCGGGAGGCAGAGGTTGCAGTGAGCAGGATCATGCCAGTGCACTCCAGCCTGGGCAACAGAGCTAGATTCCATCTCAAAAAAAAAAAAAAAAAAAAAAATTTATGGCTATCCCTTCCCACAAGAATGCCATTATCTGTGTATTTGTACTCTATAATTAGATTTAAAGTTAAAACATAAACTGTTGGCCAGGCACGGTGGTTCACACCTGTTATCCCAGCACTTTGGGAGACTGAGGTGGGCGAATCACCTGAGATCAGGAGTTCAAGACCAGCCTGGCCAACATGGTGAAACCCCATCTCTACTAAAAATACAAAAACTAACCAGGCATGGTGGCACATGCCTGTAATCCCAGCTACTCAGGAGGCTGAAGCAAGTGAATTGCTTGAACTCAGGAAGCAGAGGTTGCAGTGAGCCAAGATCGCACCATTGCACTCCAACTTGGGCACCACATCAAGACTCTGTCTCAAAACAACAACAACAACAACAACAACAACAAAATTAACTGTTAATAATGGATGTTTCTTGTGGATAGAAGGGACCATGTCATACATTCTGTCAACTTCGCTTTTTTTTCTTTCTTTCTTCTTCTTCCCCCATAGTGAGAATGTATAGACTTTCGAGGACTCTGGAAACAGATTGTGTGTTTGAATCCTGGCTCTCCCACTTATAGTTGTGTGCATTTGGACAGGTCGAGTATTGCTCAGTGCCTCAGTTTTCACACATGTAAAATGGAGATTTAAAACAGCATGGGCTGTGCGCGGTGGCTCACGCCTGTAATCCCAGCACTTTGGGAGGCCAAGGCAGGTGGATCATATAAGGTGAGGAGTGGCCTGGCCAACATGGTGAAACTTCGTCTCTACTAAAAATACAAAAATTAGCTGGGTGTGGTGGTACATGCCTGTAATCCCAGCTACTCGGGAGGCTGAGGCACGAGAATCTCTTGAACCCAGGAGGCAGAGATTGCAGTGAACTGAGATCGCTCCACTGCACTCCAGCCTGAGCGACAGAGCAAAACTCTGCTCAAAAATAAATAAATAAAAATGAAATTTCAAATAAAATTTAAATGCACCAAAAAAAGAAGATTTTTTTAAAAGCCTTTATCTCGTAGAGTTAAATAACAAATATATGTAAAGTGTTTAGAATTATGACAGATACATACATATGTAAGTGATTAAAAATCAGAAAACAACGGACTTACAGAAGCTATACTATGAGCCAGACATGGTGGCTCACGCCTGTAATCCCGACAGTTTGGGAGGCCAAGACGGGTGGATGTCTTGAGGCCAGAAGTTCAAGACCAGCCTGGCCAACATGGCGAAATCCTGTCTCCACTAAAAATACAAAAATTAGCTGGGTGTTGTGGCAGGTGCCTGTAATCCCAGACTGAGGCAGGAGAATCGCTTGAACCTGGAAGGCAGAGGTTGCAGTGAGCCGAGATCGTACCATCGCACTCCAGCCCGGGCGACAAGAGCGAAACTCCGTCTCAACAACAACAAAATCTATACTATGAAGCTTTCGTGAGTATAGAGATGTAGAAAAAAATTATAATAAATCTCAAAGACCTGATCTTTATCAGGAAACTTGAGATGCTATTCGCCTAAGTGCTTTAGAGAATGCCAAGCACTTAATTATCCAGCCTGCTTTGTTTAGAAAGACAAACCCAAGGGTTAGTGAATTTCTGCATAAGAGTTACCATAAAATTTAAGATGCATCTAAAAGAATTCTGAACTATGTTATCATAAAAATAGACTAAGTCTTTTAATTAAAAAGACAAAGAGCTTTTCTATACTATTGAAATGCTTATTTTAATAATCCCAGGGAGTATTTACTTGTAATCCTGAGGCTATTAATTTTTATTATAGGAAACTACATTTTTAAAAGAATGTTTGTTAGAGGAAATGTTGGTTATTCATTCAAAGCTATAAACTATGTTCGTTTTGGAAGGTTAATTTTACTCCAACTTGGTGATAAATTAACCCACTCACTATGAGCTCACTAATCTAAATCTAATTAACTTGGCCAGCATAAAAGTCTAGACAGATTCTCTTAAATTTGGGAATACATCTAAATACATTCCTTCATGTTAAAAAAAAAGTTAAAAAAGTTATAAGAAAATAAATATAAGACTCAAATAAATTAACTTTAAAGAGCAATGCAGGCCGGGTGCAGTGGCTCACACCTGTAATCCCAGCACCTCGGGAGGCCAAGGCAGGTGGGTCACTTGAGGTCAGGCATTCAAGACCAGCCTGGCCAATATGGTGAAACCACATCTCTACTAAAAATACAAAAATTAGCTGGATGTGGTGGCGCATGCCTGTAGTCCCAGCTACTCGGGAGGCTAAGGCAGGAGAATGGCTTGAACCTGGGAGGTGGAAGTTGCAGTGAGCCGAGATCACACCATTGCACTCCAGCCTGGGTGACAGATCAAGACTCTGTCTCAAAAAAAAAAGCAATGCAGAGAATGAAATTCTGTTACGTGCTACAACATGGCTGAAACTTGAAAACATTATGCTAAGTGAAATAAGCCAAATACAAAGGGACAAATATTATATGATTCCACTTACACGAGGTACCTAAAATAGGCAAATTCATAGATACAGACGATAGAATAAAGGTTCCCAGGAGCTACAGGTAGGAAGTAATGGAGGGTTATTGTTTAGTGGTACCGAGTTTTAGTTTGTGATGATAAAAAAGTTCCAGAAATTGGCCGGGCGCGGTGGTTCAAGCCTGTAATCCCGGCACTTTGGGAGGCCGAGGCAGGCAAATCACGAGGTCAAGAGGCTGAGACCATCCTGGCCAAGATGATGAAACCCTGTCTCTACTAAAAACACAAAAATTAGCTGTCTGTGGTGGTGCACGCCTATAGTCCCAGCTACTCAGGAGGCTGAGGCAGGAGAATTGCTTAAACCCGGGAGGTGGAGGTTGCAGTGAGCCGAGATCGCACCGTTGCACTCCAACCTGGCAACAGAGGGAGACTCCATCTCAAAAAAAAAAAAAAAGTTCAGAAATTGACAGTAGTGATAGTTGTACAACATTGTAAATGTACCTAATGCCACAGATTTGTACACTTTAAAATAGTTAAAACTGTAATCTTATGCATATTTTACCACAATAAAAAATACTGTACCAAAAAAACATAAAATTTTTTACATGACAACTAGCCTGAACTCTGCAAAATGTCAACATTATGAAAAATCCACAAATGTAGGGGATTTAGACTAAAAGAGAGTAAAGAGACCCAATAACCAATCGCAACGAGTGAACTTTGATACAATCCTGATTTGGGAAAAAGTCTACAAAATACATTCTTAGGCTGGGCATGATGGCTCACGCCTATAATCCCAGCACTTTGGGAGGGCGAGGCAGGTGGATCACGAGGCCAGGAGTTCGAGACCAGCCTGATCAACATGGTGAAACCCCATCTCTTCTAAAAATACAAAAATTAGCCAGGTGTGGTGGCGCATGCCTGTAATCCCAGCTACTCAAGAGGCTGAGGCAGGAGAATTGCTTGAACCCGGTAGGCAGAGGTTGCAGTGAGCCAAGATCGTGCCACTGCACTCCAGCCTGGGCGACAGAGTGAGACTCCATCTCAAAAAGAAAAAAAAAAAAAAATTCTTGTAACAATCGAGGAAATTTGAAAATGAACTAGCAATTAGAAGGTATTATGAGGCAGGGTATGGTGGCTCACCCTCTAATCCCAGCATTTTTGGAGGCCAAGGCTGGAGGATTGCTTGAGCCTAGCAGTTCAAGACCAGCCTAGGCAACATAGCAAGACCCTGTCTCTACAAATAATACAAAATAAAAAAAATTAGCTAGGCACGGTGGCATGCGCCTGTGGTCCCAGCTACTCAGGAGGCTGAGGCAGGAGGACCACCTGAACCTAGAGGTTGAGGCTGCAGTGAGTCATGATTGCACCACTGCACTTGCAGCCTGGGCAACAGAGTGAGACCCTGTTTCAAAACAAAACAAAACAAACAAACGAACAAAACTTCCTGCTACCTACATCCCTGGAGCTACCCTGTGTGCTCTTCTGAGGCTTGACTTTCAGCTTCCCTTCGGTAAGCTATCCCATATCTTTCCAATAAAATATTTTTGTTGTTGCTGTTATTAAGACCAGAATTGGTCACTGATGTTTTCAATCAATGAACCATGGCTGATCCAATGTTGTATCTATAAAAGACATAGAAAATCGGCATAGTGAAAATTCCTAGCATAAAAAAATCTATTGCTTTTATCTGACAGTTTAATATTCTCCAGGCAAGAGACAAATTACAACTTTGTGAAATGAGCTGTGAACAACAAAACTAATAAAAATCATTCAGAGGTGAAACGAATGAAAGGTGAGAGAGGCATTACATGTACTCTGCCTCTGGAATACAATTCCACTTCCCTACCAAAGAAGGCGATGGGGAGGCAAAGGAAGCAGAAAGTAGAAAAAGCTGCTTCGGCTCCCTTGAATAGGAATCTGGCAATAATCTGGCTGCTATTTACTAGCACGCACCATCCAAAGCACCATGTTAATCCTTCATATGCAGCGCCTCACTGATTTCTCCCAAGGGCACAATTATTATCTATCATTTGGCTATATATATTCTGATTCTCTCCACTTTACAGAAAACTGGGGCTCAAGATTGTTAAATCATTAAGTGGAAGTCCCAGAGGTGGGAAGGGCAGGATCCAAACACAACTGTGTGACTCCAGCGCTGGCGTAGGAGCACCTTGAAGGTGAAAGAGCTCAGAGAACTGCGGCTTCCTAGTCCAGCCTCACGTCAGCATCCCTGAGACCTAAGCTCCTCCCACTCAGATTCCTGAGCCAATCTGGAGAGAGGCCAATGGATATTGATAGACTCTGCATCTCTCCACCCTCTCTGGACCCAAGAGCTTTGTTTGCAAACTTCCTACAAAGCACTCAACTGCTAGCTTCCGAGATTCCCATGAGTCACCTCTGCTGCCTGAAGATCTGGGTCTGGATGAGCCCTAGCCACCCCTATGCCCCACCCTCCCAAGTTATCACACTTTATAAGCCCTGCTTCTCCAGGTTTGTGTCATTTACCGGGGCCAGATTTCTCCCATTCCCATTCTCCGAGACTTAGGAAAGCCTAGTGGTTACATTTAACCAACTAGGCTTATACAACAACCCTACTAAAAAGGCATGGTTATCATTTCTATTTTTAGGTTGAGGAGCCTGAAGATGAAGAATCTTACACACAGAAGCATAGACTTTGGTCTGCTTCACCACTGCTTCTGTGTGTAAGATTTAGTTGGGGTTGCTGTGAGGACGAAATGCACTAACCTATATAACGTGTGTGTGTGTGTGTGTGTGTGTGTGTGTGTGTGTATTACAGTGCCTGGCACCTTGTAAGCACTCAGTAAACAATAGTTGCTATTCTCATTACTTTCATTGTTCATTGTTATCCCCACACTATACTCTGTCCAGCCTAACTCTCATCCCCATCTTCTGATTTGGGGCCTAGATCTCCTGCCTTTTCTTGTCAATACATATTTTTTTTCTCTCTAGAAGTGAATCCCAACCCTGGGAGGACTCCCAGGTCACTGATGAGTCTTCTTCTATTACACAGAACTCCCAGAATCAGGAGTTTGGCCTGCCTGACTTTTTCATTTATTAAACTTATTTCTGAGTGGATTTTTGTTGTTATGCTCACCAATTTTCATCTAGAACTTGAATGTAGGTAGTAGCCCCTGGGAGAATCAATAAAGGATGGGGGTTCATGGGCTGCGGTTAGAGGCTGGACTCTCAAGTTAGCTGGGCCTGACCTGGCCCTTGCTGGCTGTGCTTCAGTTTCCCCAGCTATAAAATGGGGAGTTTTCAGGTGCAGGGGCTCACGCCTGTAATCCCAACACTTTGGGAGGCCAAGGCAGGCGGATCACTTGAGGTCAGGAGTTTGAGAGCAGCCTGACCAACACGGTGAAGACTTCTATCTCTACAAAAAATATTTTTTAAAAAATTAGCTGGGCATGGTGGCTCATGCCTGTAATCCCAGCTATTCGGGAGGCTGAGGCAGGAGAATCAGTTGAACCCGGGAGGCAGAGATTGCAGTGAGTCGAGATCGTGCCATTGCACTCCAGCCTGGGCAACAGACCGAGACTCCGTCTCAAAAATAAATAAAATAAAATAAAATGAGGAGTCTCTCTCTTTCAGGGATGTAGCAAGGATTCCATGATATAGTGTCTGGAAAGCCCAAGTGCGTGGCACAGAGTAGGTATGAGTGATGTCAGTTTCCTTCCCTCTTGGACCCATCAGCAGCTTGAGATGCCAAAAGCATCTTAAAAGAGAGGTCCCATCTCTAAGGAAGTTGCAGGGTGCCCCCTCTCCTGTTGCCCCTTCTACTTTCTCCCCAGCCACTCCCTCCTTTCATCAGATGAAACTTTGTCATTCTAAAGTTGGGGGTGGGAGGTAGGGAAACAATGGGCAGAGAGGCTGTTCTGAGGGCCCCATGTGGCCCTCCCTGCTTGAATGCCATCTGGTCAGGAACCAGGCTTGCCTTTTACAAAAACACATCCATTCTAGAAACTACCACTTAAGGAAAAACTTTTTTGAGTCTTCAAAAACAGCAGTAGAAGGCCGGGTGTGGTGGCTCACGCCTGTAATCCTAGCACTTTGGGAGGCCAAGGTGGGCAGATCACCTGAGGTCGGCAGTTAGAGACCATCCTGACCAACATGGAGAAACCCCATCTCTACTAAAAATACAAAATTAGCCTGGCGTGGTTGTGCATGCCTGTAATTCCACCTATTCAGGAAGGCTGAGGCAGGAGAATTGCTTGAACCCAGGAGGCGGAGGTTGCAGTGAGCCAAGATGGCGCCACTGCACTCCAGCCTAGGCAACAAGAGCAAAACTCCGTCTCAATAAAATAAATAAATAAAACAAAAACAGCAGTAAAGATGATTAAAGAGGTAGAGAACAGGGCCTGTAGGGAAAACTCCAGAACCTGGATTGTTTAGGTTAAGGAAGTAAAGGCTGAAGGGCTAGGGTGAGCTGCTGAGAAACAGTATTTGAGGAGGCAGAGCCAAAAAGGACTGGTAAGTATATGCTATAGATTGAGAGTGTTGAGGGGCAGGGCGTTAAAAGGGTCTTGGCAAGTCCACTGATGCAGGGGCCTAAATTAGGTGGCTCTCCTTAAGAAAAATAGTGCAGAATTGTAAACACAACATTACTAGGACCCTTCTTGGGCTTTAAAAGGAGTTTATGCAGGTGAGTGGCCCTGGGGCTTAAACTCTGCTAACTTCACAGTGAATTTACCTCTAGCCAAGGGTGCAACAAGTGATCTGGTAATACAGGTTAGGGAAATGGTCTCAGAGCTTGATTGTTCTGGAAACTTCTTCTCTTTCCCTAACTAATGCCTTCTTAGCTTGCAAAATGCAATGCAAGCCTGCCCTCCACTCAGAACTCCTACCAGACATGGCCCTTCCCCACCATGGTGGTTTCATGCTTCTCCTTCTTGCCTGTACCTATCACACACTCATTTGTACCACTCTGCTTGTGTATTAGTCATCTATTGCTATGCAACAAATTCTCCAAAATGTAGGAGCTTAAGACTATACCCATTCATTCTCTCAGTTTTAATGGATCAGGCATCCAGGCATGGCTTAGCTAAGTCCTTGGTCAGCAAAGGCTCGGTGGAAAACATCTGCTTCCTAGCTCACATGATGGTTGGCAGAATTCAGTTCCTCACAGGCTGTTGGACTGAGGCCTCAGTTCCTCAAGAGCTGCTGGTGGGAGGCCTCCCTGGGTTCCCTGCCATGTAGGCCTCTCCATCAAGTAAGTGTGGCAGCTGGCTTCATCAGACCAAGCAAATGAGAGGGCAAGAGAAAGAGAGAGAGAGAGCTATCAAGATGGAAGTCACAGTTATTTGTAACCTAATCACAGAAGTGACATCCTATCACTTTTGTCATATTCCATTCATCAGAAGCAATTCACTAGGTCCAGTCTATATTCATGGGTAGGGAATTACACAAGGGCATGAATATCGGGAGACAGGGATCACTGGAAACCTTGTCAAAAGCCAGCTACCACAATTGTCACTCCTTCTCATTGCCTGTTGCCCTGCCTGCCTCTGCCGTTCCATTATGAGCTCCTTGAAGACAAGGACCACATTTTATTCTGTGCTTCTTGTGCCTGTTAAGTGAATGGATGATGAATAAATGAGTGATTACTCAAAGTAGCAGAAACAGAACCAAAAGCAAGTGCATCATTTTACTTAAAAGAGATTGCTATTTATTGTCTTCTGACCCAGCCATTTCACTTCTAGAAAGTTAAGAAAATAATCAAGAATATAATTACAAGAGTATATTAAGAAACTTTAAGGTCAGGAGCAGTGGCTCACCACTGTAATCCCGGCACTTTGGGAGGCCGAAACAGGTGGATCCCTTGAGGTCAGAGATTCAAGACTAGTCTGGTCAACACGGCAAAACCCCATCTCTACTAAAAATGCAAAAATTAGCTGGGCATGGTGGCACATGCCTGTAATCCAAGCTATACGGGAGGCTGAGGCCTGAGAATAGCTTGAACCCAGGAGAAGGAGGTTGCAGTGAACCGAGATTGTGCCCCTGCACTAAGCCTGGGCAACAGAGTGAGACTGTGTCTCAAAAAAAAAAAAAAAAAGAGGCTTAGTTAAAAGTTAGTCCATTATAGCATTGTTTATGATAGCAAACTGCCCTCCCAAAAACAAAAATAAAAACAACTAAACTGTAAACTACCTAAATGTCCAATGATAAAGGATTGATTAGCTGCTAAGCTACACATACAGTGGATATTCTGCAATCATTAAAATGATACTTTTTATTTACTTATTTATTTATTTTGAGTTGGAGTCTCACTCTGTCACCCAGGCTGGAATGCAATGGCGTGATCTCAGCTCACTGCAACCTCCGCCTCCCAGGTTCAAGCAATTCTCCTGCCTCAGCCTCCCAAGTAGCTGGGATTGTAGGCGCACACCACCACACCTGGCTAACTTTTGTATTTTTAGTAGAAACAGGGTTTCACCATATTGGCCAGGCTGGTCTCTTGGCCAAGCTGGTCTCAAACTCCTGACCTTGTGATCCACCCACCTGGGCCTCCCAAGGTGCTAGGATTACAGGCATGAACCACACTGCGGCTGGCCAGTTCTTTTTTTTTTTTTTAAGTTACAAAGCAGCGTATGCATTTCATCTTTTTACAAAGTGAATATACATGTTAAAATATCGGAGCCGGGCGCGGTGGCTCACGCCTGTAATCCCAGCACTTTGGGAGGCCGAGACGGGCGGATCACAAGGTCAGGAGATCGAGACCATCCTGGCTAACACGGTGAAACCCCGTCTCTACTAAAAGTACAAAACAAAACTAGCCGGGCGAGGTGGCGGGAGCCTGTAGTCCCAGCTACTCGGGAGGCTGAGGTTGGAGAATGGCGTAAACCCAGGAGGCGGAGCTTGTAGTGAGCCGAGTTCGCGCCACTGCACCCCAGCCTGGGTGACAGAGCAAAGACTCCGTCTCAAAAACAAAAAAAAATAATAATAATAAAAATAAAATATCTGGGGCAGATACTACTTAGTCCAGGCCTGATAGCTAGGCTGGTTCTCTCCTTTCGAATCGGCAATCTCTGCTGCAAACAAGCTCCAGCAGATCCTCAGTCAGGCCAAGAAGCATCTGAGCTTGATCCCTTCTTTTTATTTATTGGATTTGGAGATATTAGAACAGCATCGTATGCCTTAAGTTTGGCATTGTCCAATCCAGATGTTAGTTGGGACAGAAAGAATTACCCAGAGGCCTGGTGCAGTGGTTCACGTCTATAATCCCAGCATTTTGAGAGGCTGAGGTGAGCAGATCACTTGAGGCCAGGCATTCGAGATCAGCCTGGCCAACATGGTGAAACCTGTCTCTACTAAAAATACAAAAAATTAGCTGGATGTGGTGGCATATGCCTGTAATCCCAGCTACTCAGGAGGCTGAGGCAAGAGAACTGATTGAACTCTGGAGGCGGGGTTTGCAGTAAGTTTAGATCGGGACACTGTGCTCCCGCCTGGGTGATGAAGCGAGACTCAGTCTCAGAAAAAAAAAAAAAAAGAAAGAAAGAAAGAGAAAAGAAAGAATAACCCAGAGCCCTGGAACAAACTGGGTCCCAACGATTCATCCAAGTTTTACTTGGTGAATGTGGATTATAGCAAACTGAAGAAAGAAGGTCTAGATTTGTAAATGAAGTGTTTCACTATTAAAGCTGCTTTTGAATGAAGGTCTTCCTGAAGCCATCCGCACCATTTTCCGTTTAATCAGGAAATATTCAGGAAATATAAAAATTATTATATTTATTAATATAATTAGATTAATAAATAACTGAAACTTGAAAAAAAAAAAAAACCTGGAAGGATTAAATCAGTTTTGAGCAGCCATGAAGTTCAGATAAGCCATTTTTAAGTTGCATTAAACAATAGGTGTTTTGGTTTTTTGTCTTATTCACATGACAAGATGTCTGGAGTCAGGCAGATTCTGGCCCTCATTCTTTCTAGCTCAGTATCACCACAGTTCTTTTGCTTTTCCCCTCTTGCTTGCCACCCCATGGTCACAAGATGGCTGCCCTAGCTCCAGGCATCTCACCCACATTCAAAGCAGGAAGAACAGGTATCGGGAAGCTCCAGTCATGGCTGACTCTTTACTAGGAAAGCAAAAGCTTTACTAGAAGTCCCCCACCAGACTTCCTTAACTCTTCCACTGACCGAGTCATATGGAGATTCCCAGACACAGGGGAGGCTGAAGACACTAGAAACAGAATTTCATGATTGATATAGAAAATTATGATTTGTGCTCCAAGGCTGGGCACTCAAACAAGCTTGGAATTCTGTTAGTGAAGAAGGGGAAGGGATCAAGTATCTGTTACCCCCTTTAGACAGGACACAGTGCTTCCTACTTTGTCACAGTCACCTCACTCCTTTTAGATTGCTTTACTCAGTTAATCACCTGCCTAGCCCCTGTGAAGGCATTTGACCTTTCAACACTTGGATACAAGGCTCAGAGTCAGAAAGTGTGAAAAGATTGCTAACTGTCTCCATTATCCATTACTTCCCACTTTCTTCTAGTAATAAAATAACTTTCTCCCCAAGATATAGCAGGGTATATGGCTGTCCAGGTCCAGATCATAGTTCATGGTTACCGTTGCCATGGTAGCTAGCTGGGTGTGACCATGTAACTAAGTACTCACCACTGGAAAATGTATAGATTGATGTGATCATCACTTCTACATCATTTCCTAAAGTGAAATTGTTAGCCATTTACTTCCTCTTTCCCTCACTTACCACAGGCTTGTATATAGATGCTTCAGTGATGTCCTTGGAGACGGCAGAGCAACAAGATAGAAGGAACCTGTATCCCCGAATGACTACCTGGAGCAGAGCCCCTTACTCACCTCTGGACCCATCCTGAATCACCCGTATGCTTAAAGGGATAAAACAACAACAAAAAACAAAATAAGAAAAACGAACAAAACCTGTAAAACAAGAGATTCAAAATAAATTTACTCTAGCTGGGGCATGGTGGCTCATGCCTGTAATCCCAATAATTTGGGAAGTGGAGGCAGGAGGATCACATGAGCCCAAATGTTCAAGACCAGCCTCCGCAACATAGTGAGACCCTAAAGTAACTAGGCATGGCGGCCCATGCTAATAGTCCCAGCTAATAGTCCCAGTGGAGGCTGAGGTGGGAGAATCACTTGAGCCTGGGAAGCTGAGGCTGCACTGAGACATGATCCAGGCATGGTGGCGAGCACCTGTAATCCTAGCTAGTCAGGAGGCTGAGGCAGGAGGATTCCTCACACCCAGGAGTTTGAGGTTACAGTGAGCTGTGATCACACCATGGTACTCCAGCATGGAAGACAGAATGAGATCCTCTCTCAGTAATAAGTAAATAAATAAATTTATTCTGTATTTTTGAGCCTCTTTACTAAAGCAGCTTATTCTGTTCCTTAACTCATATAGGAAAGAAAAAACAAACTTCATTATGCCATTGGTGTGTTGTTAAAAGTTAAAAAAGAAAAAAAAAAGGAGGTTGGGAGCTAAGATGAAAAAACAGAGAAGTCAAATAAATGGAGGAATAAAAGATGTTCTTAGAAAGACCTGCATTACTGGGGAGGCAGCTGAATAAATAGGCAGGACAGTGAAAGAGCCTAGTCAGATGCCCGCTGAGCTCTGCTTTGGAGTTAATATGGTTTGGCATTGAAGCAAAATACAAAGACCAGGGTGAAGTTAAGCCATTGTAGCCTACATATGGCAGGAAGGCCCATGGTTCAAGAAGGGTCTGTGTAGATATGAATTAGATGGGAGGACCATTAGTCAGGGTCCTTAGGTTGCAAGCAACAGAAAGCAACTCTAACTTGCTCAAACAAAACAAAGAATTTACTAGAAGGACATTGGAAAGACCAAAGAATCTAAGGAAGATCTCAACAGCCAAGGCCAAGGAAAGGATAAGATGCAGGTAAGCTCTGGGAATCCCACTTACAGAAACTTGTGGGTTCCCTAGTATGCAGCAGAATTACCTGGAGGGGTTTTTAAAACAGATTGCTGGGGCCTACCCCCAGAATTTATAATCCAGTAGGTGTGGGTTGGGGCCTGGGAATCTGTATTTCCAACAAGTTCCCAGATGCTGTTGCTGCAGGTCAAAGGACCCTGTTATGAGAAGCACTGCTTTAGGGGAAACACATCAAATGACTCAGCTTCTATCCGTGAGTGTCTCCACGGTTCCAAAGTCCTGAGAAAGTCCAGTTGACCCAGGATTGAGTCACTCCTGTGGTCAGAGGAGGGGTTCTGTGATTGGCAGCCCTGTGAGTGTCACATGGGATGGGGGTAGGGAAGTTCCTCCAAGGAAGGAACACTGGACACAAAACTAGAAGATGTCCTCAAAATGGCAGTTGGGCAAGCTGAATGCACAGCTGTCTCCATCTGGAGCAAGACCTGCGGCAGCAACTTCTCCTCTCAGGGCAGAAGTTCCAGAATAGAGAACTGGAGGGGGGTGGGGTGGTAGGGAGAGGCAGAAGGTAGACTCCTACAGACTATTATCTGTATTCTAACCTCATTTCGTTTCCTGTCAAGAGAGGACACTCCCGCCTCCTAGAGACCAGTGATCAATTCCACAGCGGCTTTGGTGGCTACCGAAGCCCTGAGGAGTCAGTAGAACTTGCGTTGAGACCCATTTTGACCAGTTAGGCCACAGCCCAGGACAACATTTCACCATGCATGTTGTAGCTTTTTTCAGCTGCAGAGCGATTAACAGAGATAGTTCCTGAAAAGCCTAAGCATCTCATTTTTGCATCATACTGTATGTGCTCCTGTAGGGGAGAAGAAATTTCCATATACCTTCTTAGGGTCTATGGCTGGCCTAAGTTTTTTGTTGTTGTTGTTGTTGTTGTTGTTTTGAGACAGAGTCTCACGCTGTCACCGAGGCTGGGGTGCAGTGGCGCGATCTCGGCTCACCACAACCTCCACCTCCCGGATTCAAGAGATTCTGCCTCAGCCTCCCTTGTAGCTACAGGCACGTGCCATCATGCCCAGCTAATTTTTGTATTTTTAGTAGAGACAGGATTTCACCATGTTGGCCAGGCTGGTCTCAAACTCCTGACCTCAAGTGATCCACCTGCCTTGGCCTCTAAAAGTTCTGGGATTACAGGTGTGAGCCACTGCGCCTAGCCTGGCCTAAGTATTAATATTAAACAGACGTAAGACAGAATAACACGAGAAAAGCATACAAAGTTTTTAAATATTTTATGTATACAGAGGAGTTGTCAGAAGGAAAGTGAAAACCCAAAGAAGTAATTAAGCCTAAAAGCTTATATACCTTTTTACATAAAGAATAATAAATCAATGGGTGATGTGAACTGGAGTCTGAGCTGGCTATAAAGAGAACGACAACAACAAAAGAATGACAGGCCGTGTGTGGTGGCTGACACCTGTAATCCCAGCACTTTGGGAGACCGAGGCGGGTGGATCACCTGAGGTCAAGAGTTCAAGACCAGCCTGGCCAACATGAGGAAATCCTGTCTCTACTAAAAATACAAAAATTAGCTGGGCATGGTGGTGGGTGCCTGTAGTCTCAGCTCCTCGGGAGGCTGAGGCAGAAAAATCGCTTGAACCTGGGAGGCAGAGGTTGCGAGACTGTGCCACTGCACTCCAGCCTGGGCAACAGAGAGAGACTCTGTCTAAAAAAAAAAAACGACAAATTGTGGGGATGTGACAAGACAAAGAGTCTTGGGCTAAGGGCAGTTAACTGTGGGACAATGACTAGGAAATATATGGGGTTATTTTAGTAGGTTCATTTGTACAGGCCCACTGTGCTATCAACCCCCAGTCTCCGGGGGTGGGAATGTGCTTCTCTTCCTGATAAAGAGAGGGCACCTTTCTCAAGGGAAATCTTATGATCTGCTTTTAGGTAAAAAGATGGAGTTCAGAGGGCTTTTCCTGCACCTGCTGTTTCTCAAGTGGCTTCAGCTCAAAATAATATGCCAGGGTGGCATATTTTGGGGTGGCATGTCCTGAACCCCTTCACTAACAATGAATTTTCTTCTTCAGAAAAACCTGGTAGTGGTCAGGCACAATGGTTCACGGTTGTAATCCCGGCACTTTGGGAGGCTGAGGCAGGCAGATCACCTGAGGTCAGGTGTTCAAGACCAGCCTGGCCAACATGGTGAAACCCCATCTCTACTAAAAAAAATACAAAAATTAGCTCGGAGTGGTGGCACATGCCTGTAATCCCAGCTAGTTAGGAGGCTGAAGCAGGAGAATTGCGTGAACCTGGCAGGCAGAGGTTGCAGTGAGTCAAGATGGTGCCACTGCACTCTAGCCTGGGAGACAGAGCGAGACTTTGTCAGGGAAAAAAAAAAGAAAAAAGAAAAACTTAGTAGGGAAAAAAAATATATATTAACTTAATTAAATAAGCCGAGAGTTGTGTACGCTGGATTGTCAGCTATCAAATGCTTTTAAAATGTGGCTCACCTGAGCTTACAAATGAATATGATGATTGCAAGGAGTGTGTTAAAACCATTATGTTAATATTTACAAGGCAAACAATGTAATACACCATATTAATTGAATAAAGAACAAAAACCACCGCTTCAATAGATACCTAAAAACATTTGACAAAATCTAACAGTTCAAAAACATTCAACAAACTAGGGAGAGAAGGGGACTTTCTCAACCAGATAAAGGATGTCCACAAAAATCCCCAGCTAACATCACACTTCCCTGTGAAAGGCTAGACACTTTCCCCAGAGATCCCTTATTAAGATTAATGGTTGCAGGGGCTGGTGGCGGGGAACAGGAAGTGACTGCTAGTGGGTATGGGGTTTCTTTTTGAGGTGGTGAGATTAGTGGTGATTGTTGCACAACTTGGTCAATGAATATACTAAAAATCAGTAAGGGTACGGTGGCTCACACCTGTAATCCTAGCACTTTGGGAGGCTGAGGCAGGAGGCTCACTTGAGCCCAGGAGTTCAAGACCAGCCTGGGTAACATAATGAGATTTCATCTCTAATTTAAAAAAAAAATTTTTTTAACTGGGCATAGTGGTGCACATCTGTAGTCCTAGCTACTCAGGAGGCTGAAGGGGGAGGATCCCTGGAGCCCAGGAGGTCGAGGCTTCAGTGAGCCATGATTGCACCACTGCACTCCAGCCTGGGCAACAGAGTGAGACCCTATCTCAAAAAAAAAAAAAAAAAAGCCACTGAAGTGTACACTTTAAAAGATACCTGAATTAAATCTCAAAACTGCTTTTTTTTTGAGTGGGGGACAGGGTCTCACTCTGTTGCCCATGCTGGAGTGCAGTGGCTGGATCTCGGCTCACTGCAACCTCCACCTGTGCAAGGATGACACAAATATTCATAAAGCAGTCCATATTTAATTTTTTAAATTAAAATTACCTAGTAAGGAAATATTCACATGAGAAGTCCTCAATTAAATGGGATCCAGAGTTAATTAATTCAGCAGCTGGCTGGTGTCATCAAGGACTCAAGTTCCTTTTCTTTTTTTCTTTTTCTTTTTTTTTTTTTTTTTTTTGAGACAGAATCTTGCTCTGTCACCCAGGATGGAGTGCAGTGGCTTGATCTCGGCTCACTGAAACCTCCATCCCCCAGGTTCAAGTGATTCTCCTGCCTCAGCCTCCCCAGTAGCTGGGATTACAGGTCCCCACCACCATGGCCAGCTAATTTGTGTATTTGTAGTAGAGATGGGGTTTCACCATATTGACCAGGCTGGTTTTGAGCTCCTGACCTCAGGTGATGTGCCTGCCTCAGCCTCCTAAAGTGCTAGGATTACACGTGTGAGCCACTGTGCCCGGCCCAAGGGCCCAAGTTCTGTGCTCTTGCCACTCTACTATCCTCAACTTGTTGGCTTATCTTTAGGCCACCTTAGATCTAGCCATCCTGTTTGCTTTTTTTTTTTTAGAAATATGGGTCTCGCTATGTTGCCCAAGCTGGTCTCAAACTCCTGGCCTTAAGTGATCCTCCCATGTTGGCCTCTAGAGTAGCTAGAGTTACAGGTGGGAGCCACTACGCCAGTCCTGTTTACATATTAAAGTGAACCCATGTATTGGTCAGGATTCTTTTGGTTGCATATGTCAGAAATCTAACCCAGACTAGCTTTAAAAGAGTAGTTCAAAGGGACTTCAGGCATGTCTGGATCAAGGAGGGTGTCAGAACTCTCTTTCCATCTTTCAAGGTTTATTTGATTCTGTTTAGCTTCATTCTCAAACAGGTAGCGAGATGGCTGCTGGTAGTGCCAAACCATCACTACTGTGTATCTTATAATGAGACAGAAAGAAAAAAAGATGGTGAGAGGGAAGGAAAAGAGAGAGAGACCGTCTTTCTTCTAACGTCCATATAATAAACATGAAGGAACCTATTAACTCACAGGGCTATCCCTGGACCAATCACTGGGGCCAAAGGAATATAGACCTTGGATTGGCCAGTCTTGGGTCTTCTGCCAAGACCCAAACCACAGGGACTGAGCTGGACTGGGGAGAGGAGGAATAATTTCCCACAGGAAGACAGGTCAAGCAACGAAAATGTGCCTGCCACACCCTAGAAGGCTGCAGAACATGAGGACATGAGCCATGTAGGACGTGAGGATGACACCAGGGTTCCAGTGCAAACTGAGGCTTAAGGGCGCCTTCCAAGAAACCAGGAGCAAAGAGTGCAAGGAACTGGAGTTTTTGGAGGGCCTAGTATGTGTTGACCCAAGAACCCAGAGCTACTTGGAGGTGGCAGAAGCTGGGCTTCTGTGTGTTTTAGTTCCAAAGTCCATGCTGTTAGCACTGGAAGGACTAATCAAAGACAGAAGGGCTGAGACAGAGAGGAGCTTTATTCTTGTAATAGTGAGAGATGTCCAGGAGGCACCATGGAGGGGGCACTTGTCCCAGCCTGGGAACAGAAATCAGAGAAGCCTTTCTGATCCCACTACTGGGTATCTATCCAGAGGAAAGGAAGTCATCATATGAAAAAGATACTTGCACACGCATGTTTATAGCAGCACAATTCGCAATTGCAAAAGTATGGAACCAGCCTAACGCCCATCAATTGATGAGTGGATAAAGAAAATGTGGTATATAGGCCAGGTGTGGTGGCTCATGCCTGCAGTCCCATCACTTTGGGAGGCCAAGGCGGGTGAGTCACCTGAGGTTGGGAGTTCGAGACCAGCTTGACCACCATGGAGAAACCCCGTCTCTACTAAAAAAACAAAATTAGCCAGGTGTAGTGGTGCATGCCTGTAATCCCAGCTACTCAGGAGGCTGAGGCAGGAGAATCGCTTGAACCTGGGAGGCAGAGGTTGCGGTGAGCTGAGATCACGCCATTGCACTCCAGCCTGGGCAACAAGAGGGAAACTCTGACTCAAAAAAAAAAAAAAGAAAGAAAGAAGAGAAAAGCAAATGTGGTATATATATAATCCCAGCACTTTGGGAGGTTGAGACAGGAGGATCACTTGAGCCCAGGAGTTGGAGACCAGCACAGGCAATATGGTGAGACTCTGTCTCTACAAAAAAAAAAAAAAAAAATGTTTTCTTTAGCTGGGTATAGAGGCTTGTGCCAGTGGTCGCAGCTATAGGGGAGGCTGAGGCAGGAGGATCACTCGAGCCTGGGAGGTCAAGGCTGCAGTGAGCCATGTTCATGCCATTGCACTCCAGTCAGGGCGACAGAGTGAGATTCTGTCTCAAAAAAAAAAAAAAAAAAAAAATTGGAGTCAGTCTTCTCAAACCTTGTTGGTGATTTATCAACTAAGTGTATGTAATATTTTAAATTCTTCATTGTCCTTTCAACAGTGTTCACAGTATCTTCACTGGGAGTGGATTCTACCTTAAGAAACCACTTTCTGGCCAGGCGTGGTGGCTCATGCCTGTAATCCCAGCATTTTGGGGGGCTCAGGGGGGCAGATCACTTGAGGTCAGGAGTTCAAGACCAGCCTGGCCAACATGGTGAAATCTCGTCTCTACTGAAAATACAAAAAAATTAGCTTGGTGTGGTGGTGCATGTCTGCAGTCCCAGCTACTCAGCAGGCTGCGGTAGGAGAATCTTGAACCTGGGAGGCAGAGGAAGAAACCACTTTTTTTTTTTTTTGAGATGGAGTCTTGCTCTGTCGCCCAGGCTGGAGTGCTGTGGCACAATCCTAGCTCACTGCAACCTCCAACTCCCAGGTTCAAGCGATTCTCCTGCCTCAGCCTTCTGAGTAGCTGGGACTACAGGCACGTGCCACCATGCCCGGCTAACTTTTTGTGTTTTTAGTATAGATGGGGTTTCACCATATTAGCCAGGATGGTCTTGATCTCCTGACCTCGTGATCTGCCTGCCTCGGCCTCCCAAAGTGCTGGGATTACAGGTGTGAGCCACTGTGCCCAGCCTAAGAAATCACTTTCTTTGTTCATCCATAAGAACCAATTCCTCAACTGCTCAAGTTTTACCATGAGATTTCAGCAATTCAGTTGCATCTCAGGCTGTACTTCTAGTTCTAGTACTCTTACTATTTGTACCATATCTGCAGTTACTTCCTCCATTGACGTCTTGAACCCCTTAAAATTATCCATGAATTGACACATAAAATTAACAACAAAAATCATCCATGAGGGCTGAATTCAACTTCTTCCAAAACTACTGTTTATGTTGATATTTTGACCTCCTCCCATGAATGACAAATATTCTTAATGGCATCTAGAATGGTGACTCCTTTCCAGAAGTTTTCAAATTTCCTTTTTTCCCCAGATCAGGGCAGGTACGGTGGCTCACGCCTATAATCCCAGCACTGTGGGAGGCTGAGGCCGGCGGATCACCTGAGGTCAGGAGTTCAAGACCAGCCTGGCCAATACGGGAACCCCCATCTCTACTAAAAATACAAAAATTAGCTGGGCATGGCCAGGCATGGTGGCTCATGCCTGTAATCCCAGCACTTTGGGAGGTCGAGGCAGGCAGATCACGAGGTCAGGAGATCCTGGCTAACACGGTGAAACCCCGTCTCTACTAAAAAAAAAATACAAAAAATTAGCCGGGCATGGTGGCGGGTGCCTGTAGTCCCAGCTACTCGGGAGGCTGAGACAGGAGAATGGCGTAAACCTGGGAGGCGGAACTTGTAGTAAGCCGAGATTATGCCACTGCATTCCAGCCTGGGTGACAAAATGACACTCCGTCTCAAAAAAAAAAAAAAATTAGCCGGGCATGGTGTCACATGCCTGTAATCCCAGCTACTCCTGAGGCTGAGGCAAGAGAATTGCTTGAACCCAGGAGGTGGAGGTTGCAGTGAGCTGAGATTGCACCACTGCATTCCAGCCTGGGCAACAAAGCAAGACCCTGACTCAAAACAAAACAAAACAAACCCCCCCTCAAAGAAAACAGATCCATCAGAGGAATCACTATTTATGGCAGCTATAGCCTTATGAAATATATTTCTTAGGTAATAAGACTTGAAAGTCAAGGCTGGGTGCGGTGGCTCATGCCTGTAATAGCATCCCAGCACTCTGGGAGGCCAAGGTAGGTGGATGACTTAAGCTCAGGAGTTCAAGACCAGCCTGGGCAACATAGTGAGACACACCCCTCCCCCTCCGACCCACCACGCCACTGCTGTCCAAGTAAGAAAGAAAGAGAGAGAGAGAGAGAGAGAGAGAGAGAGAGAGAGAGGGAGGAAGGAAGGAAGGAAGGAAGGAAAACAAAAATTAGCCAGGAATGGTGGCACATGTCTGTGGTCTTAGCTACTTATGGAGCCAAGGTGGGAGGATGACTTGAGCCTGGTAGGCAGAGGCTGCAGTCAGCTGAGATCATGCCACTGCACACCTGGGAAACAGAGTCAGAGAGTCAGACTCTATCTCACAAAAAAAAATAAAAAATAAAAAAAGAAAGTCAAAATCACTTCTTGATCCATGGGTTACAGAATGGGTGTCATATTAGCAGGCATGAAAACAACATTAATCTCCTCATACTTCTCTGTCAGAGTTCTTGGATGACCAGGTGCATTGTCAATGAGCAGTCATATTTTGAAAGGAATCTTTCTTTCTGAATAGTGGGTCTAACGGTGAGCTTAAACTACTCAGTAAACTATGCTATAAATAGATGTGCTGTCATCTAGGCCTTGTTCCATTTAGAGAGCATAGGCAGAGTATGTTTGGCATAATTCTTAAGGGCCCTAGGATTTTCAGAATGATCAATGAGTATTGGCTTCAACTTAAAGTCTCATTGAGGCCAGGAGTGGTGGCTCATGCCTGTAATCCCAGCACTTTGGGAGGCTGAGGCTGGCGGATCACGAGGTCAAGAGATTGAGACCATCTTGGTTTCATGGTGAAACCCTGTTTCTACTAAAAAATACAAAAATTAGCTGGGCGTGGTGGGGTGCACCCATAGTCCCGGCTACTTGGGAGGCTGAGGCAAAAGACTCGCTTAAACCCAGGAGGCAGAGGTTGCAGTGAGCCGAGATCGTGCTACTGCACTCCAGCCTGGGTGACAGAGAGACTCTGTCTCAAAAAAAATAAAATAACAAAATAAATAAAGTCTTGTTGATCAGGGTGGTTGTTACTAAAGGTTAAGGTGGCTGTGGCTTTTTTTTTTTTTTTTTTTTTTTGAGACAGAGTCTCGCTCTGTTGCCCAGCTTGGAGTGCAGTGGGGCAGTCTTAGCTCACTGTGAACTCCGCCTCCCAGGTCACGCAATTCTCCTGCCTCAGCCTCCTGAGTAGCTGGGATTACTGGGATTACAGGTGCCTGCCACCACACTCAGCTAATTTTTTATTTTTAGTAGAGACAGGGTTTCACCATGTTGGCCAGGCTGATCTTGAACTCCTGGCCTACGGTGATCTGCCCGCCTCGGCCTCCCAAAGTGCTGTGATTATAGGTGTGAGCCACTGTACCCAGCTGGCTGTGGCTATTTAAAAAAATAAGGCAACAGTGGCTCATGCCTGTAATCCCAGCATTTTGGGAGGCCGAGGTGGGTGGATCACTTGAAGTCAGGAGTTCAAGACCAGCCTGGCCAACATGGTCAAACCTCATCTCTACCAGAAAAAAAAAAAAAATTAGCCGGGTGTCATTGTGCACGCTTGTAATCCCAGCTACTCTGGAGGCTGAAACAGGAGAATCTCTTGAACCCAGGAGGCGGAGGTTGCAGTGAATTGAGATCACAGAACTGCACTCCAGCCTAGGCAACAGAGGGAGACTCCATCTCAAACAAATAAATAAAAAAGAAAAATAAAGCAACAATGAGGTTTGCACCATTGTCGGTTTCTTCTTTTCACTTGAACACTTAGATAACTACTTAAACTACTCAGTAAACTATGCTATAAATAGATGTGCTGTCATCTAGGCCTTGTTCCATTTAGAGAGCATAGGCAGAGTATGTTTGGCATAATTCTTAAGGGCCCTAGGATTTTCAGAATGATCAATGAGTATTGGCTTCAACTTAAAGTCTCATTGAGGCCAGGAGTGGTGGCTCATGCCTGTAATCCCAGCACTTTGGGAGGCTGAGATAACATTGTAGGGTTATTCACTGGCCTAATTTCACTATTGTTATGTCTCAGGGAATAGGGAAGCTCCAGGAGTGGAGCAGTCAGAACACACACAACATTTATGGATGATGTTCACCGTCTTACATGGGTGTGGTTTGTGGCACCCGAAAACAATCCCCGTAGTAACGACAAAGATCACTGATAGTAGATTACCATAACAGATATCATAATAATGAAAAAGTGTGAAATATTGCAAGAATTACCAAAATGTGACATAGACACAGGAAGTGAACACATACTCTTGGTAAAATGGTGCCGATAAACTTGCTTCAGGCATGGTTTCCACTGAGGATCACACTCTGATTTTTTCTCTCTTGCCTGAATTCCTATCTTAAGGAACCTGGGGAGTCACGCCCTACAAACAATAAAGTCTCTCAGATAAGTTTGATTTAACCCTATATAATGTGGCGTACTTTCCAACCTGATTCTGGCATAAGATCACATGATAGATAAAGGAAGAAATAAAAAATTTTACCCCAAAATAGTTTTTTGCCATATTTTGAAATGGTCCTGCAAAGCCATCTTTTATGGGGGAAAATTTGCATCTGTAAAAAATCTCTGAGGCTGGGCGTGGTGGCTCACACCTGTAATCCCAGCACTTTGGGAGGCTGAGGCAGGCAAATTGCTTGAGCCCAGGAGTTGGAGACCAGCCTGGGCAACATAGGGAGACCCCGTCTCCACAAAAAATACAAAACAATTAGCTGGGCAAGGTGGTACACACCTGCCAGCTACTCAGGAGGCTAAGGTGGGAAGATCACTTGAGCCCAGGAGGTTGAGGCTACAGTGAGCCGTGATCACACCAATGCACTCCAGACTGGACAACAAAGCAAGATCCTATCCCTAAAAAGAGCAATGACAACAAAAAATACCTTGCTTACACAACCAGATCTTTCCCCTTCCAGGCCCTCCCAATCCTGAAGAGATTAACTGAGAGTCCAGCATCTTTAAAAATCTGAATAGGAAATATTTGCCACCCAGTGCCTCTAAGGGCAGCCACCTGTGAAACTTCATCTACATAATAAGAACCTTGGTCTCCACAACCCCTTATTCTAACTCCAACACTCCTTCCCATTGATGACAGATTTTTAGGTAATAATTCTTTCAACCAATTGTCAATCAGAAAATCTTTGAATTTACCTATGACCTATAAGCCCCCCGCCATATGCCCCTTCAAGTTGTCTCACCTTTCCCATTGAACCAATGTATATTGATGTCTCCCTAAAATGCATAAAACAAAGGTGTAACCCAACCATCTTCCACATGTGTTCTCAGGATGAGTTGAAGCTGTGCCTCGGGCCATGGTCACCAATGTTTGGCTTAGAATAAATATCTTCAAATATTTTACAATTGGGTTTTATTTTTGTCACATCACAAACCTTCGATTTGTTGTTGTTGTTGTTGTTGTTTTTGGACATTTTAAAAGTTTCTTTTTTTTTTTTTTTTGAGACAGAGTCTCGCTCTATCACCAGGCTGGAGTACAGTGGTGCAATCTCGGCTCACTGCAAGCTCTGCCTCCCGGGTTCACACCATTCTCCTGCCTCAACCTCCCAAGTAGCTGGGACTATAGGTGCCTGCAACCACACCTGGCTAATTTTTTGTATTTTTAGTAGAGACGGGGTTTCACCATGTTAGCTAGGATGGTCTGGATCTCCTGACCTCGAGATCTGCCCGCCTCGGCCTCCCAAAGTGCTGGGATTACAGGCGTGAGCCACCGTGACCAGCCTAAAAAGTTTATTTCTATTTTAACTAGCCCAAAGACCCAATTATTTGAGGGCTGACCTGATTTCTGACACATGGTCTACAGACCCTCCTCTTGCAACCTTACTTCTCTCCCCTTCCAAAAAAGTCTGCACCTTCCATCATGATGCACTTTTTAAGTTAAAATTGCCAATACAACCCTAAAAATGCAAGTTTATTGAATAAAGCTGAGAAGAGCAGTAAACAGACAAAAAATGCATCCACCTAAATAAAAAAAATTCACATAGTTCAGTAACTGTTAAAAGTTTTCACATGCAGAGGTTAATGCACAGGAAAATGTTGGGAATAGCATCCAGACGTCTTGAAATGCTGAAAGCAATGTACAGACACAAAAACACATTAAGATTTAGCTATAGGTCAATTAACAAACCTATGCAGTCCCCACGGAGTCACACATCCTAGTTTCGATTTCTCCTTTTAGGCACAAGCAAGTTGCCACACTCTTTGTAATGGCTCACATTGACCATTAATGGTGTTGAACAATAATAGCAAGTTTAAATATCCCTTCATTTACAGAACCATCTATCCCATCAGGGAAATATGCAACATGCTTCAAAGAATAAGAAGAGAACTTTAAAAGCCCAGATTCTACTCATAAAAAAATGAATGGAGAAAAGCAAGTAGTGTCTGTGCAACACAGTGCAGTATATTGTACAGAATATTTTTTAAGGCCATAGCAGTCTAGAAATTAAAACAGATATTCATTAAAAGAACTTACTGTTGACTACACTCTGAGTGCTCAACACATTTGGAAATGCAGTCTGCGTAAGTGCTGCTTAACAGAAGAAACAAAATCACACACAGTATGAGCCAACATATAAGCAGGTGAACCATAGAGTTTTATCTACTACAGTGGCCTATATGAATAATAATTTACAAATGAACCAGTATGAATACGTCCCTTTATGTATATGGAAGTCACTAAACTACAAAACATGTTCATTTGAAGTTTTTAGACATCTCTATCATAGAAGCAAAGGAACAGCATGAGTTCCTCAGTTCTCTGTGTGACTGATTACTAAACAACCTGTAGACGTCGAGCATGATTACATTAGATAAAGCAGGCAGGTCTAGAGTTGTCACAATCATCAAGATGTCTAATGGCACCAGTCAAAAGAGTGCCAAATCTTACATCAGTAAGAGAAAAAAATAAATTTTTTTATTTGTTTATAAGTATCTTTTGTGCTGAAAGTCAACGTTATGACTGGATATAAAAAGTCAGGAGTTAGAGTGTCATGCAGCAGCACTGATTTAATGACCGAAGATAGAACAAACGTATGTTTGAATAAAGCCTTACGTTCTTAACAGGTTTTATTACACTGGGTGGAAAGATCTAAATTCATGAAAGCTTTTCAAAAAATCTTCAATTCTCAACCCCTTAAAAAAGTATGCTGAACCAGGAAGAAAAAACGAAAGATAGAAATAATGACCTGGACAGATACAAAACAGCATGCTTTTAGTTTCTCCCATATCCTAACTGCCATCTGGCGGGAAAGAGTTCTCAGAAAGTAGAATATCTTTAATATTCATCAGAGAGAATCTCACCAGTGTAAAGAACCAATATTGATCTGCTGCCTCTGCTCACTGTCTGCAGACCATTTCGGATTCCTAAGATGTAATTATACATTTCACATGCATTTGTGAGATAAGATAAACATTATGTTTACATAAATCCCTCATGAATTATTCAGGCTTAAAGATTTTCTAAATACTGTATCTGGCACTAGAAACTTCATGCTGTATCAAGTCAGTGTCAGTATTAAGCTACTGGACTCTTATCATGCAATATTACAGATAGATATTTTACTGAAAACCAATATAAAAATCTGGCCCAGAAAGACCACAACGGAAATATGCAATTTTCTTGATTTAAGATGGTCAAAAGTGTGTGGGTTTTTGTTTTTCATTTTTTGTTTTTTAAAGCTCTACGCATGGCTTAAGACAGATATGTGTAAGAAACCTTTTTGTGTGTGCTGACTTTATCATGACAATTCCAGCTGATTCTTTATGAGGATTAGGGACACTCATATTCAGCAGTGCACATGAGAAATAAACTCTGAAAAAGGCAATGTCTTGGGTTTAGGAAGGACTGTATTCTGGGAATTACTTCAGAGGAACAGACAATAATTCTAGGATTATAGTCAAGAAGGACTGGAAGACTTCAGGAGACGCTTTAGCTTCTTCCGGATTTTGAATGCTGAATAAGCCACTGAAGTGTGATATCTATATTATCCTTTTCTTTGCAAGAAATTGAGGCCAGGTGCAGTGGCTCACACCTGTAATCCCAGCAGTTTGGGAGACCGAGGCAGGTGGATCACTAGATCAAGAGATCAAGCCAACATGGTGAACCCCTGTCTCTACTAAAAATACAAAAATTAGCTGGGCGTGGTGGCCGGCGCCTGTAGTCCCAGCTACTCGGGAGGCTGAGGCAAGACAATCGCTTGAACCCGGGAGGCGGAGGTTGCAGTGAGCAGAGATCGTGCCATTGCACTCCAGCTTGGTGACAGAGCGAGACTCCGTCTCAAAACAAACAAACAAACAACAACAAAGAAATTGAATAGCGACAAACTTCTCCATCCTGAATAGCAGACAGATTCATTTTTTCAATTAGCTGTTTCTCATCCAAGGCATTAGGAAGATCTCCCTTGTTTCCAAGCACTTTGCACTGGAATTCCTTGCAACTGTGGTTTCTCTAGAAGATTATGTAGCTCATTTCGGGAAGCTTCTATCTTTTCACGATGTGCAGCATCTATCATGTAAACAATAGCATTGACTCCTCTGCAATACCGCTCCCACATGCTTCAAAATCGGACTTGTCCTCCTATGTCCTAGATCTTTATTGTGACGTTACCTTGTTACTTTCCTCTTGTTGAAGCCCACTGTGGGTATCGTGTCTTCACTGAATTGACCTGACGCGATGACATTGACAAAGGTGGTCTTGCCCGAGTACTGCAGCCCCAGGAGCATCAGCTCCATCTCCTCCTTCCAGAAGAGCGAACGGAACCAGTCCGGCAGGCGGGAGGCGAATGCCAGCATGATGGCGGCCGGCAGCGAGGACGGACGGGGGGACGCAGAGTGGCGGCGACGACCACTTCCACAGGAGCAGGCCTCGGCCCAGATCCCGCAACGGCTCCTCCGGGCCCCGGCGCGACACGGGCGGACACCAGGGGGCGGCAGCGGCCCCGATTTGTTAAAAGAATAAAATCTAGGAGCCGGGCCCGGTGGCTCACGCTTGTAACCCAGCACTTTGGGAGGCCGAGGTGGGCGGATCACCAGAGGTCACGAGTTCGAGACCAGCCTGGCCAATATAGCGAAATCTCGTCTCTACTAAAAATACAAAAATTAGCCGGGTGTGTAGTGCATGCCTGTAAGCCCAGCTACTCCGGAGGCTGAGGCGGGAATCGCTGGTACACAGGAGGCGGAGGTTGCAGTGAGCTGAGATTGTGCCACGGCACTCCAGCCTGGGTGACAGAGCGAGACTCCATCTCAAAATAATAATAATAATAATAAATAAAATTTAAAAATTAAAAAAATAAAAATAAAATAAAATCTACAGGCTGAGCACGATGGCTCATGCCTGTAATCCCAGCACTCTGGGAGGCTGAGGCAGGAGGATTGATTCAGGCCAAGAGTTCAAGACAAATCTAGGCAACAAAGAGAGACTGTCTCTACAAAAAATAAAAAAATTAGCCAGGCGTAGTGGCATGCACCTGTAGTCCCACCTACTGGGGAGGCTGAGCTGAGAGGATCACTTGAGCCCAGGAAGTGAAGGCTGCAGTGAGCTGTGTTTGCACCACTGCGCTCCTGCCTGGGTGACAGAGCGAGACCCTATGTTAAGCAAACAAACAAACAAACAAACTCTACAAAGTGCAATAAAGCAAAACGCAATAAAACAAGGTATGCCTGTATACAGAAGGATGTGTGTCAGTTATATGCAAATATTGCACTATTTTACATAAGGGATTTCAGCATCCACATATTTTGGAATCGTGGAGGCGCTAGAATCAATCCCTGGTGGATATTGAGGGATGACTGTGTATTCATTCAAGCAACAAAAAGAAAGCCTCACGGCTGGAGTAAGAATCAGGGACAGTGATTGGGCAAGAGCCAAATCACTATGGGGCTCGGTAAGGAATTTGGATGTTATTTTAGGCATAATAAGAAACTGGAAACTACCGAGAGGTTTTTATGTTTTGTTTTGAGACAAGGTCTCACTGTCACCCAGGCTGGAGTACAGTAGCACAATCACAGGCCACTGCAGCCTTCACCTCCTGGGCTCAAGTGATCCTCCCATCTCAGCCTCCTGAGTAGCTGGGATTACAAGCATGCACCACCACACCTGGCTAATTTTTGTATTTTTAGTAGAGATGGGGTTTCACCATGTTGGCCAGGCTGGTCTCGAACTCCTGGCCTCAAGTGACCTGCCTGCCTCGGCCTCCCAAAGTGCTGGGATTACAGGTGTGATCCACCATGCCCCACCATGGAAACTACCGAAAGGCTTTGTACAGAGAAACAACACAATATTTTTTACTTTTTTTTTTTTTTTCTGGAGACAGGTTCTGGCTCTTGCACCCAAGCTAGAGTGCAGTTGTGTGATCAAGGCTCACTGCAGCCTTATTCTCCAGGGCTCAAGCGATCCTTCCACCTCAGCCTCCCAAGTAGCTGGGACCACATGCATGTGCCACTGTGGCCCGCCAATTTTTTCTTTTTTATGGAGATGGGGTCTCACTGTGTTGCCCAGGCTTACAATCTATGATTTTTTCAAGACAGGGTCTCACTCTGGGTTGAAGTGTAGTCCCATGACCAAAGCTCACTGTGGCTGGGCACAGTGGCTCATGCCTGTAATCCCAGCACTTTGGGAGGCCAAGGTGGGCGGATCACGAGGGCAGGAGATCGAGACCATCCTGGCTAACATGGTGAAACGCTGTCTCTACTAAAAATACAAAAAATTAGCCGGGCATGGTGGCAGGCGCCTGTAGTCACAGCTACTCGGGAGACTGAGGCAGGAGAATGGCATGAACCCGGGAGGTGGAGCTTGCAGTGAGCCGAGATCGTGGCACTGCACTCCAGCCTGGGTGACAGAGCGAGACTCTGTCTCAAAAACAAAACAAAACAAAAAAAAACTCACTGCAACCTGGAATTCCTTGGCACAAGCAATCCTCTCGCCTCAGCCTCTGGAGCAGCTGGGGTAAGAGGCACAAGTCACTGTGCCTGGCTCAACAACACAATCTTATTACATTATTAAAAGATCACTCTAGCTCCTGTGCTAAGAATGGATTGCGTAGGGGGTAAGGGGAGAAGTGGAGAGAATGTTGCATTAGTCCAGGCGAGAGAGAATGATCGCTACAACCAGAGCAGCAGTGGAGGGGGTGGTGAGGAGGAGTAGGAGTCTGGATTTATTTGGAAGGTTCCGTTTCCTGGTTTTAGTTCCTCATCAGACCTGTCTACTTCCTGCCCATGTGTTCATCCAAATTTCCCCCTTTTTCCTCCCTCTAAATGTCCTTTCTGCTCAGGCTAGTGTGTGGGAAGGATTCTGTTATTTGCAGCTACACTATCCTGACTAGACACTTTGGCTTTCCAGACTGATCTAATTCACCACTCCCCATGACATGACCTGGTTTCATGCTCCCTGTGTTAAGCCGTGTTTTCTCTTGTGAGTAATACGCTCAGGAATTAACAAACCTCCTGTGGGTAACATTTCTTCAGGAGAATTTTCAAAGGAAGCAATCCAAGATTTATTTTATGATGCGGGAAAAATGCTTAAATCATATGTCATCTCCAGTTGTACCCACAACATCAGATAAGAGGTAGAGATAATAGTAAGAGGTACTGGCCGGGCATGGTGGCTCACACCTGTAATCCCAGTGCTTTGGGGGGCCGAGGTAGGTGGATCACCTGAGGTCAGGAGTTTAAGACCAACATGGCCAACATGGTGAAACCCTGTCTCTACTAAAAATACAAAATATTCACCAGGTGTGGTGGTGCACGCCTATAATCCCAGCTACTCAGGAGGCTGAAGCAGGAGAATCTCTTGAACCCAGTGAGCTGAGATCCTGGCATTGTACTCCAGCCTGGGCTACGAGAACAAAACTCTATCCAAAAAAAAAAAAAAAACACAAACAGTAAGAGGTGCTAAAATGTATAGCCAATACTCAGGCCTCAAGGGATCCACTCCCCTCGGCCTCCCAAAGTGCTGAGATTACAGCAAAGTGCTTGGATCAGAGGCATGAGCCACCACACCTGGCCTCCATTAATCTCTCCCTCCCTTCCTTCCTTCCTTCCTTCCTTCCTTCCTTCCTTCCTTCCTTCCTTCCTTTCTTTCTTCCTTCCTTCCTTCCTTCCTTTCTTTTCTTTCTTTCTTTTCTTTCTTTCCTTCCTTCCTTCCTTCCTTCCTTCCTTCCTTCCTTCCTTCCTTCCTTCCTTCCTTCCCTCTCTCTCTCTCTCTTTCTTTCTTTCTTTCTTTCTTTGTTTTCTGAGATGGAGTTTCACTCTTGTTGCCCAGGCTGGAGTGCAATGGCACGATCTTGGCTCACTGCAACCTCTGCCTCGCAAGTTCAAGTGATTCTCCTGCCTCAGCCTCCTGAGAAGATGGGATTACAAATGCCCGCCACCATGCCCAGCTAATTTTTGTATTTTTAGTAGAGACAGGGTTTCACCATGTTGGCTAGGCTGGTCTCAAACTCCTGACTTCAGGTGATCCACCCACCTCGGCCTCCCAAAGTGCTGGGATTGCAGGCATGAGCCACCGTGCCCGACCTAATATTTCTTAAACACCTAGCATCTGCCAGAAGCTAGGGATACAACAATGACGGAGACAGATGTGTTCCCTGCCTCCATGGAGTTCATATTTTAGTAAGAAAGACAGACAGTAGGCCGGGCGCGGTGGCTCAAGCCTGTAATCCCAGCACTTTGGGAGGCCGAGGCGGGTGGATCACGAGGTCAGGAGATCGAGACCATCCTGGCTAACACGGTGAAACCCTGTCTCTACTAAAAATACAAAAAACTAGCCGGGCGTGGTGGCGGGCGCCTGTAGTCCCAGCTACTCGGAGGCTGAGGCAGGAGAATGGCGTGAACCCGGGAGGCGGAGCTTGCAGTGAGCTGAGATCGCGCCCCTGCACTCCAGCCTGGGTGACAGAGTGAGACTCCGTCTCAAAAAAAAAAAAAAAAAAAAAAAAAAGAAAGACAGACAGTAGCAAGTAAAAATGTCAAAGAAGAAAAATGCGAAGCAATGCAAGTGATAATCTAATGAAGGAAAAAAGCAAGGAGTTGCTAAGATGGAAAAAATACTAATTCTTGGGACGTTAAACACAATTAGCTTGAACTCACAGCCCCTGGAGAGGGAGAAGCAGAGTCCCTCCAGTATTTCAGCATGTAGTTGAGGATGGAGGGCAATGAATCTCTGGCTTCTGGTCTACTCTGGCTCCAGTTCTCTTCTCTTGGATTCTTAACTCCCTGCCATCAACCAGATTCCTGGGATGAACAAGCAGGACATTGAGAATCATGTAGTACCATGGTTCTGTACTCGAGCCCATTATCAGCATTTTTTTTTTTTCTGGCAGATCCTTTTTCACCATTCCTTTCCACCAGAGTGGGCTTCCTAGGGTTGATGGCATACTGAATCCTCCCTAAGCCAGCCACACCCTCTTGTGTAGAACTGCCCTGAGTATGGGGCAGAATAGAAAAGGGGTTAAGAATCCCCACCCTGCCACTTACTATGTAACCAGAAGCAAGTGACTTAAGTCTCTCTATGCCCCAGTTTTCTAGTCTTTTTTTTTTTTTTTGAAATGGGGTCTTGCTCTGTTGCCCAGGCTGGAGTGTAATGGTGCGATCTTGGCTCACTGCAACCTCCACCTCCCAGGTTCAAGCAATTCTCCGCCTCAGCCTCCCGAGTAGCTGGGATTACAGGTGCCCATTACCATGCCTAGCTAATTTTTTTGTATTTTTAGTAGAGATGGGGTTTCACCATCTTGGCCAGGCTGGTCTTGAACTCCTGACTTCATGATCCATCCTCCTCAGCCTCCCAAAGTGCTGGGATTACAGATGTGAGCCACCGTGCCTGGCCTTTCTAGTCTTAAAATGGGATTTTTAATATTCCTAACCTCATAGAGTTAATAGATGTAAAGTACTTAGAGTCGTGTCTGGCTTATAACTGAATGTTAGCAATCATTCTTATTTAGCACTTTTCCATGGCAGGCACTGCAATAGCTACCTTATGTACTGTAACTCACTGAATCTTCTCAAGGTCATGTAAGGCAAGTGGTATTACCCCATTTGCAGATTGGAACACTGAGGCTCAGAGTGGTCAAGGCATTGTTTTGCTCAAGTTTCCGTAACCAAGAAGTAGCTGACCTGGGATTTAAACCTGGGAAGGTGACACTGAATATTCCCCTCTCCTTCCTCTACATTATTCTGCCTCCCCATGAGACGAGTTTCACACTTCCTTTCCCCAGCCTCTCTTGGTCTTGGGTGAATTCACCCTCCTTCCAAGACATGTTTTGTCAGTAAAGTCCTTGCAGGTCCTTTCAGGTCCATGAAGCTGATTGCTTTTAAATGTAGGCCCCTTAGGAGATGACCTCATCTCAATCTTCCCATCCTCTCATGTTATATATAGAGAGAAACTTAGTCTCACCATCTTTTATAATTTTCTACAGAAATTAAAGTTTATCTTCTGAATTATGAAGTCATGATAAAACGTATCTTCCAAGGGACATAGAAATTGATCTGAAATTTCATCAAAAGTTTATCTCAAACGTTAAATCATGATAACTCTGGGCCACTTCCACATTCCAAATCTACAAGTGTCAGAGCTAAGGGAACTGAACAAGATATATAGAACTGTGTATCTCAGAAAAGAGAAGTAGCAGAAGTTGACAGGAAGAGCAACATCCTCAATTTTCAAGATATTTACAAAGTTTGTGTGTGTTTTTCTCTTCCTAAGTTCCCTCTTCAAAGAAAATTATTCCTCCCCAGTTCCAATAAACTTTTGCTGACCAGCACAACCTGTCTACCTTTGCTGTTAAAGGGACCAAAAGTAAGTCAGCTATATGGCACCTTTTATATTAGTAAAAACTAACAGTAGTGCTGGCAAGGATATGACAAAATCAGTATTTACATAATTTGCTGGTGGTGGTGTCAGTGTCACAACCCTTTAAAAAGAACTTTGGCAATATATTTCACCAGGTGGTAATTCCTTTCCCAGAACTTTATTATAATTAAATTATAATAAAGGGGAAACAAAGTCGCAAAAACCTGGAAATGACTTGCATGTCACAAGTGTTTCGAGCGTTTACTTTGTAGCAGGTTCTATGTTATACACTCAACACAATCTCATTTAATCCTCAAAACAATTCTAGGAGGTATATGCTATTTTACTCCTTGTATTCTGAATGGGGAAACTGGGACTACAGGAAATAAAGTAATTTCCCATGGCTCAACAGTTGTAGGGCAAGGGAGGGTTTAAATCATTGAGGAACAATGAAGATACAGCATTCTTCTTCCTTCTACAGTAGTGTATGGAGAAGGGGCATGGACAGCCACTTCTCAAGCCTCTACAATGCACTAGGTACTGTAGATTGGTTGTCTCATTAAAGCCTCCCATCTTCAAGATAGGGGATCAATAGACTCTTTGACAAGTGTGGAAACTGATACTAAGAGAGGGGAAGTGGTCAACTCAAAGTCAGACAACAAGTGATCACTGTCCCAGAATCCCAGCCCAGCATGTCTGATTCTAGATTCCATGTTCCTTCCCCAGGCTATCTCTTTAAGAAAGACTCAAAATATAGTAACTGAAGTCAATTTAGGCATGGAGAATGTTGGGCTGGTGGAGACGGAGAGGATGTTTAACCGCTGAGGACACTGACCTAGCTCCAGAGGCACTTTCTGGGAAATCAGACAGCCCTAGGTTTAGGATCCAAGGAGGAGTGGGAACTTGGTATAGGCTTAGCAGGTCTTTAACTGAGGCAGCTAAGAGGCAGGTAATATACAAAGTCTGAGGCTATGTTCTCCAGTCACAGCTGGAGAACTAAATAGGAAAACTGTGGCCGAATCGCAGTCAAGGACCATAGCAGCATGGGAGAAGAAGAAGATTTGTGGGTTGCCAGTAGTACCCTCCAATACTCCATGGCCTTTTCCTTTTTTTTTTTTTTTTTTTATGTAAGTTTAAGTTCTGGAGTACATGTGCAGGATGTGCAGGTTTGTTACACAGGTAAACGTGTGCCATGGTGGTTTGCTGCATAGATCAAGCCATCACCTAGGTATGAAGCACCCCATCCATTAGCTATTCTTCCTGGTACTCTCCCTCCCCACTCCATGGCCTTTTCTGTGTCCACAACTGCTTTCCCCACAGGAGAAAAGGGGCAAGGTCACAGACCATGACAATATCTGGTCCCTTTCTGGAGATCACTCCCCTGTCCACCAGACCAGAAGCAAATGGATACAGGAGGCAAAACTGGTCCTGGGGCCAGGCGCGGTGGCCCCCACCTGTAATCCCAGCACTTTGGGAGGCCGAGGCGGGCAGATCATGAGGTCAGGAGTTCAAGACCAGCCTGACCAATATGGTGAAACCCCGTGTCTACTAAAAAGACAAAAAAAAAAAAAAATAGCTGGGTGTGGTGGCGGGCGCCTGTAATCCCAGCTACTTGGGAGGCTGAGGCAGGAGAATCGCTTGAACCTGGAAGGCAAAGGTTGCAGTGAGCTGAGATCGCACCACTGCACTACAACCTGGGCAACAGAGTGAAACTCCATCTCAAAAAAAAAAATGGTCCTAGAATCTCCCACCCCACCTAACCACACCCCACACCCTTGCTAGGCTTGGTCCAGGATGTAAACTGGGTGGGCTGACAGGAGAGACTGCGAAGGAAGGGGCCGGAAAGGCTGAGGAAGTAGGCCCAGGGGAAGAAAACTCCTCATCACAGACTTGTTCTCTGCCCTGGGATGTTAGCACATGAAACAAGAGGCTCCATCCACATCCCCAAGACTCTTGCCCTCTGTTCCCTTAAGCCCATAACACACCTTTCCTTCCTTCCTGTGTAGATCACAAGGGGACCAGGGAAGGGATTGCACAGCAGGGTATAAATGAGGAAAACTGGGCTCAGGCTTCTGTTCCACCCACAAGGGCCACTATGCCCTAAGTCATGTTCCCAGCAACGAGAAAACCTAGAGTGCATCCGGGGGTGAAATATTCCCGGGGAAAGGCACTCAAGATGGATGATTGACTCTCCTGAGTGCAGAATGAGGTGTCAAGGTGCGTGGTTCTAAGAACCTTGTCAAATAGATCAGACTCACCTTGGAAAGATGGTGCCTCCACCCCAGAGGCACCATCTCCCACACTCAGCCCCAGCCCCAGCTCAGCCAAGGTGGGTGAAGATGACCAGATTCTGGGGAACAGAGGGCAAGAAGAATGGGAAGCATGAAAACACCCAGTACTGGCTGGGCGTGTTGGCTCACACCTGTAATCCCAGAACTTTGGGAGGCCAAGGGGGCAGATCACCTGAGGTCAGGAGTTCGAGACCAGCCTGGTCAACAAGGTGAAACCCCGTCTCTACTAAAAATACAAAAATTAGCCAGGCGTAGGTAGCAGATGCCTGTAATCCCAGCTACTTGGGAGGCTGAGGCAGGAGAATCACTTGAACCCAGGAGGCTGAGGTTGCAGTGAGCCGAGACTGAGCCACTGCACTCCAACCTGGGCAACAAGAGTGAAACTCCATTTTAAAAAAAGGAAAGAAAATGCCCAGTGCCTACAGTGGTGTCAAGAGCTGTACTCATCTCATGTAACCCTCCCTGCCCCTCTAAGAACTTAGATTCTTCACTTTCACCATTTCACAGGTGAAGAAAGGTGAGTTCAGATTTTTTGGTTTTTTTGTTTGTTTGTTTGTTTGTTTTTTTGTTTTTTTTTTTTTTTGAGACGGAGTCTCGCTCTGTCGCCCAGCCTGGAGTGCAGTGGCCGGATCTCAGCTCACTGCAAGCTCCGCCTCCCGGGTTCACGCCATTCTCCTGCCTCAGCCTCCCGAGTAGCTGGGACTACAGGCGCCCGCCACCGCGCCCGGCTAGTTTTTTGTATTTTTTAGTAGAGACGGGGTTTCACTGTGTTAGCCAGGATGGTCTCGATCTCCTGACCTCGTGATCCACCCGTCTCGGCCTCCCAAAGTGCTGGGATTACAGGCTTGAGCCACCGCGCCCGGCCGAGTTCAGATTTTTTGAATTGGAATAAACAATTCTGTGAAGTGAGCTGTTTCCAAAACATGGGGGGAAAGGGGTGTTAATTTTTAAAATCAGAGAGTGTGGCCTGGAATCCAGGGACATATATAATAATAACAGATAATGTGGCTGGGCTCGGTGGCTCATGCCCGTAATCCCAGCACTTTGGGAGGCCAAGGCAGGCGGATCATTTGAGGTCAGGAGTTCAAGACCAGCCTGGCCAACATGGTGAAGCCCCGTCTCTACTAAAAATACAAAAATTAGCCAGGCATGGTGGCGCATGCCTGTAATCCCAGCTACTCGAGAGACTGAGGCAGGAGAATTGCTTGAACCCGAGAGGCAGAGGTTGCAGTGAGCCAAGATCACACCACTGTACTCCAGCCTAGGTGACAGAGCCAGACTCATCTCACAAAAAAACAAAAAAAGATAATGTTTACTTAGTACTCACTGTGTGTCAGGTATTATTCTATGCCTTTTACTTAATCCTTAGGGCAACCCCATGCAGTAGATGATAATGTCACTCCCATTTTACAGATGAGAACCAGGTCACAGAGAAAGTTCAATGACTCACCCAGGGTCACACAGCTACTAAGTGGCAAGGCCAGAATCTGAACCAAGGTAATCTGGAGCCAGAGACTGTGCCCGTAACCATTTCACCAGTGGCTACCTAGCTACATGTCTAGCTGTCTGGGCTTAAGGAATAACCTGGAATGGGGGTTTTATCCTTCTCTCTTGCTGCATATCAGCACTCTGTGGCAGCAAATGGTCATAGGTAGCTCCTGAGTTCCTATCTCCTCTGTTTAAGACTGAACCTGGAATTCCAAATTCCCAGGAAAGGGACTCTGATGGGCCAATGCGAGTTAGATCCATACCCCTAATCCAATCAGTCAGGCAGGGTTGAGGGAGACAGATTCACATAGTTATAGAAGCCCCATTGTATCAACCATGTGACGATGGCAGGGACGATTACCAGAAAGATGGGAAGGGTGCACTGAAAATTCACTGCAAAAGGTTTCCACTACGGGAAACTGAGGCTCAGGGAGGTTGAACAATTTGCTCAAGATCACCCAGAGTAAATGAAGCCCAGATTCTAACTCATTTTGTTTTTTTCCTCCAAATCTAGGTCCTTTCCTCCATACCACACAGCCTCCCCACAAAAAGGGAGCTACCTAGCTTAGATGCCTAAGGTAAGTTCACAAGTTAATTTTCATTTAACCAGTGTTCATTAAGTACCTGTTATGTATCAGGCACTGTTCTAGGCACTGAGGTTACATAATGAACAAAACAGAAAAAATCTTGTCTGAAATAAAGGCAAGGTAAAAAAAAAAAAATTGCCGACAGAGAATGAAGGCCCCAGCTCTCATGGAGCTGACATTCTACTGAATCCCTGGAGTGAGGACAGAGGCCTGTCCTCAAGAACTGCTCCTTCAGCTGGGTCCCAGGTGGTGTGAAACATGGAAAGAACTTGGGTTTTGATGTCTGTTGTAGACACTGGCTCCTTTTATTGGCACGAACTATTCCCTTGTAGATTGCACAAGTGGCACCGATTCTTCACCTTTCTCTATATCCACACCCTTTGTCACAAAACTTCACCGTGCTCCATCACTCTGATCCTGGGCTTAGTCATGTGACTTGCAGAGGCTCATGCCTGTAATCCCAACACTTTAGAAGGCTGAGGTGGGAGAATCTTTTCAGCCCAGGAGTTCAAGATCAACCTGAGCAACAAAGTGAGACCCAGTCTCTACATATAATAAAGTTAAAAAAACAATTAGCTGAGCATGGTGGTGTATGCCTGTAATCCTAGGTACTTGGGAGGCTTAGCCAGGGGTGATAGCAGTGGGCTAAGGGAGGTCCCCAAATGTCAGTGGGACCTCAACCCCGGCCAGTGTCCAGGTTCTTGACCCCATCACAAGAAGGAGTTCAAAGATGAGTCAAAAAACAGTGAAAGTAGGCCGGGCGTGGTGGCTCACTCCTGTAATCCCAGCACTTTGGGAGGCTGAGGCGGGCGGATCACTTGAGGCCAGGAGTTCAAGACCAGCCTGGTCCAGATGGCAAAACCCTGTCTCTACTAAAAATACAAAAATTAACTGGGTGTGGTGGTGCACGCCTGTGGTCCCAGCTCCTCAGGAGGCTGAGGTGGGAGAATTGCTTGAACCCAGAAGGTGGAAATTGCAGTGAGCCAAGATAGCCCCACTGCCCTCCAGCCTGGGCAACAGAGGGAGACCTTATGTTTAAAAAAAAAAAAAAAACAGTGAAAGTAGGGTGATTTATTGTAAAGCGAAAAGTACACACTCAAGAGAGGGGAGTATGGGTGGACTCAAGAGAAAGTGTCACACAGTGGAGTTTGAGGTTTCTACTTTTATGGGTTTCTTAACCAAAAGGTTGAATATTCATTAAGATTCCTGGAAAAAGGTGAAGATTTCTTGGAACTGTGGTGCCGCTCATTTTTACACCAAACATGGGTGTTCTCAGAACTGTCGCAGTGCTGGTGGGTGTGTAATTTGTATGTTAATAAGCGTATAATGAGGTCCTGGGAGAAACCTAGGTCAAATCCAGTTTCACATTGGGTCCAGTTGGTCTCAGCCAGCTTGGCCCACACCCTGGTTTTTCAGGGTCTTATCCCTTAGCTTCTGCAGCTATTTCAACGGTTTCTTTTTGCTAGTCATGTGAAACTGCTGCCTGGAATTTTATATTCTCCTGTGACCACCTTGTATTATTCCTGTCTCAGAAGGATTGCTTGAGCCTGGGAGGTCAAGGCTGCAGTGAACTGTAATCACACTACTGCACTCCTGTCTGGGCGACAGAGTAAGCAAGAGCCTGTCTCAAAAAGAAAAAAAAGGCATGCAGTTCATATAGCATTTTTACTTAGCAGCCTCCACCTAGTGAAACCATCTTTGCAAAAATTATAACAGTGAAAGCAATCTGATCTAACCAACCCCCACATCTTGCCTTTAACCTCCAAACTGCCCTTGGTCATTCCTGGACTTGGGCCAAGCTAACTTGGGGGGAAATGTAGTTTATAGCTTAAATGATAATAGCCCTTCTCCCAAACAAAATCACCTTGGTAAAATGAATGAAAGACCACCAGGTTAGGAAGATGAGAGAAGCCTGAATTCTGCTAAGAAGCAGGCATAAATGATTACCAGCTATAACTCCAGAGGTCACAAGATTTGCAACTTCCTCAATTACTCCTGCAGATAACATCATTATTGTGGAACCTAAGATTGACCTTTTGAGTTGTCTTTTCAGGCCTTTGCGTTTCTTTTCTCTTCTTCTTCTTCTTTTTTTTTTTTTTTTTTTTTTTTTTTTGTTGTTGTTGTTGAAACAGGGTCTTTCTCTGTTGTCCAGGCTGGAGTGCGGTGTCACGATCATGGTTCACAACAGCCTCAACCTCCTGGGCTCAAAGGATCCTCCTGCCTTAGCCTCCCCAGCTGGAACTATAGGCATGCACCACCACACTCCACTAATTTTTTTTATTTTTAGTAGAGATAAGGTCTCACTATGTTGCCCAGGTATGTCTTGAAGTTCTGAGCCCAAGCGATCCTCCCACCTTGGCCTCCCAAAGTGCTGGGATTCCAGGCATGAGCCTCTGCACCCAGCCGGCTTTCACATTCCTGATGACCCAATGGCCCCACTGGACCCACCAACTGGACTTTGTCCCCCACCCAGACGCAGACTCAGCACGCTAGGACCATTTCCCACACCTCTGCCAAAGGTTATCTTTGAAAAACCTTAGCCTCCAAATTTTCAAGGATACTTCTTTGAGTAATGATAAAACTCTGGTGTCCTGTTTAGCCAGTTCTACATGTGTAAAACTCATCCTCTATTGCAGTTCCCCTATCTTGATAAATCAGCTCTATCTGGGCGGTGGGCAAGAAGAAACCACTGGGCAGTTAAACTAGCTACCTCCATTTAACCCAAAACAAAGGGCCTCCATCCCCCGTACCGTCTGTGTTCTAAGGGATGGGCCGGGGGTTTAGATGCCCTTGACAGATAATGAGTCAATCTCTGGGTTGGCCACTCTCAGATTCCTCTTGGATCATAGGGTAATTCTCAGGATATGCTTACGTTATGACTGTCAGGTGCATCTGCCATACCACCCTTCTCATGCCTCTGCCATCACCCATGACAAAATGCCAGACTCTCCTACTGAAGGAACAGATCCAGATGCCCTAGTCTTCCCAGCCAAGGTCAGACTAAATCAACAGCCAGCCAACCTCCAGATATGTAGCATGTCCAAAACAGATCAGCAGAGCTGCCTAGCTGATCACCAGATGTATGAGTGATGAACGTTTAAATGCTTATTGTTGCATGCTTCCAAAGTATGTGATTATTTGCTATTTACCCCTGTTGTGGAAATATATAACTGAAATAATCTCCTCTATCGCAACAATGTATTAATTTCCTTTGTGGCCTTGATTGAAAAGTAACCCTAGATGACCCATTTCGTTAAAGAATCCATGGAGGACAGGGCCAGAGTTGATTCCATCAGACGCCCTCTCCTGAGAATTTGAATTTTGAAACAGTGGGGGCAGGATAGGAGATCTTGTTGGAAGTCATTCATCATGGTGGCAGTGGCAGTACTCAGGTGAAAATGTGCCTGCAACCTGATCCTAGGCCTTCCAACTCTCCTTTGGTTCCTGTGTGTCCCCAAGCTTGCTTCTCCAGCTACCTACGACTTATTTGAGCCCCACCAACATCCTTCCAATAAATTCTATTTTGCTAAAAATAGGCAGAGGCAATGTCTGTTGCTTGCAACCAAGTATCCTAACTGCTACTCCACCATATAGACCATATAGACCCTAATTCAAGTCCCAGGCCTGCTATTACACTTAGCTACTGATCATTGTCCAGGAATTGTACCCCACCATCATCATGGGCCCAGGTTCCTTGTATCACTTGTTCTACCATTGTGGTCCATAGCTTTCACCCTCAAAGTCACTTCAAGACATAAGATGGCTGCAGGAACACCAAATTCCAGGCAAGGAAAAAAAAAAGGAGGGAAGAACAGAAGGGGATTATAGCTGAGTAGGCTTCTTTGAAGCACTATTTCCAAATGAACTATCAACTCTTTCACTTTTAGGAGACCAGAATATTCTACCTCCCCACCTCCAAATATGCCTCTTTTGCATAAGGACTATTTTGAGCTGAAGGCAATTGAGAAGAAACAGATACAACAAAAGGTCTCTACTCTCTCCCATTAGCCTAAAAGCAGGACATAAGTTTAAAAAGGCAAAAGTGTCCTTCCTCCCCTCCCAAACACGAGAAACAGAGGTTGATCTCTGAAGACAACTTTAGACCCTCATTTGCCGGAAGAAGACACCAAAGGAATCTATGTGACAAACTTTACTAACTAGCCTTTACCTACTATTTATTTGCCTTCCCCAAATTTGCTGCCCCAGGAGACTCAAAAGTCCTTTTCTGGCCAGGCACGGTGGCTCATACCTGTAATCCCAGTACTTTGGGAGGCCAAGGTAGGTGGATCACCTGAGGTCAAGAGTTCCAGAGCAGCCTGGCCAGCATGGCAAAACCTCGTCTCTACTAAAAATACAAAAAATTAGCCAGGCTTGGTGGCGGGTGCCTGTAATCCCAGCTACTCAGGAAGCTGAGGCAGGAGAATCACTTGAACTCGGGAGGCATAGGTTGCAGTGAACCAAGATCGCGCCACTGCACTCCAGCCTGGGCAACAAGAGCGAAACTCCGTCTCAAAAAAAAAAGTCCTTTTCCTTTGCCTTGTCACTTTTCCACAACTTCACCGTTCTTTGTTGAAAATTCTCCATAAGCCTGAATTCAAAGCCACCTCTTTGAGACTTACTCAACCCCTGGGTATCTCTCTTGTAAACATGAGGTATACATGTTAATAGATTTCTGTTTGTTTTTCTTGTCTTCTGTTACCAGGATGTGTCCTAGCTAAGAACTACGAAGGGTAAAGAGGAAGTTCTTTTTTCTCCCCTACAATTTACATCTCATTGACCATAACTTAGTCACAGGGCTACACCTAGCTATAAGGAATGTAATCTTTTGGCTAGGTGCATTGCTAGCACCTAGATTAAAAACAGGGATTCTTCTACTTAGGAAGAGAGAGACAATAGATATTAGGCAACACGCATTCTTGCTGCAGTTAATTGCTCATGTTCAATGGTATGTATAATAATCCTTGACACATTATAAAATGATTTCCTCTCCATTACCTTCCCAAGCTGGGCGGTGGCTTGTCCCTGTAAATCCCAGCTACCCAGGAGGCTGAGGCAGGAGGATCACTTGAGGCCAGGAGTTTGAGTCCATTACCTCCCCAGAGCCTCCTAACATATCCGTGCAGTAGTTGCCATTATCTTCATTTTTACAACTGGGGAAACTGAGGTTTAGAGATAGACAATCAGTTACCTAAGGCCAAACAACTAGTGACGTCAGAACTAGGAGACAAATCCAGCTCTAACTCCAAGGTCCATGGTCTTCCCCGTTGCCCCTCTTGCCCTCCTGAACTTATTTTGGCTGCTGCTGGAGTTAAAGGTCATTTGCTGTGAAACATCCCTAATGTTAGGCGCCATTAACAGGCCACACATAAGACCAAGTGTAAACAAATGGACTACGGAGAGCTGCCGTCTTCTCTTTCCTTTCTAGTCCTCCTCTCTCTCCCCAGTGCCCACAGAATACACGAATGTATGTGAAGTTACTTCTGGATTGCTGCCCTCTCCGGCCAACCCGTAGCCTGGGGCAACATTTGCACCAACTGGGCCAATAGGAGAGTGGCATCAGCAGTTACCTAAGGAGAGGCAGGCTCTCTGTGATTCAAGAACAGTGACCCATCCCAAGTGTCAAATTTTCCACATCTTAGAAGAGTGAAGAGAAGGGAATTGACATTTATTATACCCATTGTACATATAAAGAAACTGAGGCAAATGCCCAGGATCACATAGCCAGCAAGTGTCAGGCCTGAGCTTCAAACTATAATAGCCCTGATTTGTAGTTTTTGCTAATTCCTGTGGTGTAAATACTACCACCATGGCTGATTTCAGGTTACCAGCATGACATCTCTGAACACAGAGTTGGGAAGAGTTGCTCATGATGGACTCTCACAAGCCCGGTGAGCATGAAACAGCAAATACAACACTCTTGCATATTTAACACATCTGCTACTTGCTAGAGTGTGAGTGCAAGGACCTTGTCTTTTTTTGACTTGTCCCCACAGCGTATGGTGGATCTTTTGTGGAATGAAAGGATATCACATATATAGAATTGTATTGACTAAGCTCTTTCACACTTAGTAATTCAAGCAGAGTTTGATGCCTCAATGGCAGGAAACATCACCTTGAACATGAGAACCCACTGTGAGAAAGGTTCCTTTGGGAGCCTGAATCTCCCCCAGCTCAGCCTGCTTCTTCTCATCCTATAACAGCCCAGTGGGTTCACCTTGCCCGCTGCCTACACAGATCCTATTTCTCAAGACAGGGGAATTCCAATGGAGAAAGAATAATTCACGCAGAGCCGGGTGTGCGGGAGACCAGAGTTTTATTATTACTCTATATCAGTCTCCCCGATCATTTGGGGACGAGAGTTTTTAAGGATAATTTAGTCAGTTGGGGAAGGTCAGTTTACTGAGAGTGCTGATTGGTGAGGTCAGAGATGAAATCACGGGAAGGTGAAGCTGTCCTCTTGCTCTGAGTCAGTTCCTGGGTGGGGGCCACAGATCAGATGAGCCAGTTTACAGATGTGGGTGGTGCCAGCTGATCCACCAAGTGCAGGGTCTGCAAAATATCTTAAGCACTGATCTCAGGAACAGTTTAGGGAAGGTCAGAATCTTGTAGCCTACAGTCGCATGACTCCTAAACCCTAATTTCTAATCTTGTGGCTAATTTGTTAGTCCTACAAAGGCAGTCTAGTCTCCAGGCAAGAAGGAGGTTTGTTTTGGGAAAGGGCTGGTATTGTCTTTGTTTTAAACTATAAACTAAGTTCCTCCCAAAGTTAGTTCAGCCTATGCCCAGGAAGGAACAAGGACAGTTTAAAGATTAGAAGCAAGATGGAGTCGGTGAGGTTAGATCTCTCTCACTGTCTCAGTCATAATTTTGCACAGGCAGTTTCAATCCCCTCTTCTCTTTTTGAAAGTTTTTTTTTTTTAATTGAGGTAACATATAATGTACCATTTTAACCATTAAGTATACAGCTCAGCACATTAAGAAATATTCATATTGTTATGCAACCATCACCGCCATACATTTCCAGAACTTTGACCTTTCCAAATTTAAACTCTGGACCCATTAAACACTAACTCTCCATTTCCCCCTTCTCTCCATGGCAATCACCGTTCTACTTTTTGTCTCTACAAATTTGATTACTCTGGGTACTGTATATAAGTGGAATCATACAATATTTGTCCTTCTGTATCTGGCTTATATTATTTAACATAATGTCTTCAAAGTTCTTCCATCTTTGTAGCATATGTCAGAATTTCTTTCCTTTTTAAAACGAATTAATTTTTGTTGTTGTTGTTGTTGTTTTGTTTTTTTGTTTGTGAGAGTCGTGCTCTGTAGCCCAGGCTGAAATGCAGTGGCGTGATCTTGGCTCATTGCAACCTCTGCCTCCTGGATTCAAACGATTCTCCTGCCTCAGCCTCCTGAGTAGCTGAGATTACAGTCACACGTCAGCATGCCCAGCTAATTTTTTTGTATTTTTAGTAGAGATGGGGTATCTCCATGTTGGCCAGGCTGGTCTCAAACTCCTGACCTCAACTGATCCGCCTACCTTGGCCTTCCAAAATGCTGGAATTACAGGCATGAGCCACAGCTCCCTGCCAATTTTTTTTTTGACACAGGGTCTTGCTCTGTCACCCAGGCTGGAGTGCAGTGGCACAATCACAGCTCACTGCTGCCTGGATCTCCTGAGCTCAAGTGATCCTCCTGCCTCAGCCTCCTTGAGTAACTAGGACTACAGGTGCATGGCACTGTACCCAGCTAATTTTTTTTTAAGTAGAGATGAGGTCTTGCTATTTTGCCCAGGCTGATCTCAGAGTCCTAGTCTCAAATGATTCTCCTGCCTTGGCCTCCCAAAGTGCTGGGATTACAGTCATGAGCCACCACTCATGGCCTGAACAATGTTTAATTGCATGTCAATGTCATATTTTGTTTATCCATTCATTCCTCAGTGGACATTTGCGTCACTCCCACCTTTTGGGTATTGTGAATAATGTTACTACGAATATCTGCTTGAGTTCCTGTTTTCAATACTTTGGGGTTTGTACTCAGAAGTGAATCACTAGATCAAATTAACTGGGTGTGGCAGTACACACTGTAATTCCAGCTACTGGGGAGGCTGAGGTGGGAGGATCCCCTGAGCCCAGAACTTTGAGGCTGCAGTGAACCGTGATGGTGCCTCTGTACTCCAGCTTGGGTGACAGAGTGAGACTCTTGTCAAAAAAAAAAAAAAAAAAAAAGGAATTACTAGATTAAATGATGATTTTTTTTTTTTTTTTTTTTTTTTTTTTTTTTTTGAGATAGGGTCTCACTCTGTTGCTCAGGCTGAAGTGCAGTGGTGTAATCATGGCTCACTGCAGCCGAGACCTCCCGGGCTCCAGCAGTGCATCTGCCTTGGCCTCCTGAGTAGCTGGGACTACAGATGTGCACCACAACACCCAGCTTTTTTTCTTTAAATAGAGATAGGGTCTCCTTATGTTGCCCAAGCTGGTTTCGAAGTCCTGGGCTCAAGTAATACTCCTGCTTCAGCCTCCCAAAGTGTTAGGATTACAGGCATAAGCCACTGCACCCAGCCCATATAATGATTCTAGGTTTAATTTTTTGAGGAACTGACATTATTTTCTACAGCAGTTAACCATTTTACATTCTCACTAGCAAAGTGAGGATGCACAGTTTCCAATTTTTTGTTTTGTTTTGTTTTTTGTTTTTTAAGAAAGAGTCTCACTGTGTTGCCCAGGCTGAAGTGCAGTGGTATGATCTCGGCTCACGGCAGCCTCCATCTCCTGGATTCAAGCAATTCTCCTGCCTCAGCCTCCTGAGTAGCTGGGACTACAGGCACCCGCCACCACACCCAGCTAATTTTTTGCATTTTTAGTAGAGACGGGGGTTTCACCGTGTTAGCCAGGATGGTCTCGATCTCCTGACCTCGTAATCTGCCTGCCTCAGCCTCCCAAAGTGCTGGGATTACAAGCATGAGCCACTGTGCCCGGCCTACAGTTTCCAATTTTTAAACATCATTGCCAACACTTGTTTTGGGTTTTTATCTCATAGTGATTTTGATTTGCTTTTCTCTACAGATTAGTCGTATTGAGCATCTTTTCAAGTGTTCACTGGTCATTTGTAGGTCTTCTTTGGAGAAATGTATATTCAATTACTTGGCCCATTTTTACATTAAGTTGTTTGGTTTTCGTTGTGGAGTTATATATTCTAGGTGTCAATGTTGTATTAGATATATGATTTGCAAACATTTTCTTTCACTCCGTGGGTTGCATTTTCACTCTGTTGATGGTGTCCTTTGATGCCCCATCCTCCTTTTTGGGGAACTAACTCATCCTTTTCATTCCAGAGGCCAAAATTCCCTGACTCATGTATGTGGCAATTCTGGTTTCTTAAAAAACTCTCAGTGTGTTTTAGAATGGTCTGGGAAGTCAAATACAAGGAAAGCCTGATTAGTCCCACTGTGTTCCTCTCTGCTATGGTTTCAGGTTTCTAAGGAAAATACAGAGTTACACAACATGAACTTGGTGAAAAGGGGCAGGGGAATGGAATTATGGGCTGGAGTGAAAAGGGAGGTTATGGGCCAGGCACAGTGGCTCACACCTGTAATCCCAGCACTTTGGGAGGCCGAGGCAGGCAGATCATGAGGTCAAGAGATCAAGACCATCCTGGTCAACATGGTGAAGTTCCGTCTCTACTAAAAATACAAAAATTGCTGGGTGTGGTGGCATGTGTCTGTAGTCCCAGCTACTCAGGAGGCTGAAGCAGGAGAATCGTTTGAACCCGGGAGGCAGAAGTTGCAGTGAGCCGAGATCACACCACTACACTCCAGCCTGGCGACAGAGTGAGACTCTGTCAAAAAAAAAAAAAAAAGAAGAAGAAAGGGAGGGAGGGAGGGAGGGAGGCAGGCAGGCAGGCAGGCAGGCAGGAAGGAGAAAGAAAGAAAGAAAGAAAGAAAGAAAGAAAGAAAGAAAGAAAGAAAGAAAGAAAGAAAGAAAGAAAGAAAGAAAGAAAGAAAGAAAGAAAGAAAGAAAGAGAGAGAGAGAGAAAGAAAGAAAGAGAGAAAGAGAGAGAGAGAGAAAGAGGAAAGAAAGAAAAAGAAAGGAAAGAAAGAAGGAAAGAAAGAAAGAAAAGAAAGAAAGAAAGGAAGAAAGAAAGAAAGAGAAAGAAATAAATAAATAAAAGGGAGGTTATGTGTGGAGAAAGACACACTCTGTCAGGACAGGACATAACACTTATTTTTGAGACAGAGTCTTACTCTGTTGCCCAGGCTGGAATGCAGTGGTGTGATCACAGCTCACTGCAGCCTCCATCTCCTAGGCTCAAGCAATTCTCTCACCTCAGCCTCCCGAGTAGCTGGGACTACAGGTGTGTGCCATCACGCCCAGCTAGTTTTGGTAATTTTTTGTAGAGACAGAGTCTCCCTGTGTTGTCCAGGCTGGTCTCAAACTCCTGGGCTTAAGCGATCCTCCCACCTTGGCTTCCCAATGTGCTGGGATTACATGCATGAGCCACCGTGCCCAGCCAGGACATAATATTTACTAAGTTCATTTCATGGAAAGCACTATTCTAACCACCAATTCTAAATCCTCAAAACCATCCTATTATGTTGTCAGTATTATTATTCCCATTTTACAGATGAAGAAAATGGCCCAGAGAGGTTAAGTCTGCCTAAAAATCACAGACTGGGAAGTGGCAAAGACAGAAATTAAACCCTGGCAATGTGGCCCTAGAGATCACTTTACTGATCATTCTGTGACACTGTATGGACTTTGGAGTCAGAATTGTCTGAATTTAAACTCAAATGTCTAATGAGTACATGACTACAAACCCATTAGTAATGTGAGATTGCTGGACTCAGTGACTTACCCCTGTAATGCCATCAATTTGGAAGGCCATGGAGGGAGAATTGCTTAAGCTCAGGAGTTCAAGATCAGCCTGGCAAACAAAGAAAGAATTGGCCAAGCACGGTGGCTCACATCTATAATCCCAGCACTTTGGGAGGCTGAGGCGGGCAGATCACTTGAGGTCAGAAGTTCGAGACCAGCCAGACAACATGGTGAAATCCCTGTCTCTACTAAAAATACAAAAATTAACTGGGTATGATGGCATCTGCCTGTAATCCCAGCTACTGGGGAGGCTGAGGCAGGAGAATTGCTTGAATCCAGGAGACAGAGGTTGTGGTGAACCAAGATTTCACCACTGCACTCCAGCCTTGGCAACAGAGCGAAACTCCTCCAAAATAAATAAATAATTTAAAGTTAGCCAGATGTGGTGGCATGCCTGCAGTCCCAGCTACCGGGGTAGCTGGGGCAGGAGGATCACTTGAGCCCCAGAGTTCAAGGCTGCAGTAAGTCATGTTCATGCCACTGCACTTCGGCCTGGGTGACAGAGTAAGAACCTGCCTACAAAAAAAAAAAAAAAGTAATGTTAGAGAAATCCAAACCAAAAACAAGATTTTTATTTTACACCTACCTGCAACTTTAAAGTTGGACGGTGCCAAGTGTGGGTAGGAATGCATAGAAATAGACACAATTTGTGTAACTAGGGGTGGGAGTGTAGACTGGTACAGTCATTCCAGAAGCAATTTGGCAATTCTTTGCCAAATTAAATAAGTGTAGCCTACGACCTGGGAATGTCACTCCCAGGTATACATTCTAGAGAAATTCTTACATGGGTCCATAGGGAACACCTGGAAGAATCTCACAGCATTGGTTATAAAAAGGGAATGGGGCTGGGTGTGGTGGCTCACACCTGTAATCCCAGCACTTTGGGAGGCTGAAGCAGGCAGATCACTTGCGGTCAGGAGTTCAAGACCAGCCTGACCAACATGGTGAAACCCTGTCTCTTCTTTTTTTTTTGAAACGGAGTCTCACTCTGTGGCCCAGGCTGGGGTGCAGTGGCCGGATCTCAGCTCACTGCAAGCTCTACCTCCCGGGTTTACGCCGTTCTCCTGCCTCGGCCTCCCGAGTAGCTGGGACTACAGGCACCTGCCACCTCGCCTGGCTAGTTTTTTGTATTTTTTTAGTAGAGACGGGGTTTCACTGTGTTAGCCAGGATGGTCTCGATCTCCTGACCTCGTGATCCGCCCATCTCGGCCTCCCAAAGTGCTGGGATTACAGGCTTGAGCCACTGCGCCCGGCCGAAACCCTGTCTCTTCTAAAAAATCCATAAATTAGCCCAGTGCAGTGGCAGGCATCTGTGATCCCAGCTACTTGGGAGCCTGAGACAGGAGAATAGCTTGAATCTGGGAGGCAGAGGTTGCAGTGAGCCATGATCGCGTCACTGCACTCCAGGCTTGGGGCCAGAGCGAGACTCTATCCCCCACCATGCCCCGCCCAGAAAAAGAAAGAAAAGTAAACGGAACAGAAGGCACCCTGAGTGTCCATTACCAAGGGAATGGGTAGAATGTAGTGGATGTACACAATGGAGGACCCAGCAGACATTGACATCATTGAACTAGATGTACACACTCCAACATGATTCCATTGCAAAAATAATGCTGGGGGGGGGGGAATGAGACACAGAATAAGGTCAAATTATGTGAACCGTAACTTTTATGTAAATGTAAAAGGAATACACGCACAGAATAACACTATACATTTTACAAGCATACCTACAACATCAAGGATATATATTGCCTGCACTAGAACTATTGTGGAGGATGAGAATGGAAAATGGTGATAAAAGAAAATAACATGTTGGCCAGGCGCGGTGGCTCATGCCTGGAATCCAGCACTTTGGGAGGCCAAGGCAGGCGGATCACCTGAGGTCAGGGGTTTGAGACCAGCCTGACCAACATGGAGAAATTCCATCTCTACTAAAAATACAAAATTAGCTGGGCGTGGTGGTATATGCTTATAATCCCAGTTACTTGAGAGGCTAAGGCAGGAAAATCACTTGAACCCGGGTGGTGGAGGTTGCAGTGAGCCAAGGTTGCTCCACTGTACTCCAGCCTGGGCAATAAGAGCGAAAATCCATCTCAAAAAAAAAAAAGAAAGAAAAGAAAAAAAAGAAGGAAAATAACATGCATTCAGACAAAAATGTATGAGAAGCATCTTGCACAGTAGAGGTAAAATAAGGATCTCTGCATCTTGATTATTGCTGTGTGACCTTGGATGTAAGTCATTTCACCTGCTTGATGCTCGTCTTTCTTGTCCGGAAGATGGAAGATAGGGACCTTCACATTCTGTATCATGAAAGATGTCCGCAGGGGAAGGCAGTGTGGCAGAATGAGCTTTGGAGCTGGATGCACCCAGCTAGGCCAGCCATTCATTGTGTAACCTTGGGAATCACTTTACTCTCTAAGCCTCTGTATTTTGGGGGTGGGGATTTGGTTTTCATGTTTTAAAATTTATTTTAAGTATATGGAATGCTTCTTGAATTTCTGTGTCATCCTTGTTCAGGGGCCATACCTGTGTCTCTGTATTGTTCCAGTTTTAGTTATGAGCTGATGAAGCAAGCACTGTTGTTATATTTTTAATTTTTTTTTCAGGAGGATACTGAGTCTAATGAAGCTACAGGGCCGTGAAACCCTGCACACTTGCTACCCAAGCCTCCTTTTTTTTTTTTTTTTTTTTTTTTTTTTGAGACGCAGTCTTGCTCTGTTGCCCAAGCCGGAGTGCAATGGCACGATCTCAGCTGACTACAATCTCCGCCTCCCAGGTTCAAGTGATTCTCCTTCCTCAGCCTCCTCAGCCTCCTCAGCCTCCTGAGTAGATGGGATTACAGGTGCCTGACACCACCCCTGGCTAATTTTTTTATTTTTAGTAAAGACAGGGTTTTGTCATGTTGGCCAGGCTGGCCTCGAACTCCCGACTTCAGGTGATCCACCCACCTCTGCCACCCAAAGTGCTGGGATTAAAAGTGTCAGCCACTGCGCCAGGCCTCAAGCCTCCATTTTTAAGTGAGGTAGTCAAGCAGGCCTCACCAAGAAAGGGACGTTTGAGCAAAGCCTTGAAGGAAGCACGGGAGTGAGCCGTGTGGCTATATCAAGGATGCTGTAGGTATACTCCCATCAAGACCTATCTCAGGCAGAGGGAAGAGGCAGTTCTACCCATAGGTATTTGGGAGGAGTAAATGATGTAAAGTTCCCCTTGTAGTAAGTGGTCAGCAAATGTTCAGTGGCCACCTCTGTCCCTCCCCTTACAGAGCTGTCAGGATCCAGGTGACATCTAAGAGCACCTTCTAGCTCCAGTGACAATGACCACTCTGGCTTCCGAGGGTCTCTGGAACACTGTGTTCATGGATGCCATCCATCCTCAGGAGTACCCTCCCTAGCTGAGCACAGCGGCCTGAGCCCAGGGAAGAGTTATTGTTGCTGGGGCTTCAACATGCATGGAGAGCACAGAGGCCTCAAAGAGGAAGCCAGAAACAGCAAGGTGGAGGCCCTCACGTTCCACTGGAGGCCTCTTGGCTCATTCCCCTATGACAGTCCTGTCCCAGCGCTTAGGAGACTGTGCCTAGAGAGAGGGGCTTGGGCGAGGGTACAGCCACATGGTGGAGAGGGAGGAGAGAAGGAAAGGGACCCGTGCTTACTAAGGCAGATCCAGCTTTGAATATTATTATGCCACTTAGTAGCTCTTTTACCTTTATAAATCTCTGAACCCTTCTGAGTCTCGATTTCCCTAACTGTAAAATGGTCATGAAATGTTCTATTCTGTGGGGTGGTTGTGAGGACTCAATGACATAAGATAGGTGAAAGTGGCAAGCTAATAGCTGGGTCCCTCTTCCTTCTCTACCAAGGACCTGAGAGGCAGCCACTACATCTTATTCAGTCAGCTTGGGTCCTTATTTACTTTATTCATTTCTTTTTTTTCCTTCTTTTGTAATGGGCTTTCTGGCAAAAACTGAAAAGCCTGCTAGACAAATTCTAAAAGAGCTGTAACACTTGTTTTATTCATTTCTGTGGGGATATAACCACCCATGTTTCAGGGAGAGTATGAGGTTTTAGTGAGATAACAGATCAAAATTGTGCTTAGCATAGTTACTGGACCAAAATAGGCACTCCCATAGGTGTTTGCTGGGTACCTAAAGGGATGGAGGGAGGGAGGGATGGAGGAAGGGATGGAGGGAGGGAGGGAGGGATGGATGGATGGATAGATCGATCGATAGAAGGATGGTGGGATGGAGGGATGGATAGGTGGATAGACGGATGGGTATGTGGGAGGATGGCTTGCCGGCAGGATATCAAAGGGAACAGGATTTTTTATACAGAAATACCAAGTCTACACAAAAACCAGGTGCTTTACAAGAAGGTCTTATTATATCTCTTTGTGGCCTTAGGTCTTGAGCACAGATATAACACAGATGAGTAAAAACAGGATAAACATATCCAGGTCTAGTCAACTGTGACCTTCACTTACCACTCTTGGGTCTATGACTCATCTCAATGAGGCCAGATCTTACATAAGCCAGCATTCTCCAGCTGAGATCACTGGTGGTTCCCTGAGGTGAAAGCTGAGATCAGGGCAAATGCAAGGTGAGGCTTTCCTGATACACAGGATGCCTTGGAAATTCTAATCAGTGATGTTTCATCAAAAGAGTTACAACTGGCCGGGCGCGGTGGCTCAAGCCTGTAATCCCAGCACTTTGGGAGGCCGAGGAGGGTGGATCACGAGGTCAGGAGATCGAGACTATCCTGGCTAACATGGTGAAACCCCGTCTCTACTAAAAATACAAAAAAAACTAGCCGGGCGTGGTGGCGGGCGCCTGTAGTCTCAGCTACTTGGGAGGCTGAGGCGGGAGAATGGCGTGAACCCGGGAGGCGGAGCTTGCAGTGAGCCGAGATCACGCCACTGCACTCCAGCCTGGGAGACACAGCGAGACTCCGTCTCAAAAAAAAAAAAAAAAAAAAGTTACAACTCAACTTTTCCCATAATCCCTGTCACCGTTGCAAGAGCGGAGAGATGCAGGTGAACAGCCAGCCCTGCATCCGCCACAGCTCCACCCTGTGTAACTTTGGCAATCAGTTAGCCCCTCTGAGCCCCATGATGTCCTTAGTAAGACGAAGGGGTTGAACCCTCCCAGCTCCAAAATGTACTGATTCTCTGAAAACTCCCTACATCTTCCTTTAGAATATGGACCTAGAGGCCGGGCGCGGTGGCTCAAGCCTGGAATCCCAGCACTTTGGGAGGCCGAGACGGGCGGATCACAAGGTCAGGAGATCGAGACCATCCTGGCTAACACGGCGAAACCCCGTCTCTACTAAAAACACAAAAAATTAGACGGGCGAGGTGGCGGCGCCTGTGGTCCCAGCTACTGGGGAGGCTGAGGCAGGAGAATGGCGTGAACCCGGGAGGCGGAGCTTGCAGTGAGCTGAGATCTGGCCACTGCACTCCAGCCTGGGCGACAGAGCGAGACTCCGTCTCAAAAAAAAAAAAAAAAAAGAATATGGACCTAGAACTTTGGAAGAACATGTATTACATTTCTTTTCCATCTGTCTCTATAGGGTCTCCTCAAAACCTTTCAAAATATTTGCATGTATATGTCAATATGTTTGTTTATGCTAAACCCTGGGGAAGCTGTACAATTTGGAGACAGACAGATCTCAATTCCAGGCTATATGTGAGAAACTGGAGACAGATTATTAAGATCCGGTTCCTGCCCCCCAGAATAGGAAAGACAGGCATCGAAATGACTTAACGTCACAGTAATGACTTAATGGTCACAGTAACGCTGCCTGGATTCAGAAGGCTACCTATTGGAGTATTCTGGGATATGTCAAAAAGAAGAGGGGAGCTGCAATGGCTCAGGCCAGTTGTCCTGACCCTTGGGGAGGCAAGGCTACACGTTTGAGGCCAACCTGGTCAACGCTGACCAAAAAAAAAAAAAAAAATTTGGCCAGGCAGTGAAACCCCGTCTCTACTAAAAATACAAAAAAATTAGCCAGGCGTGGTGGCAGGCGCCTGTAAGCCCAGCGGCAGGCGCCTGTAAGCCCAGCTACTCAGGAGGCTGAGGCAGAAGAATGGTGTGAACTCAGGAGGCAGAGCTTGCAGTGAGCTGAGATCGCGCCACTGCACTCCAGCCTGGGCAACAGAGCGAGACTCCATCTCAAAAAAAATAATAAGACAAAACAAAATTTAAAAAAAGAGAAGGGCTGGATACAGTGACCCACTCCTGTAGTCCCAGCTCCTGGGGAGGCTCATGTAAGAGGATCCCTTAAAGCCAGAAGTTTGACCCTGTAGTGTGCAATAGGCGTGCCAGTAAATAGCCATTGCATGCCAGCCTGGGCAATACAGCAAGACCCCACCTCCAGAAAAAAAAGTTTAGAAAACAAGAGAAGAGATAGAGGATACAGGAGGAGCAATGCTGGCTGTATTCGGGTGGTGAGGAGATCAACAAGGCTGGAGCATGTGCTACAACCTAATATACTCCTCCCATCCCCCTGATCCCCATGAGAGCATGGTCTATGTGTTGGGGCGACATCCTGGAAGAAGTAAGGAGGTAATCACAAGTCACTGTCTCAGAACTGTCAGTTACTCTTGTTTTTTTTTCCAATTAGAGACAGAGTCTCGCTACGTTGCCCAGGCTGGTCTCAAACTCCTAAGCTCAAGTGATCCTCCTGCCTCGGCCTTTCAAAGTGCTGGGATTACAGGCATGGTCCAGAGTTATTCTTTATTGAGACCCTGTGCACTTTATACCCATCACAGTAGAGTTTCCTGAAGTGTGCTACACAAGTCACTGAGACATGTCAAGTGACTTTAGATAGAACACAGAAAAACTTTTTTTTTTTTTTGAGACAGGGTCTTGTTCTATCACCCAGGTCAGTGTGGCATGATGATCACAACTCACGGCAACCTCAACCTCCTGGCTCAAGCAATCCTCGCACTTCAGCCTCCCAAGTAGCTGGAACTACAGACACACACCACCATGCCTGGCTAATTTTTTTTAATTTTTTTTTTTTTTTTTTTTTTTTTTTTTTAGGCAGAGTCTCGCTTTGTCACCCAGGCTGGAGTGCAGTGGTGCAATCTCGGCTCACTGCAACCTCCGACTCCCAGGTTCATGCAATTCTCCTGCCTCAGCCTCCCAAGTAGCTGGGATTACAGGCACCCACCATCACGACCAGCTAATTTTGTATTTTTAGTAGAGACACGGTTTCGCTATGTTGACCAGACTGGTCTTGAACGCATGACCTCAGGTAATCTGCCCTCCTTGGCCTCCCAAAGTGCTGGGATTACAGGTGTGAGCCACCACAACCACAAATTTTTTGTAGAGGCATTTTGCCATGTTTCTCAGGCTGGTCTCGAACTCCTGGGCTCAAGCAATCCACCCTCCTCAGCCTCCCAAAATGTTGGGATTACGGGTGTGAGTCACCGCACCCGGGTGAGAAACATTTTTATAGTTACGGTTTTATGTTTATGTCTACCTTCTATTTGTGGCAGGTAGTGTTAGTTTTCATTTACAATTATGTTATAATGTTTTCTTTCAAATAAATGTAAGTTTTTAAAAGTGACTTAATTTAAAGAAAAAGTATTTATTAAGTAAACAGACAGTTGGTACATGGATATTGCAAAAATTTCAAGGCGGGTACACGAATGACTGAAATTCAGGAGACACGGGGAGTTAACACAGAAGCACTTCCCTCATTCAGAGCTCTTTTGACTATGAGAAATAGACACCCAATCAAATCAGCTTCGGCAAAATGAGAGAATGTATCCTGACAAGGGACGCTCACAGGGCCCACAGGAAAGAGTGCTGGGCCCCTGGAGGACTGAGGGAAGCCAGCAGGTCCCTGGAGGCGGTGCCCGGCTGCTCTCCGGGCGCCTGTGATTCCTCTGGTCCCTGCCTTGCTATGCGTATCTTCTCTCTGAGCAGAGCCATTTTCTCTACCACATTCATGCAGGTGCCCATCCCCCCCGATACACACAGACACGGACACAGTCACAGCTCCAGGGTTTATATGTGTTCAGGGAAGGGACCTGCAAAGCCTGAACAGCCTCCCTGAATCTAGATGCCCACCTCTCATCCTTTCAGCTCCCATCAGAGGATCAAGGGGCCCAAATTCGCAGAAAAGGGGAGGGTCTAAGATGAGCAGTCACCCTGACCAGGAGGGGTCTGCCCCAACATTGGCCACGTACAACAATCCCATGAGGTAGCTTTAACCTCATAGGTAACGACCCTAAGAGGTAGGAAATTCAGTGCCTGGTCCCTCAGCAGGAAATGACACAGCCAAGACTTGACCCAGGCCTGTGTGATGCTGCACTAGTCGCCCGGTCATACCACCAGCCAAGTCTAGCCCACAGCTACCATCCCAGACTCCAGCAGGTTCCTGGTCCATCGGGAGGCATTTCTCAAAATCAGCAATCGGATGATTGCCCGGTACACAGGCAATGAGTGTCCCAGCTCCACAGGGACACTGACTGTAAGGAAGGAAGACTTCTCTACAGGAGCACAGAGCTCTAGAAACCAGAGAAGTTTCCTCTGAGCCCCTTGGGTCTGAGGCTGCCAGGTTCACACTGCGGATACTTGTCTCAGGGCAGGAGAGGAGGCTCATTTGCATAAACTTGCCAAAAGACATCTAGAGATCCTCAAGAGAAGCTGACACCTGGCTGACACCTGCTGACAGTAACTGCTCCTCCCACCTCCTGGAAGCTATGTTAGGAGGAGCCTCCCAGAGGGCAAGGGAGGGGAGAACTGACAGAGCCTTCTACCCAGGGGCCTCATGCACTTCCCAGCCCATGTGCCTGTTCATATGGAAGCCCCTGGACATCGAGGTGTCCTGGCCTGCACAGCTCCAATTTTGGCTTTTTTTTTTTTTTTTTTTTTTTTTGAGACAGAGTCTCACTCTGTCACTCAGGCTGGAGAGCGGTGGCACAATCTCGGCTCACTGCAACCTCTGCCTCCTCCTAGTAGCTACAGGCTATGGGACTACAGGCATGCACCACCACGCCGGGCTAATTTTTTTGTATTCTTAGTGGAGATGGGGTTTCACCATGTTGGCCAGGCTGGTCTTGAACTCCGGACCTCAGGTGATCTGCTTGCCTTGGCGTCCCAAAGTGCTGGGATTACCAGCATGAGCCACTGCGCCCAGCCCCAATTTTGCTTTCAAGGGGCCTTTGCCCATCCTCAGTGGGTGGCTGCCCCACAGAAGGTACTTAATTAGAGTCTGTTGTTGAGACAGAAAGATGGAGGAGGTGGGCATCTCTCTCCGGCTCCCCCAGAGCTGACCAGGCTAGAGGCAAGGCCTTTGCAGACAGACGCATCTGTCTTGGGAAGCAAGCTCTTGTCCTAGCTTTTGGTCTGTTCATGTGTTACCTTCTTTAGTCACCATTAGGGACAGGTTGCCGGAGGAGTCAGAGAAGGTTCCATCAAGCCACTTCCCCTGAGAAAGGTCACAAAGACCTTTTGCCTGAGGGTGGAGAGAGGATGGCACCGTCCTAGCTCAAAAGTCGGCCCCAAGGTAGTGCCACACTGTGAGAGCAGTGTCCCTTTCCCAACCTTTTCTGCCTGTATCACTTGAGAGTATTTGTCCAAAGCTTGTATTTATTTATTTATTTATTTATTTATTTTATTTTATTTTTTTGAGACAGAATCTCCCTCTGTTGCCAGGCTAGAGTGCAATGGTGAAATCTAGGCTCACTGCAACCTCTGCCTCCCAGGTTCAAGTGATTCTCCTGCCTCAGCCTCCTGAGCCACCAAGCCCAGCTAATTTTTGTATTTTTTAGTAGAGACGGGGTTTTACAATGCTGGCCAGGATAGTCTCGATCTCTCGACCTCATGATCTGCCCACCTCGGCCTCCCAAAGTGCTGGGATTACAGGTGTGAGCCACTGCGCCTGGCCCCCCAAAGCTTTAGACCAACACCCCATCGGGGAGAACTAGGTGGTTTAAAGTCTTCCCCCAAGGTCTGCACCTGGCCCTGACATTCCTTCCAGCCCTATAAGATTAAGGGACTCAGGATGAGGTCACCAGTCACAGTTGCTGTAGCATGCACCCACAGGCAGATGAAGGGACTCATTTGAGTTCTGGATTTTCCAACAGTCTGGCTCTGCCATCATCCCTGCCCAGGTGAGGTAGCCTCCAAATCTAATGGCCCACCAGTGCCCACGGAGGTGGTGCCCAGACCACAGCAGATATCCCTTCTTCCCCCAGCTCAGTCCATGATGTCCACGGAGGAGAAGACTTCAGGCCTGGCACCAACAAGCAGGGACTAATTTTTGAGGGAATTGACAGGGATCTGGTTGAATGGCACAACCACTTCAGTGACCGTATCCGTGGTGGCCCGGGAGCATTTCCGGCTACTGCGCATGCTGTAGAACTTTTCAGTGAGGTGCTTGCGGAACTTCTTGGTGAGGAAACAGTAGATAACAGGGTCTAAGACACAGTTGGTGCTAAGGAGGCAGAGGGTGACCTGATGTGCATCGTTAATAGCCTGGTGGAATTTGCTGTTCTGGAAGCCCAGCTCAGCAAGGGTCCAGGGCAGCTGCACCATGTGGTGTGGCACAAAGCAGATGATGAACACCGCCAAGACCGTGCACACCATCCACAGCGCCCGGCGCTTGACTTCAGCGTTGCGCTGCTGCTGCACCGGCTGCATGAGCAAGGTACGGATGATGACCAGGTTGCAGAAGAGGATGATGAGGAAGACCAGGAAGAAACTGAACACAATGAAGATGTGGATGATGAGGACTGGCACGCTGCCCTTCTCGTAATGCTCAAAGCAGCGGGTGATGTTTCCTGAGCCAGCACTGTTGGGCACTGTGTTGGTGGAGTCCAGGATGAAGAAGTAGGATGCAGCACCCACAATGGCCACCCAGATGACCAGAGACAAAGAGATGCCACGCTTGCGGGTATTGGCCTGAGCAGTCTTGATGGGGCGAGTTACTGCCTGGAAGCGGTTATAAGTGATGACACCTAGGAAGGCCACAGAGCAGTAGGTGTTGATGAAGAAGAGGCAGCCAGCCAGGTTGCACAGGAATTTGGGGAATATCCAGTTGCCCCCGTTTTGGTAGTACACAATCCACAGTGGCAGGGTGATCAAGAAGAGCATGTCCGCCATGGTGAGGTTCACCATGAAGATCTTTATCTCATTGAATTTCTTGGAAGGGTACAGGCGGGCAAAGACCCACAGCACGTAGCCATTAGCAATGACCCCAAGCACAAAGATGATGCTGTAAACAATCGGGAAGAGGGTGTATCGGAACTCAGAGTCCACGTGGGAGGAGTCATGTGGCTCCATTGCTGTGGGCTAGAATGATCAGCTGGTCCTGGTGGTTCCTGGAAGATCACACAAAAATTCTGGTTAATAAAGGGACAAGAAGGGACTGTTCTATTTCATCAATTCCAAGACTCCTTGCCATGGTTAGAGTGATGATGTCCCCTCTGAAGTTCATGTTGAATCTTTTTTTTTTTTTAGATGAAGCTTCGCTTTTGTTGCCCAGGCTGGAGTGCAGTGGTGTGATCTCGGTTCACTGCAACTTCTGCCTCCCGGGGTCAAGCGATCCTCCTGCCTCAGCCTCCCAAGTAGCTGGGATTACAGGTATGTACCACCGTGCCCAGCTAGTTTTGCATTTTTAGTAGAGATGGGGTTTCTCCATGTTGGTCAGGCTGGTCTTGAACTCCCAACCTCAAGTGATCCGCCCGCCTCGGCCTCCCAAAGTGCTGGGATTACAGGTGTGAGCCACCGCGCCCGGCCTCAGGTTGAATCTTAATCCCCAGTGCAGAGGTGTGGCCTATGGAAGGTGATTAACTCAGGGTGGAATGGGATTAGCACATTTAGAAAAGGACTCCAGGTTGCCCAGGGAGGTCAAGGTTGAAGTGAGCCAGTGATTGTGCCACTGCACTCCTGCCTGGGTGACAAAGTGAGACCCTGTCTCACACACACAAAAATAATAATTCTGTAAAAAGGGGCTCAAGTTTGAAGAAAGCGCTTAATCTTGCCCTTTTTGTCTTTCCATCCCTTTTGCCATGTGAGATAACAGCTTTCAAGGTGCCATCTTGGAAGCAGATAACCAGGCATCAGACACTAAACCTGCTGGTGCCTTGATCGTGAACATCCTCTAGAACTGTGAGAAATACACTTATTTTCCTTTTTTCTCCTCTTTTCTTTGTTTTTTGCTTTTTATAGACAAGGTCTTGCTCTGTCACTTAGGCTAGAGTGCAGCGGTGCAATCACAGCTCACTGCAGCCTCAACCTCCTGAGCTCAAGCAATCTTCCCACCTCAGCCTCCTGAGTAGCTGGGACTACAGGTATGTGTGTGACACCACACCTAGCTAATTTTTGTATTTTTTGTAGGGAAGGGGTTTTGCTATGTTGCCCATGCTGGTCTGGAACTCCTGGCCTCAAACACTTCTCCCGCCTCAGCCTCCCAAGGCGCTGGGATTACAGGTGTGAGCCACCACGCCTGCCCAGAGATAAATTTCTTGTGCTTTATAAATTAGTGTCAACACTAATGGACTGAGACACTCCTATTTTACACATTTTTAAAATTCTAAAATTGATGGCATCTTTCAATTAATTGACAGTGTTTTTTATTTTTGTTTTTGTTTTTCTTTCTTTCTTTCTTTCTTTGGAGACAGAGTTTCACTTTGTCACTCAGGCTGGAGTACAGTAGCATGATCTTGGCTCACTACCACCTCCGCCTCCCAAGTTTAAGCAATTCTCTTGCCTCAGCCTCCTGAGTAGCTGCGACAACAGGCATACAACACCACACCCAGCTGATTTTTGTGTTTTAGTACAGACAGGGGTTTCACCATGTTGGTCAGGCTGGTCTCGAACTCCTGATCTCAGGCGATCTGCCCACCTCGGCCTCCCGAAGTACTTGGATTATGGGCATGAGCCACCGTGCCCAGCCAGTTATATTTTAAAATGGAATAAAAGAAGAGAAACAGAACTGCCATTGATTGTATTGACTATCAGGTGTACTACAATGAGTACATTGTAAAAACACACCATTATTTTTTGTAGAAAAAAAACACTGCATGGTCAGACGTGGTGCCTCTCACCTGTAATCCCAGCACTTTGGAGGCCGAGGCTGGCAGATTGCTTGAGCTCAGGAGTTCGAGACCAGCCTGACTAACATGGTAAAACCCTGTCTCTACTAAAAATACAAAAATTAGCTGGGTGTGATGGTGCGAGCCTGTAGTCCCAGCTACTCAGGAGGCTGAGGCAGGAGAATCGCCTGAACCCAGGAGCGGGAGGTTGCAGTGAGCTGAGATTCTGCCACTGCATTCCAGCCTGGGCGACTGAGTGAGACTCTGTCTCAAAAAAATTAAAATAAAAAAGTAAAAAATAAAATGAAATATAACTTTGTCTTCTCTGGCTTATTTTGACTTAAAACTTTAGATAATCTGTTTCTAGTGATAAATATACATAAATTTATATTATAAAAATTTTATTTTTCTGATAAAATTTGAATATTTTTCTATCAATGAGATTTTAAATAAAAATTTTCATGGTAAAACGCCCTATATTTTAAAATAATTTAGGTCGGGTGTGGTGTCTCACACCTATAATCCCAGCACTTTGGGAGGCCCAGGCGGGCGGATGACGAGGTCAGGAGATGGAGACCATCCTGGCTAACACGGTGAAACCCCCTCTCTACTAAAAATACAAAAAATTAGCCGGGCATGGTGGCATGAGCCTTGTAGTCTCAGCTACTTGGGAGGCTGAGGCAGGAGAATCATTTGAACCACGGAGGTGGAGGTTTCAGTGAGCAGAGATTGTGCCACTGCACTCCAGCTTGGATGACAGAGTTAGACTCAGTCTCAAAAAAAAAAAAAAAAAAAAAAAAATTATGTGCTCATCAAAAGTCTGGAAAATATAGAAATATAATATTGGGGTCACCCAGAGAATAAAATAGTAGCCATCATTTAAAAGGATGTGTTAGATCTGACTGTTGATTTGGAAAAGTGTCCTTGGATAACAGTGTTAATTAAAAACAAAACAAAACTGGCTGGCTGTGGTGGCTCGCACCTGTAATCCCAGCACTTTGGGAGGCCGAGGCAGGTGGATCTCCTGAGGTCAGGAGTTTGAGACCAGCCTGGCCAACATTTAGAAACCCTGTCTCTACTAAAAATACAAAAATTAGTTGGGCATGGTGGTGCGCACCTGTAATCCCAGCTACTTGGGAGGCTGAGGCAGAAGAATTGCTTGAACCCAGGAGGTGGAGGTTGCAGTGAGCTGAGATCGTGCCACTGCACTCCAGTCTGGGCAACAAGAGCAAGACTCTGTCTCAAAAAAATAAATAAGTAATAAATAAAAATAAAAACAAAACAAAAAAGTTGCAGAAAATGTTTGGTATGACCCAGTTATACATGTGTATTTGAACAGAAGATCTAGAAGGATACACCTCAAACAGTTGACAGTGGTAAGTAGCCTCTGGGAGGGTGAGGTAGCTTAGTGGGAAGTTTATTTGCTTTATACTTTTATGTGTTTGTTTGAATTTTTAAAGGGCACTTATTGTCTTAATAATTTAAAATTCTGAAAATACAATGTAAGGACATGCACATTGGCTCATGCCTGTAATCCAAGCATTTGGGAGGCTGAGGTGAGAGGATCGAGTGAGCCCAGGAGTTCAAGACCAGTCTGGGCAACACGGCGAGACCCCCATCTCTAAAAAAATAAAACACAAAACAATTAGCCAGACATGGTGGTGCACACCTGTAGTCTCAACTACTCAGGGGACTGAGGCAGAAGGATCACTTGACCCTCAGAGTTTGAGACCAGCCTAGACAACATAGCAAGACACCATGTCAAACAAAACAAAACAGTTGTTCCCTTCCCTCTTGTTCTTTCCACTATTACTGTCATTGCAAGCTGATAGGAACTAACTGCCCTGTTGTTTACGCTGCAGTGGGCATGACTCAGGGAAGCAGCAGGCAGGGAGGAGGATGGGAAGCAAGAACTCAGCTGGGACTAAGCAAGGTCCAGCTCATCATATCTAATAGTGTAGTAAAAAGAGCACAATAGGCCAGGTGCGGTGGCTCACGCCTGTAATCCCAACACTTTGGGGAGCAGACGGATGCTTGAGCCCAGGAGTTTGAGACCAGGCTGGGCAACATAGTGAAACTCTGTCTCTACAGAAAAAAAAAAAAAAATACAGGCCGGGCGCGGTGGCTCACACCTGTAATCCCAGCATTTTGGGAGGCCGAGGCAGGCAGATCATAAGGTCAGGAGTTCAAGACCAGCCTGGCCAATATGGTGAAACCCCATCTCTACTAAAAACACAAAAATCAGCTGGGCGTGGTGGTGGGTCCCTGTAGTCCCAGCCACTCAGGAGGCTGAGGCAGGAGAATCGCTTGAATCTAGGAGGCAGAGGTTGCAGGGAGCCGAGATCACGCCACTGCACTCCAGACTGGGTGACAGAGTGAGACTTCATCTCAAAAAAAAAAAAAAAAATTAGCCAGGCATGGTGCTGCTTGCCTGTAGTCGTAGCTACTTGGGAGGCTGAAGTGGAAGGATCGCTTGAGCCCAGGAGGCAGAGGTTGCAGTGAGCAGAGATTGTGCCACTGACGTTCCAGCCTGGATGATGGGGTGAGACCTTGTCTCAGAAAAAAAAAAAAGGGAGTGAGACACAAGGAGGACAATACTTGGAGCACCTTCTTTGGAGCCAGGTACTCTGCTAGGTGCTTCCACATGTACTGCCTCATTTGAGTCTCACACAAGCACTTTGCCATAGAAAGTAAAATCCCATGTTACAGACTAGGAAACTGACTACAGGGTGGTTATATGACTTGTGCAAGGTCACACAGCTATTACGGAATGGTGCCAGGATCTCAGACCCAGCTCTGTTCTTTCTTACATCTGTCCAACAAATATTTCTGAGCATGTAAGGCACACGGCTAAGCACAGGAGCTATAGGGCGAACACCCAGCAAGGGGGCTCTGCCCTCAGAGAACTTACATCTCTTGGGGTAGACAGACAAAAGCAATTTAAACAAACACCGTTGTTATACAAATAAAAAGGAGTGCTGATTGGGCCGGCCGCGGTGGCTCACGCCTGTAATCCTAGCACTTTGGGAGGCCGAGGTGGGTGGATTGCCTGAGCTCAGGAGTTGGAGACCAGCCTGGGCAACACGGTGAAACCCTGTGTCTACTAAAATACAAAAAATTAGCCGGGCGTGGTGGCAGGAACCTGTAATCCCAGTTACTCGGGAGGCTGAGACAGGAGAATCGCTTGAACTTGGGAGGCAGAGGTTGCAGTGAGCCTATATTGTGCCATTGCACTCCAGCTTGGGCGACAGAGCAAGACTCTTTCTCAAAAATAAAATAAAATAAAATAAAGGGTGGGGGACAGTGCGGATATGGAGAACAAAAAGAGAACTACTTAGAAAGGACGTGACGTTTCAGTTGAGGGCTGAAGGAGGAACAAGGGCAGAACATTCCAGGCAGAGAACTCTGCATGGGTCCAAAACTGAGGCAAGAGCTTGGTGGTTTCCAGGAACGGAAATAAGCTTACCAGATGGCCCTTGCCCTGACCTCCAGCTGCCACTCCACCCTCACCTCATGCCACCTTAGCATCAGGCTCTGGCCAGAACGGACTTCCCAGGCAGACCTTCGAACCTGTCCAGACATTTCCTGCCTGGGAGCCTCCACAATACCCATCCTGCCACGTTGAATGCTCTTCCCTACCCACTCCCTACTCCGCACTTTCCTTTTTTTTTTTTTTTTTTTTTGAGGTGGAGTCTTACTCTGTCATCCAGGCTGGAGCACAGCGGCACGACCTTGGCTCACTGCAACCTCCGCCTCCCAGGTTCAAGCGATTCTCCTGCCTCAGCCTCCTGAGTAGCTGGGATTACAGGCGTGTGCCATCACACCCGGCCAGTTTTTGTATTTTTAGTAGAGACGGTGTTTCACCATGTTGGTCAGGCTGATCTCGAACTCCTGACCTTGTGATCTGCCTGCCTCGGTCTCCCAAAGTACTGGGATTACAGGCGTGAGCCACCTCGCCCGGCTCCACTCCCCACTTTCACCTGGCCAACTGCAACTCATGCTTCAGACCTCAGCTGAATTTCACTGCTTTAGGGAGGTCTTCACTGAACTTGGGACCAAGTCAGCATCTTCCACCCCCCACCCCTGCAAACTCCCTGTACTTCATAAATCTTAGCACAGTTGTAATCATATTGATATTTGTGTGATTATTGAACATTTCCTCACTTGACTGTGAACACCAAGAGAGCTCGGACCTTGTCTATCTATTCAATACTGTGTATTTCCAGCACTAAGATGAAGGAATGGGTGATTGCCTTGTTAATTCACCCACCCCTTCAGGAACCACACCAATGGAAACACTTGAAGAAGCCTAAAGATACTTACAGGTATGTTTAAAGAAGCAATTGACTCTAACTGGAATTTTGTTCATTGAGAACATTTTTGTGCTTTGCTCCATTGAGTGTGGTGATAGTTTATCTGCCTTAAATATAAACAATATAAACATAGATTTTATTATTTCCAATAAATCGTTGTTATTCTTTTTTTATTTTATTTTATTTTTTTGAGACAGGGTCTCACTCTGTCATCCAGGCTGGAGAGCAGTGGCACCATCTTGGCTCACTGCAACGTCAGCCTCTCAGGCTCAAGCGATCCTCCTGCCTCAGCCTCCTGAGTAGCTGGGACTACAGGCGTGAGCCACCACGCTCAGCTATGTTGCAGCTCTTTTAGAATTTGTCTGGCAGGTTTTCTGGTTTTTACTGGAAAACACCATCCCCCCCACCAAAAACCTTGCTAGGTTCCACTCTGCTGGGACCTTTCTATCCCAAAGGTAGTACTGCCATCTGATTCCAAAGCCCCAGGACAATATTTCTCAGAGGGTGGCCTATGGAACTGGGGGGGTTGGGAGTTTGCGAGGTCAAAACTATTTTCATAATAATACCAAAACATTATTTTCCTTTCCCACTGTATTGACATTTGCACCAATGGTGCAAAAGCAAGGCTGAACAAAAGCACTGGCTCCTTAGCAGAAATCAAGGCAGCAACACCAAACTGTGCCAGGAGTCATTGTATCCTTCGCAGCTCAGACTGAGCGTGGGGGGAAAACGGTCAACTTCCCTTTAAAATGTCTTCGATAAAGCAAGGAAATTATTAATTTTATTAAATCTTGAATACACATCTTTTTAATATTCTGAGTGTAAAACAGGAAATATACATGAAACCCTTCTGCTGCAAACCAAAGTACAATGTCTTTAGGAAAAGCACCGCTGAGATTGTTAGAGCTGTGAGCTAAACTTTTTTTCTGGGTCACGATTAGAAAAAAATGACTGACCAGCAGGGCACAGTGGCTCATGCCTGTAATCCCAGCACTTTGGGAGGCCAAGGCAGGTGGATCACCTGAGGTCAGGAGTTCGAGACCAGCCTGGCCAACATAGTGAAACCCCATCTCTACTAAAAATACAAAATAAAAATTAGCTGGGCATGGTGGTGTGCGCCTGTAATCCCAGCTACTCCGGAGGCTGAGGTAGGAGAATTGCTTAAACCCAGGAGGCAGAGGTTGCAGTGAACCGAGATCGCGCCACTGCACTCCAGCCTGGGCAACAGAGCAAAGCTCCCGTCATCTCAAAAAAAAAAAAAAAAAAAAGCCGGGTGCAGTGACACTTGTAATCCCAGCACTTTGGGAGGTTGAGAGGGGCAGATCATGAGGTAAGGAGTTCGAGACCAGCCTGGCCAACATGGTGAAATCCCATCTCTACTAAGAATACAAAAAAAAAAATCAGCTGGGCGTGGTGGTGCATGCCTCTAATCCCAGCTACTCCGGAGGCTGAGGCAGGAGAATTGCTTAAACCCAGGAGGCAGAGGCTGCAGTGAGCCGAGATCGCGCCACTGCACTCCAGCCTGTGTGAGCAAGACTCCGTCTCGGGGAAGAAGAGAAAAAAAAAAAAGACTGACTGACAAACTATGGTTTTTCAGACTTGGGTATCTGGCAGACATTTCCTTAAATATGAGTGAAGGGAACCTGTTGGCTTCGAGGGAAACAAATGATGAGATTTGTTGCCGATGATAAAATTTGAGCTTTCAGCCACTCACGGTGGCTCACGGTTGTAATCTCAACACTCTGGGAGGCCAAGGCAGGCAGATTGCTGGACCCCAGGAGTTTGAGACCAGCCTGGTCAACATGGCAAAATCCCCTCTCTACAAAAGAAAAAATTTAAATTAGCCAGGCGTGGTGGTGCACTCCTGTAGTCCCAGCTACTCAGGAGGCTGAGGTGGAAGGATCAATTGAGCCTGGAAGGTCAAGGCTGCAGAGAGCCGTGATTTCACCACTGCACTCCAACCTGGGCAACACAGCAAGACCCTGTCTCAAAAAGTAAAACAATGAAAAAGTCCATTGATATGATTTACATTCTACATTACAGTGAACCTTTAAGAAACTACTATATGCGGGGCTTTGATATCATATCAAAGAAGAGTATCGGCCAGGCGTGGTGGCTCATGCCTGTAATCCCAGCACTTTGAGAGGCCAAGACGGGTGGATCACCTGAGGTCAGGAGTTCGAGACCAGCCTGGACAACATGGTAAAACCCCACCTCTACTAAAAATACAAAAAATTAGCCGGGCCCTGTGGTGGTGGGCACCTATAATCCCAGCTATTCGGGAGGCTAAGGCAGGAGAATTGCTTGAACCCAGTAGGCGGAGGTTGCAGTGAGCCGAGATCATGCCATTGCATTCCAGCAGCCTGGGCAACGAGAGCAAAACTCAAAAAAAAAAAAGAAAAAAAGAAGAAGAAGAAGAAGAGTATCACCAATTATCTGAAAAAGCCACTAAAAGATCCCTCCCTTTATAAGTACATATCTGTGTGAAGGCAAATTGTCTTCAACCCAAACAACATATCACAGCAGCCTAAGTGCAAAAGCAGATATGAGAATCCAACTGTCTTCTATTTAGCCCAACATTAAAGAGATGTGTAAAAAATGTAAATCAATCCACTTCTCTCCCTAAATTGTTTATGTTTTAGAAAATCTAGTTATTTTTACAAAAATGTGCTATTTATGTTAACATGGAAGGAGTTTATTATTGGGTGTTTTTGTTTAAAAATGAAAATTTTTAGAATATCTAAGTTTTCATTTTTAATACAACAAATATTGCTGGAGATAGCTTATGTAAACAAAAGCTCTTTGGCACCCTCAACAACCTTTAAGGAAATAAAGGGCCCCTGAGACCAGAAGATTTGAATACTGCTGCTCCACAGTCTCAGCACCCCTGCCCTTCCTTTGAGCCCAAGATGCCCAGTTCATCCAGGACCGGCCTTGTTTCTCTCTCAGGCTATACTGGCTATACCTTCTTGCCTTGGGGGTCCTGTTTCCAGGGCATGGAGGCATATTGCCCTGTGTGGTGGCTGGGGGCAGCACAGCAGCTGGGCAGGGCGTGGTGCTTACTCTGGGTCTTTGGGGAAGTCAGGTCCATAGCTTCCTGCCACCCCTACCCCCTTGCCCAACACGAAATGCCTTCCTCTTCTTGGGTTTGGGCTTTCCAGAAGCTCTCCAGCCAGAGGACTCAACCCAGGACATTCTAAGCCCTGCACCCTGCCTGCCTACGCCTGTTGAGAAAGCCTTTCCGCGAGAGCCAGGACTAGAGCGAAACACGTGAGGCACTCACTGGGTGCCAAATTTAAGGAGACACCAAACCTCGGCAATTAAGACAAATAATATTTTATTTTGTTTATTTATCTTTGAGACAGGGCTTGGCTCTGTCACCCAGACTGAAGTGCAGTGGTGCAATCTCGGCTTACCGCAACCTCCACCTCCCAGGCTCAAGCCAACCTCCTACCTCAGCCTCCCAAGTAGCTGGGATTACAGGCACACGCTACCGCACCGGCTAATTTTTGTATTTTTTGGTAGAGATGAGGCATGCCTACCACGGCCAGCTAATTTTTGTAATTTTAGTTGGCCAGGCTGGTCTCGAACTCCTGACCTCAAGTGATCTGCCCGCCTCGGCCTCCTACAGTGCTGGGATTACAGGTGTGAGCCACTGTGCCTGGCCGCCAATGAATAATATTTTAATGAATTATTTTTTTTAATCAAAAGGAGTATTACTGATTCTTCCTCTTGCCTCAAGCTCTAATATAACTCTGCCTGGCATTATTATGATACTGTCTTCATCTAACATTTTGGTACTTTGTTTATCATAATTTTTTTTGCATTAATTTTGATTTGTTTTGTTTTGTTTTGTTTTTTTTGAGATGGAGTCTCGCTCTGTCGCCCAGGCTAGAGTGCAGTGGCATGATCTCGACTCACTGCAAGCTCCGCCTCTTGGGTTCACGCCATTCTCCTGCCTCAGCCTCCCGAGTGGCTCGGACTACAGGTGCCTGCCACAATGCTCGGCTAACTTTTTTGTATTTTTAGTAGAGACGGGGTTTCACCATGTTAGCCAAGATGGTCTTGATCTCCTGACCTTGTGATCCACCCAGCTCAGCCTCCGAAAGTGCTGAGATTACAGGCGTGAGCCACCGTGCCCAGCAATTTTGATTTTTTAAAAACACCTTCTCACCATGTGAACAGAACACACACACAGACTAGCCCAATTCACTCATTCAGTTGCTCATTCATGTATTCATCGGACAAGCACTCACAGCTCCAGGAGCTGAGCAGTGCACTAAGGCCTCAGAGAACAGACCCAGCCCTTGAGCGGCTCACAAGCCATTTTGCAAGAGAGAGATTCAGAAGTAGATAAGCAGGCAGTGCTATGATGATGGACGTATCAGGTGTAACGGGGTTTCAGAGAAGCTGCCCCTAGCCTAGACTTGAGGGTGAGGAGAGACCTCCTGCCTATGCTGAAGGAGTTAACTTGATATTGCAAGGAGAGAGGAATAGCAGGCACAGGGGACTGCAGGGCAGAGGCCTAGAAGAATAGGCAAAGGCCCTTGTTCTAAAGGAACGTGAGACATTTGGTTTGGCCAAAACTTTAAAGAGTTGAGAAGAGACAAGGCTTAAAAAATAAGCATCAGGGCCAGGCGCGGTGGCTTACGCCTATAATCTCGCCCTTTGGGAGGCCAAAGCAGGCGGATCATCAGGTCAGGAGTTCAAGACCAGCCTGACCAACATGGTGAAACCCTGTCTCTACTAAAAATACAAGAAGTAGTCGGGCGTGGTGGCATGTGTCTGTAATTCCAGCTACTCGGGAGGCTGAGGCAGGAGAATCACTTGAACCCAGTAGGTGGAGGTTGCAGTGAGCCAAGATCGTGCCACTGCACTCCAGCCTGGGCAACAGAGTGAGACTCCATCTCAAAAAAAAAAAAAAAAAGCATCAGTCAACTCAAGATGGGTCCTGGAGGTCAGTCTAAGGAGTCTGGACTTTATTCTGCAGACAATGGGAGCTGTTAAAGGATCTTGAGCTTGGAAGGGACAAGATTGGATTTGGGGAAGACGGCTTTGATCACTGTGCACAGAATGAACTGGAGGTGATCAGACCAGAGTCGGGGAGACAGCAAAGAGACATGGGCAATCATCTGGAGGGCCTCAAGAGGATTGCACCAGGGCAGAGCTGATGGAGGGAAACGATGGTTGTGAGAGTTATCTGGGAAATCAGATGGACAGAACTTGGTAATGGATGGGATATTGGTTGAAAGTAAGGGAGGAATCAAAGAGAACTGCCAGGTTTCTGGGCCAGATGATTGAGGATGTGGTGGCGTCTGTCTTCACGGAGAAGACACTGATGAGGAGGAACAGCATGAGGGCAGGGAGGATGAATTCATATGAGGACATATCCCATTTGAGGTGCCTGTGAAACCCCCACGAGGACCAGGGTTAAACCCTAAAGAGCCCAACTTCAAGGAAGAAGTCAGAGGAGGACAAACCCATGAAGGAGGCAGAGACAGGACAGTCAGAGTCAGGTAGGGTTCCGTGCTGGAGGCCTAAGGGAAGAAAGTTGCAAGAGCTTGGGAAGACCTGGGCAACAGTGTGAAAAGTCACAGGGAGATGAATGCCAATGCAGACAGAAAAGCAAACACTGGATGTGGCAACATGGAAATCAATCTCATGTGAGCAGATCATGTGATCAGAGGGAGAACAGTTGCCCAGGCATGGGTTGAGGAGTGAGTGATAGGAGAGAAAGGGGAATGTCAAATCCTCATTCAAGAAGTTCGATCGAGCCAGGCACAGTGGCTCACACCTGTAATCCCAGCACTTTGGGAGGCCGAGGTGGGAGGATCCCTTGAGGTCAGGAGTTCCAGACCAGCCTGGCCAATATGGTGAAATCCCATCTCTACTAAAAATACAAAAATTAGTGGGGCGCCTATAATCCCAGCTACTGGGGAGGCTGAGGCAGGAGAATCGCTGGAACCGGGGAGGTAGAGGTTGCAGTGAGCCAAGATAGCACCACTGCACTCCAGCCTGGACAACAAGAACGAAACTAAAGAAAGAAAGAAAGAAAGAAATTCGATTGAGCAACAAAATGCTGTGTGCAGACCTTGTTTGGATCCTGATTCAAATAAACCAACTGCAAAAAATATTTTCTAGACAATTGGGCCGGCTGTGGTGGCTCATGCCTGAGGTCCTGGCACTTTGGGGAGGCCAAGGCAAGATAATTGCTTGAGTTCAGGAGTTTGGGATCAGCCTGGGCAATATAGCAAGACCCCATCACTACTAAAAATTTTTAAAAATTAGCTGGGTGTGGTGCACACCTCTAGTCCCAGTTACTCAGGAAGCTGAGGCAGGAGGATTGCTTGAGCCCAGGAGTTCAAGGCTGCAGTGAGCTGCGATTATGCCACTCCACTCCAGCCTGGGCAACAGAGCCTCAAGACCCTGTCACACACACAAAAAAAGAATTAAAAAAAAAAAACATTTGGGAAAACTCAAACACAGATACTATTTTTAAAAATAATGTTTATTTATCTGGGTAGGATAATGATACGGTGGTTATATTGTCAAATTCTTTAGCTATTAGATGTGCACTGCAACCCGGGCAACAGAGCAAGTCTTCATCTAAAAAAATAAAAATAAAAATTCCAGGAAGACCAGGTGTTGTGGCTCATGCCTGTAATACCAGCACTTTGGGGAAACTGAGGAAGGAGGATGGGTCAGGAATTCAAGACCAGCCTGGGCAACATAGCAAGACCTCATCTCTACACTCGCCCCCACCTCACCCCCCTCCCACCAACACACGAGAATAAAATATTCCAGGAAAATTGTGCCTGCATGCTAATCACTATTTCAAAGTTGGCTTCCCAGGAACCCAACCGTCAAGATTGTATACTCGGGTCTATCTGACTCCAGAGCCTCCCCAGTCCACACAGGCCCCACAGGAGGCCCAGCAAGAGTAGGCCTCCTCCTTCCAAGTATAGGACCAGAATCAGTGAGGGGAGTCCTGGTGGAGCCCCTGCTTGACTCAAAGCCACTGCCCTCGGTGCCGCCAGTACCTGTCATCCTGGCTTTTCCTATTTCTGCTGCCTTCTGTTCAGTCCCAGGCTCCTGGCCCCCATGTGACTCCCACTCCCTTGGCCCCAACCCAAACTTAGTGCCTATTGCTGTATCTTTGCATGAGTAGAACCCTTGAAATCACCCAAAATGTAACCAGCTGATTCTCCTCTGGGCCTGAGAGCTTGTACTTTCATTACTTTATTCATGCTGTTTCCTCTGCCAAGAAATCCTTCCTTCCTTATCATTGCCTGGATGTTTACTAGAACATTCTTTAAGATCGCTCAGACCTCATTTCCTCCAAGTAGCTCTTTCTAAGCCTCCTGGCCTCCTGCACACCCGGCTCCGCCCCTGGTCTGGTTAAGTGCCCATTCTTTGGACTTCCGTAGCTCATGGCTCTTTATTCCACTGACATTGCCTCTGTGTGTCCTCTCTGCCATCCAGAGGCAGGGACAATGTCCATTCATTCACCTCACAGTTACTGACATCCTTCTGGGTGTTGGACCCTATGCTGGGGAGACTGCAGAAACAAAACAAAGTTCCTGCTCTCAAAGAACTTACATTCTAGGTGGGGAAACAGTCAAAAATAAGTGGAGCAACAAATAAGATAATTTCAAATTGTGATGAATTTAATAAAGGAAATAAAAACAGTAACATGAAAATAGGGTAGATGGCTTTTTTTTTTTAATTTTTATTTTTTAATAAATAGAGACAAGGTCTCACTATATTGCCCAGGCTGGTCTTGAACTCCTGAGCTCAAGCAATCCTGCTGCCTCAGCCTCCCAAAGTGCTAGGATTACAGACATGAGCCACTGCACCCAGCTGGTGGCTGTTTTAAGTAGAATGACCAGGGAAGGCTTCTTGGAGGAGGTGACATATAAACAAAACCAGAGACAGTTTTACCATGAAGTCAATGAAGCTTAAGCTTTAAGGCCCTCTCCTAGGCCCTGTATCTAAGTGTATATTAGTAATTTGGTATCTCCAAAGGGGGGCCCTTCTAATTGTATAAGCTTTAGTAACCTATAAAATCTGTGTCTCCCCCTGGCTGAACTCTAAAAAAGAAAAAAGGAACAAGTAAGGGGAAGATCTGGATTATTCCAGCCAGAGAGTATCATGTGCAAAGGGCCTGTAATGGGAATAATTTCAATTTTTTTTAAATTTTTTTTAAATTTTTTTTAATTTTTTAATTTTTTTTTTTTTTTTGAGACGGAGTCTGGCTCTGTCGCCCAGGCTGGAGTGCGGTGGCCGGATCTCAGCTCACTGCAAGCTCCGCCTCCCGGGTTTACGCCATTCTCCTGCCTCAGCCTCCCGAGTAGCTGGGACTACAGGCGCCGCCACCTCGCCCGGCTAGTTTTTTGTATTTTTTAGTAGAGACGGGGTTTCACCGTGTTAGCCAGGATGGCCTCGATCTCCTGACCTCGTGATCCGCCCGCCTCGGCCTCCCAAAGTGCTGGGATTACAGGCTTGAGCCACCGCGCCCGGCGTAATGGGAATAATTTCATCATGTTCTGAAGTAGGAACAAGAAACTGAAAGGTTGGTGTGGCCCTAGGGGAGTGAGAAATGGGAAGAGTGGGATGTGAGCAGAGGACACCAGGCTCCAGATCGCTCCTGAGCCACGGTAAGGAGTTAGGATTTTATTCTACAAGCCTCGGAGAGCTGCTTCAGTGTCGTTAAGCAAGCAAGTAACATGATCAGACTTGCTCTAGCTGTCAGGTAGAGAATAGATGGTAGGGAGCAAGTATGGAAACAGCAAGAGCATTTTGGAGGTCAGAGATGGTGGTGGCATGGACCAGAAAGTGGCATTTCCAATTCCTCTCCCCGTCCCCTGTACTCAGGGAGCTTGGCTGGGGCAAAAGCTTGGTAAACATTTGTCAGGTGAACAAACACCCAGCAACCAACAGGATTGCCTGCTCCCCAGACAGAGCAGCTGCCACACAAGGCAGAGTGAGTCCTCTACAAACTTAGGACTCAAACTGTGGTCCTTGGACCAGCAGCATTGGCACCATCTGCAAGCTTGTTAGAAATGAAGAATCTTAGGCCGGGCGCGGTGGCTCAAGCCTGTAATCCCAGCACTTTGGGAGGCCGAGGCGGGTGGATCACGAGGTCAGGAGATCGAAACCATCCTGGCTAACACGGTGAAACCCCGTCTCTATTAAGAACTACAAAAAACTAGCCGGGCGAGGTGGCGGGCGCCTGTAGTCCCAGCTACTCGGGAGGCTGAGGCCGGAGAATGGCGTGAACCCGGGAGGCGGAGCTTGCAGTGAGCTGAGATCCGGCCACTGCACTTCAGCCTGGGTGACAGAGCGAGACTCCGTCTCAAAAAAAAAAAAAAAAAAAAAAAAAAAAAAAAGAAATGAAGAATCTTGGGCCCCTCCCCAGATCTCCTGTATCAGAATCTGTATGTTGGCCGGGTGTCGTGGCTCATGCCTGTCATCCCAGCAGTTTGGGAGGCTGAGGCAGTCGGATCACTTGAGGTCAGGAGTTCGAGACCAGCCTGACCAACACAATGAAACTCCCTCTCTACTAAAAATACAAAAATTAGCCAGGCATGGTGGTAGGCGCCTGTAATCCCAGCTGCTCTGGAGGCTGAAGCAGGAGAATAATTGCTTGAACCCAGGAGACAGAGGTTGCAGTGAGCCAAGATTACACCACTGCATTCCAGCCTGGGCGACAGAGCGAGACTTTGTCTCCAAAAAAAAAAAAAAAAAAGAAGACTCTGTATGTTAATAAGATTCCCAGGTGATTCATGCATGCACTGAAATCTGAGACATGTTGTACCCCAATAACTGCCAGCCACACGCTTGCCTGGGCTAACATCTTCCATGGCTCCCCTGGCCCAGCATCCAGTCCAGGCTCCTTTCCCACCTCATTTTCCACCATTCCCCGCTACTCATTTTCTACTCTTGCTGCACTGAATTTCCCGCCGCTTCCCTAAAAACTCCATTTTTCCTCAAATCTCTTTGCCTTTCCACATGCCACGACGCACTTTTGCCTGTTGCTTTACCTAGAAAAAACTTACTCACCTTTAAGACCTAATCTAAAAGAGTGCTTCCTCTGGGATGCCTTCCCCGATTGCCACAGGCAAAATGAGTTGCCTTCTTCTCTAGGTCCCCATGCACTGGGCGCATTCCTCAGTCTAGCACCTGACACAATATGTTTTAGCTGTTAATTTCTGTGGCTGTTTCCTTGTCAGACTGGGCACTTCTTGAGGGCAGGGACTAGATCTTTTTCATCTCTTTAATCCCAGTGTCGGACACCAAGGAATCAATCGATGAGTGACCGTGCCCTGATGATGGCTCGGAAATCCCCGGCACAAAGGAAATGTGCACGGTCTCCCCAGGGGAGCTGTACTGGGGTAGAGTGGGTTCGGGAAAACAAGGTCTCTGGAGTCAGAAAGGTCTATAGGTTCATACCTGGCTTACCATTTACTTGCTGTACGACCTGGGGCAAGTGACCTCACCTCTCTAAGCTTCAATGTCTTCATTTGCAAAATCTTACAATCCTAACAATGGTTTCAAAGATAAGTATGCAAAATAGCTGGAACAGGACCTGAGCCACAAATGACCAAGCCTCCCTCTCCCCACTGGCCCAGCTGCTTGGAGCCAGGGGAGGGGACTGTGGGCCACCACTGACCTAGGGGCTTTGACCTACACACTGACTTTCCTGCCAGCTCCAGATAGAGCCTCCAGCTAATGCCAACAAAGCTTTCAACAGCTCAGGAAGAGGATGAACGTTTGGAAAGAAAAAAAGAAAGAGGCTCGGACCACTCAGTTTAACACATGGGCATAGTTCCCTGATGGATCAAGGCTGGGCAGCTGGCCCAGGCACGGCCCTCAGCCGGGGGTGGGGTAGAGAGGCCATAAATATCCATGGAGACAGAAGAATTCTGCTGTCTGGATCTCTCACCCTTTTCCCTGCGCAGCATTCAGCCCGCATCCCTGCTGGAAACATTCCCAGTCCCTAGGGAACCTGGAGAAGGGGTTCTCATCCACAGCTGGACAGCCAGAGAGGAGGGACCATCAGGAGATGGACGGAAGGAGGTATGTGCTGGTTGATTCCCCAGGCCAGATTGTGGGTTGGGAAGTTGGGTTCACCAGTCATGCTAGTCCCTAACATTTGTGGGGCCAGTTGAGGTCAAAAGTACAAAATTCTAAATATTTATAAGCTATAAATAAGGTACATCCAAGTTCATCCATAGCTCCTGCACCAGCAGTTCCTTGTAGCCCGGCAGGCCTGAGGGTGCATTCACCAACAGGGCAAGGACTAGAAGTGGTCAAGGCGGGGGAACACCACATTCCAAGTGGGCACACTCTCTTGGATCCAAGTACTCCTTGCTCTATGGCGAGCATGAGGCTGGAGCCCCCCTAATTTCAAGGCACTAGGCACCATTTACTGGTGTACATACATCTTGCCTATGATCATATTTCCTCCTCAGATCATCTTCTTGAGGCTGGTTTTACAAGATACCCAATTTTCCAGGGGTAAAAAGTGAGACTAGAGAAGAAAACAGATTTGTCCACAGTCACCCAGCGGGGAAGTGGCAGACTTGGGATTCTGAACTCCAAGGTCCATCGTGACTCTCCTAGAACAAGCTGTGGCCCCTGCTGGAAGCAAACTGTTCCTCAGCCAACCTGTCCACTCACAGGCCTGTCCTACAACCTGAGAATGGGAGCTCCAGATGCTGTGAGGTCCCAGGAAGAGATGCCTTTGACCTGAGTCCCTGCTTTTACCTTTGCTCCTCAAAGCTGGGAAAAGAATGGGACAAAGGGATGGCATGACCTGCTCTGTATCCATCTGACTCCCACCTGGTAGGGCGAGAGCTGGGTCAGATCCTGGTTCAACCACTAAACTCATCCTGTGACTCTGCCTCTCTGTTTCCTCATTTGTAAAATGAAGATTTTTATATGGGACTAAGAGAAAAGGATATTAAGAAAACAATCTCATTTACAACAGTATTCAAAAAAATAAAATACTTAGAAATAAACTTAACCAGCTGAGCACAATGGCTCATGCCTATAATCCCAGCACTCTGGGAGGCCAAGGCAGGCAGATCACTTGAGCTCAGGAGTTTGAGACCAGCCAGGCCAACATGGTGAAACCCCATCTCTACTAAAAATACAAAAATTAGCTGGCCATGGTGGCGTGTGCCTGTAATCCCAGCTACTCAGAAGGCTGAGCTGGGAGAATCACTTGAACCGGGAGGCGGTGAGTGAGCCAAGATCATGCCACTGCACTCCAGCCTGGGCGATACAGCAAGACTCTGTCTCAAAAAAAAAAAAAAAAAAAAAAAAAAAAAAAAAAAAAGAAAGAAACTTAACCAGGGAGGCAAAAGACTTGTACATTGAAAACTACAAAACATTGCTGAAGGTTGGGCACGGTGGCTCACGCCTGTAATCCCAGCACTTTGGGAGGCCAAGATGGGCAGATCACAAGGTCAGGAGATTGAGACCATCCTGGCTAACGTGGTGAAACCCTGTCTCTACTAAAAATACAAAAAAATTAGGCAGGCGTGGTGGCAGGCGCCTGTAGTCCCAGCTACTCAGGAGGCTGAGGCAGGAGAATGGCATGAACCTGGGAAGCGAAGCTTGCAGTGAGACGAGATTGCGCCACTGTACTCCAACCTGGGCGACAGAGCAAGACTCCATCTCAAAAAAAAAAAAAAATTGTTGAAAGAAATTGAAGATGACACAAATAAGTGGAAAGACATACCAAGTTCATGGATTGGAAGACTTAATATTATTAAAATGTCCATACCACCCAATGTGATCTACAGATTCAATGCCATTCTATCAAACTCCCAATGTAATTTTTACAGAAATTTTTTTAAAATTGTAAAATTCATATGAAACCTCGAAGGACACCAAGTAGTCCAAACAATCTTGAGAAAGAAGAACAAAACTGAAAGACAACTCCTGATTTCAAAACATATTACAAAGCTACAGTAATCAAAATGGTTTGGACTGGCATAAAGACAGACACGTAGATCAATGGGACAGAACAGAGAGACCCAAAATAAACCCTCACATAGTCAAATAATCTTTGACAAGAGGACCACGACTACACAATGGGGAAAGGATAGTCCCTTCAACTAAAGGTGCTGGGAAAGATGGATATCCACATGCAGAAGAATGAAGACGGGCTCTTATGTTACACCATGTATTATATAAAAATTAACTCAAAATGGATTAAAGACCTAAACATAAGACCTGAAACTATAAAACTCCTCAAAGACAACATAGGATAAAAGCTACACAGCTGTGCACAGTGGCTTACACCTGTAATCCCAGCACTTTGGGAGGCTAAGGTGGGCAGATCACCTGAAGTCAGGAGTTCAAGACCAGCCTGACCAACATGGTGAAATCCCGTCTCTACAAAAATACCAAAATTAGCCAGGCATGATGGCAGGTGCCTGTAATCTCAGCTACTCAGGAAGTTGAGGCATGAGAATCACTTGAACCCGGGAGGCAGAGCAGAGGTTGCAGTGAGCCCAAGCTCGTGCCATTGCACTCCAGCCTGGGAAACAGAGTAAGATTCCATCTCAAAAAAAAAGGTTCACAACAGGACAGGTATCGTGGTTCATGCCTGTAATCCCAGAACTTTGGGAGGCGTAGGTAGGAGGATTGCTTGAAGCCAGGAGTTCGGGACCAGCCTGGGCAACATAGCAAGATCTTGTTTCTACACAAAATTTTAAAAATTAGCTGAGCATGATGACATGCACCTGTAGTCCCAGCTACTCAGAGGCTGAGGCAGGAGGATACCTTGAGCCCAGGAGCTCAAGGCTGAAGTGAGCTATGATCGTGCCACTGTACTCCAGCCTAGGCAACAGAGGGAGACTCTGTCTCTAAAAAAACAAACAAACAAAAATCATTAATTAATTATTTAAATTAAAAACAAAGAAAGCCTCATAACATTGGAATGGGTCATAATTTCTTGGCTATGACACCAAAAGCACGGGCAACAAAAGCAGAAATAAACAAATTTTTGGCAAACTTTAAATAATCTCCATGAAGCAAAGGAAAACAATCAGCAGAGTGGAAAGGCAACCTGTGGATGGGAGAAAAGGCAACCTTTGGGATGGAACCAGATGTCAGATAAGGGGTTAATAAGCAGAACTCCTACAACTCAGTAACAACAACAACAACAAAATTCAGTTTAAAAATGGGCAAAGAACTTGAATAGACATTTCTCCAAAGAAGATACACCAGTGACCACAAACACGTGAAAAGGTGGTTCAATATCACTGATCATCAGAGAAATGCAAATTGAAACCATAATGCAATATCACTTCATACCCACTGGGATGGCCATTGTCAATAAAACAGAAATATGTGAGCGAGGATGTGAGAAATGGGAACCTTTGCACAGTGTTGATGGGATTCTAAAATGGTGCAGCCACTATGGAAAAGAATATAGAAGCTCCTCAAAAAACTAAAATTAGAATGATTATACGACCCAGCAGTTCCACTCTGGGTACACTATATATTCAAAAGAACTGAAAACAGGTTTTTTTTTTTTGGTTTTTTTGTTGTTTTTTTTGAAATGGAGCCTCACTCTGTTGCCCAGGCTGGAGTGCAGTGGCACGATTTTGGTTCACTGCAACCTCTGCTTCCCAGGTTCAAGTGGTTCTCAGCCTCCCTAGTAGCTGGGACTACGGGCACCCGCCACCTTGCCTGGTTAATTTTTGTATGTTTAGTAGAGATGAGGTTTGGCCATGTTTGCCAGGCTGGTCTCTAACTCCTGACCTCAACTGATCCTCCCGCCTTGGCCTCCCAAAGTGCTGGGATTACAGGCGTGCGCCACCGTGCCAGCTGAAAACAGGATCTTGAAAAGACATTTGCACATTCATATTCATAGCAACATTATTCACAATCGTCAAGCATGGAAATACCTAACATGTCCATGGACAGATGAGTGGATGAGCAAAATGTGGTATATACATACAATGGAATATTATTCAGCCTTACAAAGGAAGAAAATTCTGACACGTGTTACAACATGGATGAATCTTGAAGACATTTCTGCTAAGTGAAATAAGCCAGCCACAAGAAGACAAATACTATATGATTCCACTTATATGAGACATTTAAAGTAATCAAACGCATAGAACCAAAAGCAGAATGGTGGTTGCCACCAGGGGCTGGGGGAGGGGAAAATAGAGAGATGTTCAACAGATGTAGAGTTTCAGTCATGCAAGATGAAAACTTTTTTTTTTTTTTTGAGATGAAGTCTCACTCTGTCACCGAGGCTGGAGTGCTATGGCATAATATTGGCTCACAGCAACCTCCGCCTCCCGGGTTCAAGCGATTTTCCTGCCTCAGGCTCCTGAGTAACTGGGATTACAGGTATGCACCACCACGCCCAGCTAATTTTTGTATTTTTAGTAGAGGCAGGGTTTCACCATGTTGGCCAGGCTAGTCTCGAACCCCTGACCTCAAGTGATCCACCTGCCTTGACCTCCCAAAGTGCTGGGATTACCAGCGTGAGCCACTGCGCCCAGCCAAGATGAAAACATTCTATTGGCACTCACAGGATTTAAAAAGAAAATAAAACGCTCTAGAGATCTGTTATACAACAATGTGAACATAGTTAGCATGACTGAACTATACACTTTAAAAATGTTAAGAGGGACCAGGCACGTGGCTCATACCTGTAATTCCAGCACTTTGGGAGGCCAGAATGAGTGGATCACTTGAGCCCAGGAGTTTGAGACCAGCCTGGACAACATAGCAACACCCTAATCTCTATAAAATAAATTTTTAAATTTTTAAAAATGCACGCTAAGAGAGTAAATTTATGTTATGGTTTTCACCACCGTAAAAAAAAAAAAAAAAAAAAAAAATTAATGGGCCTAAGAGATGGCAAATTTGAAAGTACGTTGTGTATTTTTAAGTTAGAGTCATATGACTCAGTTTATGACTTAAAAGCTGTGCAACCTTTGGTAAAACTGCTTGCCTCCTTTGGGCCTCATTTGTAAAATACAAATAGTAACACGTCTCTTTCATAGTGCTTTTGTAAGCATCAAGCAAAATAAAGGATGTATAGTATTTAGAGAACAGTGGTTAAGAGCACAGACTCTGGAGTCAGACAAACCTGGGTTCAAATCCTGCCTCTCTCACTTCCTACCACAGGACCACAGCCAAGCCTGTTCTCCCTCTGAGTCTCAGGTCCCTCCCTGAAAATGGAGCTGATAATACCCAGGCACATACCTCTCCAGAGTGGTGTGAAGAGTCAATGAAATAACGTGTATGGCCGGGCGCAGTGGCTTACGCCTGTAATCCCAGCACTTTGGGAGGCCGAGGCAGGCGGATCACGAGGTCAGGAGATCGAGACCATCCTGGCTAACATGGCGAAACCCCATCTCTACTAAAAATACAAAAAATTAGCCAGGCATGGTGGTGGGCGCCTGTAGCCCCAGCTACTCGGGAGGCTGAGGCAGGAGAATGCCGTGAACCCAGGAGGCGGAGCTTACAGTGAGCCGAGATTGTGCCACTGCACTCCAGCCTGGGCCACAGAGCGAGACTCTGTCTCAAAAAAAAAAAAAAAAAAAGAAAGAAAGAATGTATATAAAGTCCTTATCAGGGCCGGGCGCAGTGGCTCACGCCTGTAATCCCAGCACTTTGGGAGGCCAAGGCGGGCAGATCACTTGAGGTCAGGAGTTCGAGACCAACCTAGCCAACATGGTGAAACCCTATCCCTACTAAAAATACAAAAATTAGCCAGGCGTGGTGGCGCATGCCTGTAATCCCAGCTACTTGGGAGGCCGAGGCAGGGGAATCGCTTGAACCCAGGAGGCAGAGATTGCAGTGAGCCAAGATGACACCATTGCACTCCAGCTGGACGACAGAGCAAGACTCCATCTCAGAAAAAAAAAAAGAAGGTGCCTGGTCTGGTCTATAGTGAGAGCTCATTGAATGTTGGCTATCATTCCTCTTACTTCCCTACCCCAGACAGAGTTGGAAGTTCCACCTCAAGTTCCCATAACAATACATCACATTGCATTATCATAGCTGTTGATTTCTCTCTCCTTTTGGACTGTGAACTCCCCAGGGCCAAGGCTTCTGACATATCACCAATACCCATCACAGGGCCTCCTACATAGCACACACATGAGAAATACTGACTAAATAGACAAGTGAGCCTCCGTACACACACAATCACAGTGTCCCTTACTTTTCGTTTCCAAACCCTCATGGCCCAGCTCTAGCCAATCCCAGCTCTTAGATTCCCTGGGACCAGTCCCGGTTTCCTCATCTATAAAACAGGAATAACATCAACATTGAGGCTGGAAAGGTGGCTCACACCTATAATGCCAGCACTTTGAGAGGCTGAGGTAAGAGGATTGCTTGAGGCCCGGAGTTTAAGACCAGTCTGAGCAACATAACCAAATTTTGTCTCTACAAAATTAAAAAAAAAAAAAAAAAAATTAGCCAGGCGTGGTGGCACATGCCTGCAGTCCTAGCTACTATGGAGGCTGAGGCTGCAGATCACTTGGGTCCATTACAGTGAGCTATGATCATACCACTGCACTCCAGCCTGGGCAACACAGCAAGACCCTATCTCTTAAAAATAAAAATTAGGCTGGATGGGATGGCTCACACCTGTAATCCCAGCACTCTGGGAGGCCAAGGGAGGTAGATCATCTGAGGTCAGGAGTTTGAGACCAGCCTGGCCAACATGACGAAACCCCATATCTACTAAAAATACAAAAATTGGCTGGGCATGGTGGCACATCTGTAATCCCAGCTATGTGGGAGGCTGAGGCAGGAGAACCACTTGAACCCGGGAGGGGGAAGTTTCAGTGAGCTGAGATTGTGCCACTGCACTCTAGCCTGGGTGACAGACCGAGACTCCATCTCAAAAAAAAAAAAAAAAAAAAAGACCTCACAGTGTAGCCCTGATGTTGAAGACAGACAACCTCTACAGTACTAGGCATATAGAAGGTGCTCAATACATGAGTTACTTCCTTTTCTGACATGCTCTGTTGCTTGACATTGGTGCCCTGGCCTGGCCGTGCTGGCCACACCCTCTAATGAGACCTCTCACAGAGTGGTTTCAATACCATTTCTCCAAGATGCAGAAGGATTTGAGGGATGAATTAAGGTAGCAGAAATCCTGACCTCTGGGGAATTCTGTGCCAGGCTCCCACAATTCCCAGTGCAAGGGACCATGCACATTTATTGGCTGATGAATGGAGCACCCTGTCTGGGAGAGGTTAAGGACAGGGTCTAGGGCACCAGGGATGATGGTGATCTGGGTGCCAGTCAGAGTTACCCAGTGTTCCTTCTCACTGGGGACCTCACCCTGGCCCCAGATATGTATATAACATTGATGAGACTCAGCCTCTGCTCAGCTGGCCTAGGAAACCCCAAGTCTGGCCTGGGTCTCTCCTCCTGGCTCCCAGATACCCAGATGGTATCTGTCTGAGTTACCCTACCCAATTTTGCTTCCAGGACAGGGCCAGGGCCAGGAAGAGGGAGGGAGGAACCACCTCCTCTGGGCTGCCCCAGCACTGGGCACATCATGCCTCTGTTATGCCTCTGGTTTTTGTTTGTGTGTGGGCGGGTTGTTTTTGAGACCGAGTCTCACTCTGTCACCCAGGTTGGAGTGCAATGACGCAATCTCAGCTTACTGCAACCTCCACCTCCCAGATTCAAGCGATCCTCGTGTCTCAGCCTTCCAAGTGGCTGGGATTACAAGCGCACGCCACCATGCCTGGCTAATTTTTATATTTTTAGTAGAGATAGGGTTTCACCATGTTGGCCAAGCTGGTCTCGAACTTCTGACCTCAGGTGATCCGCCCACCTCGACATCCCAAAGTGCTGGATTACAGGCATGAGCCACCGCACCTGGCCATGCCTCTGTTATACCAGGAATCACGCTGACTTCTTCTCAGCCTAGGAGTTCCTGAGTCCTGCTGGTGTCCTCGTGCCCAGTCCAGGACCCCGTCTAGGGAAAAAAGCAGGGCTGGGCACAGGCCCTGGAGTCACACAGACCTGAGTCTGCACCTGGGTCTGCTTTTCCTTGCTATGTGATCCTTGGCTCTCCCAGCCTCCCTTTCTTCATCTGCAAAATGATGGTAATAAAACCTTCCTCACAGGGTGATTGTGAGAGCAGAGTGAAGCAATTTACTCAGTAACTGTGAACTCCCTTCTCTGCTGTCCTCAGAAAATGTTTGTTGAATAAGTGAATAAAGAAGCAACCGAATTGGCCATGCACCAAGCCAGCTACACATTGTCTCCTAGAAGCAATCGAGGTTAGCCAGAGAGAAAGCATAGGAACCGAAACCAGGGGATGTGGGCTCTGGCCTCAGCTGTGCCACTCACCCACATAACTTGAGTGAGCCTCATTCCAGCTCTGAGCCTTGGGTTTTTATCTGCAAAATGCGGTGTCTGTGCCTTGCTTATCTCAAAGCATTGTTGTAAAAAAAAAAAAGGAAGTGAGATTATTGGTAGTGACAGTTTTTGGTAAACAGTAAAGCACTTGATACATTGAAATGGACTTTATGAACTGTAAAAGGTAATGTAGGCTGGGTGCCGTGGCTCACGCCTGTAATCCCAGCACTTTGGGAAGCCAAGGTGGGAGATGGCTTGAGGCCAGAAGTTCAAGACCAGCCTGGGAAACATAGCAAGATCCTGTTTCCACAAAAAAAAAAAAAAAAAAAAACATTGTTTTTTAATTTAGCCAGGCATGGTGGCATGTGCCTGTAGTCCTGGCTACTTGGGCAGCTAAAGCAGGAGGATGGCTTGAGACCAGAAGTTCAAGGCTGCAGTGAGTCATGATCATGCCACTGCTCTTCAGCCTGGGTGACAGAGCAAGACTGTGTCTCTTAAAAAACAAAAAGTGGGGTGGGGAGGGCATGGGCCAGGCATGGTAGCTCACACCTGTAGTCCCAGCACTTTGGGAGGCCAAGGCAGGCAGATTGCTTGAGCATAGGAGTTCAAGACCAGCCTGGGCATCATGTCAAACCCTACCTCTACAAAAAAAAAAAAAAAAAAACCACAAAACTTAGCCAGGCAAGATGGTGTGCACCTATGGTACCAGCTACTTGAGAGACTGAGGTGGGAGGATTGCTTGAGCCCAGGAGATCGAGGCTGCAGTGAGCTGTGATCATGCTACTGCACTCCAGCCTTCATGACAGAGCAAGACCTTGTCTCAAAAGAAAAAAAAAAGCGGGGCGGGGTGGGTGGCGCAGGGTATGCACAAATTTGATTTTGACGTGCTTCTCCCATTAACCAGTCGGGCTCAACGCCAAACCCAGGCCCTGATGATCCCCCTCCTGCAGAACCAAGGGAGTGGGGAGGGGCGGCTGAGTGGTGATCCTCCCCTGCATATTCTGTCTCTTTCTCTCACACACAAACACAAAAACAAATACACACACAGAATCTGGCTGTGATTCCCCTCGGCTGAAGACACACAGAGGCCTATCAGCCTCTCAGCTGGCTTTGTGGGCCATCTGCTCCTGGGAGGGGAGATGTCTGGCTGGAGCAGGCCACATGCAGCCTGGCTATGCTCCCGGCCCATCATTCCAGATACACGCAGACATAGCCAGACACCCCACATAACCACAGACACACATGCACACACAAAGACACACCAGAGGCTTCTCCCCGCTCTCATCATGCTGGCAAGGAACCCAAGAGGGGCTGGTCAGAGAGGGGGCTGCAGCAGGGTCCCAGCATTTGCCCTTCGGGAGCTGGCTCCACTCCTGCCCCAGACACACACCTCTAGGCCCGTCAAGGGGTGCTACCAGGGTCCTGCTCCACTGTTGCCCTCGGAGGCCCAAGCCTCTACCCACCTAGGGGATCAGAACAGGAAAGTGGGGGATGCCACCAAGAAAGAGAATGCCGTCCTCTTCAACAAGGCCTCCTTTATAGGCCTGGGGTGGGAAGGGGCTCCCTGTAAAAGGACAACAAGATCCCAACCTCTCCTCATACCCCCTTCCCATCACCAATCAGAGAAAACTCAGTCCTGTAGGCGCATTTTGTCACTGATAACATAAACTGTGAATTCCTTACTCCTTCAATGACCAGATGGGGAAACTGAGGCCCAGAGATGAGAAGGAATTTTCCCAAGGTGAACGCAGCGTCGGGGGCAGAGCTGGGACCAGATACTGGCCCTCTGGTTCACCGTCCATTCACTCCCAACTGCAAAAACCACTTCGTCATTCATCTGTCCTGTGCATATTCTAAGCATATGCTATGTTGCAAACCCTGTGCTAAGGATAAAGGATACAACAGTGAACAAAACAGGTTCCTCATCCGTAAGGCGCTTACAGCATGCATCACAGAGTCAGCATTAGAGGGAATGCATCGGTCCCCTTTGTGCAGCATTTTCCAATTGACAAAGCACTTCCCCACCCCACCTCTTACTTCATCCTCCCCTCAAACTCACAGGTCAGTATTTTGTTTTGTTTTGTTTTGTTTTTTGAGATGGAGTCTCGCTCTGTCACCCAGGCTGGAGTGCAGTGGCGCCATCTCAGCTCAATGCAACCTCGGCCTCCCAGGTTCAAGCAATTCTCCTGCCTCAGCCTCCCGAGTAGCTGGGATTATAGGCACCTGCCACCACCCCCAGCTAATTTTTGTATTTTTAGTAGAGATGGGGTTTCACTATGTTGGCCAGGACGGTCTCCATCTCTTGACCTCGTGATCTGCCAGCCTCAGCCTCCTAAAGTGCTGGGATTACAGGCGTGAGCCACCACGCCCGGCCCACAGAGGTCAGTATTTTAACCTGCAATCTGCAAAGGAGAAAAGTGCCACTTCTGAACGACTCAATGTCCCGGCTTGTCAGCAGGAGCTGAGATCGAAACCCCGGATGCCCACTTCTGGCCCAGGACCCAGTCATCTAAGGGGCTGACCTCTTTCTCTGGCTGGTTTGTCAGGACCTAAAGATAGTGGTGTTTCTTTTGCTTCCCTAGCATTCCCCAACACACCTCCCACCCCTACCGCCTCCCCCAACACACACACACACCGCCCCAAACACCTGAACACAGCTGGGTATTCAGTCAGAGCTAAAGGAGAGCAGCCGGAGGTGTGGGGAGAGAGCCTGCCGGTTCTGTCATATTTCACAAGTAAGCGAGTACACGGCCCCACGTCGGGACCTCCTGCCAGCGGAGGACAGCAGGTGCCAGCCTGGGCCCTGTCCCTAGCACCTGGGACCTGATAGGGGCCATTGTTTGTGGGCTTGGCCCTGTGTATAAGAACCTGGTTATTTTCAGCACCCCCTTCCCCACCCCGCAAACCTAGCATTTAGTGAGTTCCTAAGTACCCCGCCCTGTAGTAGATCCTTTGTATGTCCCGACAGTTCTGTGGGGGAGATGGCATTATCCTTATTTGACAATTTAGAAAACTGCACAGAAATGGAGCGTAACTTGGCCAAGACCACACAGCTAGTCAAGTAGATGTCATTTGGCTCCCTGAGATCCAAGCTGCCCCCATCACCACCATCGCCACCTCCCAGTGGGGTCTCTGGGTCAGCACTGTCCCAGCCTCGGAAAAGCCAAACTTGGGTGTTGGATTCTCCAGGAATGTTTAGACACTAGAAGTTATTTCTAAACATGAGACTCTGGGCCTGAGAAAGGTGCCAGAACAATCCCTTAAAAACAGAAGCAGCCGAGCACAGTGACTCATGCCTGCAATCCCAGCACTTTGGGAGGCCAAGGCAGGCTGACTGCTTGAGCCCAGGAGTTGGAGACCAGTCTGGACAACAAGGTAAGACCTTGTCTCCACAAAAAATACAAAAATTAGCCAGGCATGGTAGAGCACGCCTGTAGTCCCAGATACTTGGGAGGCTGAAGTGGGAGGATCACCTGAGCCTGGCAGGTCCAGGCTGCAGCGAGCCGTGATCACGCCACTGCACTTTTGCCTGGGCAGCAGAGTGAGAGACCCTGTGAAAAGAAAAGAAAAAATAGAAGCGCCCATCTGTGTAGGCGCAGCCTGGGGGCATGACCTTGGTTTGCCTCCTAAGGATATTTTTCTATGCCTCCCCCTTGCCCAGCAGGGGCCAGGAGTCCCCCTTACCTGTAGCAGGGGCAGCGGCTTCAGCTGCAGGAACTGTGTGTCTCTGTCTGGGTCCTGGCCCCAGCTTCAGCCTCTGTGCTGTCTGGCAATTGCAGAAGTGAGGAAACAGCGTATCACTACCAAGTCACCCCTGGGAGGAAATGCTATGGCCCTAGGGCCTCTCAAGGGGTGCCACAGGAACTTCCAAGCTTGGCCACCAGGACCTGGGCACTGCACAGAGTCTTCTCATAAAGAGCGAGGGACGCCGACTGTAGGCAGCGCCCAAGGCCAGGGAGCTGAGGTGAGAAAGAGGAAAAGCAAGAGAGAGAAAGCAAGTGCATGCACTCAAGAGAGCGAGAAAGGGAGCATGAGAGTGAGGAAGAGGAGAGAGGAGAGATGAGGGACCAGGAAAATCAAAGGAGAGAGGGAGGAGGCGGGAGGGAGTCAGGGAAAAATAATGAGAGGGCGGAGGAATGGATGGAGGGAGCGAGGCTCAGGGAAAAAGACAGATGTAAACGCCGGGAGAGATGAGAGGAACAAGGAGACTCAGGCACAAAGACAAGGGAAGATCCAAGACAAAAGACGAGATGAGGAGACACAGGCGGCGAGCATGTGCCAGTGCGCATTTGGGTCTATGTGTCTCTGGATGGGAGTGAGAGAGAAAATAAAAGAAAGGGAGTGGAGGAAAGAGAATGCCCGCTGGGATATGAAGTGGAGGGAGAAGTGGAGGGATATGAAGCTCAGAAGAGTCACTGTGGTCAGCGGCGTGACTGGGCAGGGCATCCCTGGAGACCAAGAAGCATTGAGCCCAGAAATCCCATGGGAACAGAGCTGTGGGGGTGGACGTGGAAGCTCCCTGAGACCTTGAGCCTGGGTTGGGCAGCGTGTGAGTTCGTGGGAGCGTGTGTGTGAAGAGGGGTGGGCAATCGAGGGTGAACACACATGAATGTGTGAGTGTGGGTGTGGGGGTATGTGTGAAAGTGAGCCGGTGGGGGCATCCCATGTGCATAAGTGAGAGGTGAGCCAGAGTCTCTGCCTCGGTTTCCAGTCCATTTACCCACTCATTCCTTCAACCAACCAACAAGCACCATCTGAGCACCCCCAGGCACCAGGCACTGGGATGGACCCTGTCTAAAGAAGCAAGTCCCTCAGATACATCAGCCGACCCAACAACCTCCTACACAGAGAGGGAAACTGAGGTCCCGACAGGACCAGGGTCCCACAGCAAGGCAGGTGTAAGCAGAGTCGGGGGCCTGCATCAGCATCCAGCCTCAGCTCCACTCTGGGTATCTGGGCCAGGCTCCTCCTCCTAATGTCCCTTATCAAAGCCAAAAATCTCAAAGGACAAAATACTGATTTGTTTTGTTTTGTTTTTTGAGACAGAGTCTCACTCTGTCCCCCAAACTGGAGTGCAGTGACTCAATCTCAGCTCACTGCAACCTCTGCCTCCCAGTTTCAAGCGATTCTTCTGCCTCAGCCTCTGAAGTAGCTAGGATTACAGGCATGTACTGCCATGCCCGGCTAATTTTTGTCTTTTTAGTAGAGATGGGGTTTCACCATGTTAGCCATGCTGGTTTTGAACTCCTGACTTCAAGTGATCCACCCGCCTCGGCCTCCCAAGGTGCTGGGATTACAGGCATGAGCCACCGCGCCTGGCCAGGACAAACCACTTGTAACATTTGCCTCAGTCATATAGAACTAGAGCCAAGCATCTGCCCCCTCCTCCATCTCCAGCCCCACATCACACACAGGCAGACACACTCAGACCACATAACACTTGCACACTCATATACACTCAGTGCCTACTCTCATGCAGAGATGCCCACTCTCGCTGTGTCCCTCCAGATACCTGCACACTCACGCCCAGTCTCCCCTCACTCACACCTGCCAGGCTCACCTCCTTCCTCAAGTTCATGCGTCCATACTGCTCCATGCTCCCCCACCACACACACTCTCCCAATCCCCAAAATGCAGCCCAGGCCTCCTGCCAGGCACATGGAAACAGGCTCAGGCCAAGCACTTTGGGAGACCAAGGCAGGAGGATTGCCTGAGCCCAGGAATTCAAGACCAGCCTGGGCAATATAATGAGACCCCATCTTTATATTTTTTTAAAAAAAAAGAAGGAAAAGAAACAGACTCAGTTTGATCATTTCTTCTTATCTCCCTTAGAGGCCTTTTGAGCCTCGAGTGCCCTGAAATATGAGGCCATGGTCTGTACATGAACTTAGCCTTCATGCAAACTGCTCACCTGAAAGGCAAGGCCTCAACTCTGCTCCCCAGCCCAGATCCTTGGTTCCAAAACAGTTTCACCTCAGCCCTCCTCCAGCCACCACCCTCCAGGAGGGACAGCAAGCCTGGGAGGGACCTCCGGGATCAACCAGCCTCCATTGCCCAGAGTCTCCAGGACACCTGGCTCAAGGTCCGGGACTGTTGGCTCGGCCTGCCTTCCAGTATAGTCCCTTCCACGCGCACACGTGGCAGCTGCAGATCAGCACCTCTTTTGAGATTATCAATAAGCAGGGTAGGTAGGCAGGTATTACTATCAATATTTTACAAATGAGGAAACTGAGTCCTAAGCTTTCTCTCACACCCCACATCCATTCTGTTAGCAAACTATGATGGCTCCACTTGAAAATATGTCCAAATTTGGTTGGGCACAGTGACTCATGCCTGTAATTCCTGCACTTTGGGAGGCTGAGGCGGACGGATCAGTTGAGGTCAGGAATTCGAGACCAGCCTGGCCAACATGGTGAAACCCCGTCTCTACTAAAAACAAACAAACAAACAAACAAACAAAACACCAGCCGCCAGGCATGGTGGCACACACCTGCTGATTACCGCTGGTAATCCCAGCAACTTGGGAGGTTGCAGCATAAGAATTGCTTGAACCCAGGAGGCAGAGGTTGCAGTGAGCTGAGACGATGCCATTATACTCCAGCCTGGGTGAAAAAAAAAAAACAACAAGCAAATATGTCCAAATTTGAATCTAATCAAGCCTTTAGGTCTAACCTCAGTTTTCAGAAAATACAGGGGACAGAGGAATAAATTAAAGGACCTCACAAGGAAGAAATCAGCCAATTCCAGAATATAGAACATTCTACTGGACAACGAAGCCAGTTCTCTCCCGAAATCAACCGTATGAACACAGAAACAAACACAGGGCCAGGCTCAGTGGCTCATGCCTGTAATCCCAACACTTTGGGAAGCTGAGGCGGACGGATCCCTTGAGCCCAGGAGTTTGAGACCAACCTGGGCAAAACAGGGAGACCCTGTCTCTATAACACAAAACAAAACAAAAAAAAAGTTAAAAATAAAATGAAATAAAAGCACACAAGAAACAGGGAGGAGATTCTTCCAGATTAAAAGAGATTTCAGAGGCCAAACATGGTGGCTCATGCCTGTAATCCCAGCACTTTGGGAGGCCGAGGCAGGCAGATCACTTGAGGTCAGGAGTTTGAGACCAGCCTGGCCAAATGGTGAAACCCTGTTTCTACTAAAAATATAAAAATCAGCCGGGCGTGGTGGCACACGCCTGTAATCCCAGCTTCCTGGGAGGCTGAGGCAGGAGAATTGCTTGAACGTGGGAGGCAGAGGTTGCAGTGAGCTGAGATCAAGCCACTGCTCTCCAGCCTGGGCAACAGAGCGAGATTCTGTCTCAAAAAAAATAAATAAATAATAAAAAAAAGAAGTTGCAGCTGATCCTGCAACTGGCAGGGAGGGAACCAGGAAATAAATACTCGAACCTTTCTCTTCTCCCATCCTCTGACGTCTTATCGTCTTATCGGCACCACCAGTTGGCTGAGCCCAACCAGAAACAAAGGAACCATTAATGTGGTCCATACAGGGCAGCCCAGGGCACAGAGGTGGGTGAAGAAGGGTGGAGTGCATTCTGGCCATGCACCAGCATTCCCAGAGTGGGTCTGGAGGAGAAAACAGAAAATATCCAGGACAGACATATCTGAGAAAATCACAGAAACTGGTGTATAGATAATTCTAAGGGATTCTTGATAATAGTATTAGGAGATAATGGTGTTACAGTTATATAACAAAATGTCCATATATGTGGAATTTGCTTTAAAATATTACAGCAAAATAAGAAGAAAGGAAGGAGAAAGAGAGAAAGTAAGAAAAACAAAGAGAAGAAATAAAGAAGGATGGATACAGAGTATGAAGAAAAAAAGAAAGGAAGAGGAATGAAGGGAGAGAGGGGAGAAATAGAGAATGTGGCAAAATATTTATTTGATTGATTGATTGATTTTTATTTATTTATTTATTTTGAGATGGAGTCTCGCTCTGTCTCCCAGGTTGGAGTGCAGTGGCGCGATCTCAGTCTCACAATGTTGTCCAGGCTGATCTCAAACTCCTGACCTCAAGCAATTCGCCCGCCTCAGCCTTCCAAAGTGCTGGGATTACAGGCATGAGCTACCGCGCCCAGTCGTGTGTTATTTTAAACCACTAAGTTTGTGGTAACTTCTTATAGCAGCCATAGGAAACTACCACAAGGATTTCTTGTACTCTTCCTTCTCTTTTTGTGTATGTTTGAAAACTTTTCTGATGAAGTTGTGTTTGAGCGTGCACAATTCACAACACCACCTATAAAACAGTCTTGCCAAGGAAACCAAAATAGAATCAGCAAGTTTAACCACCGGTTTACTCCTGTTACAGAAGGAAACAAAATCACAGGGATGCACTCAACTAACGCACATGATAAGAAACATACAGAACACACGACCTGCTTTCTTCAATAAATAAATTCTAAACAAGAAAAAAAATATATAGGGAGAAACTATTGATTAAGAGAGAATTAAGAGGTCGAGCATAGGAGCTCACGCCTGTAATCCCGGCACCTTGAGAGGCCGAGGTGAGAGGATCACTTGACACGGGAGTTTGAGACCAGCCTGGGCAACACAGTGAGAACTCACCTCAACGTAAATTAACTACTTAAATAAAGAGAAGTAAGAGACATAGCAACCAATTGCTACATGAATCTTCTTGGATCCTGATTCAAACAAGAGGGGAAAAAAAGAAAGAAATTGGGCCGGGCGCGGTGGCTCATGCCTGTAATCCCAGCACTTTGGGAGGCCGAGGCAGGCAGATCACTGGAGGTCAGGAGTTTGAGACCAGCCTGGCCAACATGGTGAAACCCCATCTCTACTAAACATACTAAAATTAGCTTAGTGTAGTGGCACATGCTTGTAATTCCAGCTACTCAGGAGCGTAAGGCAAGAGAATCGCTTGAACCCAGGAGGCAGAGATTTCAGTGAGCCAAGATTGCACCACTGCACTCAGTCTGGGTGACAGAGTGAGACCCAGTCAAAAAAAATAAAGAGAGAGAGATGGAAGGAAGGAAGGAAGGAAGGAAGGAAGGAAGGAAGGAAGGAAGGAGGAAGAGAAATTGAGGATTGCCAGGCATGGTGGCTTATACCTATAATCCCAGCGCTTTGGGAGGTCCAGGTGGTCCTCACTGGAGGACAGGAGTTTGAGACCAGCCTGGACAACGTAGCCAGACTCCATCTCTACAAAAAAACTTTTAAAAATTCACTGCAGTGGCCGGGCGCGGTGGCTCAAGCCTGTAATCCCAGCACTTTGGGAGGCCGAGACGGGCGGATCACGAGGTCAGGAGATCGAGACCATTCTGGCTAACACGGTGAAACCCTGTCTCTACTAAAAAATATAAAAAACTAGCTGGGCGAGGTGGCGGGCGCCTGTAGTCCCAGCTACACGGGAGGCTGAGGCAGGAGAACGGCGTAAACCTGGGAGGCGGAGCTTGCAGTGAGCTGAGATCGGCCACTGCACTCCAGCCCGGGCAACAGAGCATGACTCCGTCTCAAAAAAAAAAAATTCACTGCAGTGAGCCATGATCATGCCACTGCACTCCAGCCTATGTGGCAGAGTGAGATCCTGTCTCTTAAAAAAAAAAAAAAAAGTGTGCTGGTAATTGTTGAAGCTGGCTAAAGGTACATGAGGATCCATTATATCTTTAAATGTAATGTTGCACTTGTTTTCTTTTCTTTTTTTTTTTGAGACGGGGTCTCGCTTTTGTCACCCAGGCTGGAGTGCAATGGCACGATATCGGCTCCCTGCAACCTCCGTCTTCTGCATTCAAGCGAGTCTCCTGCCTCAACCTCCCGAGTAGTTGGGATTACAGGCACCTGCCACCATGCCTGGCTAACTTTTGTATTTTTAGTAGAGATGGGGTTTTACCTTGTTGGCCAGGCTAGTCTCGAACTCCTGACCTCAAGTGATCCACCCACTTCAGCCTCCCAAAGTGCTGGGATTACAGGCGTGAGCCACCAGGCCCAGCGGTTTTCAATTTTTTATAAATAAGAAAGGGTTTTTTGCTGTTTGTTTTTAAAAGAAATTCAATTTTGTGTTTGTTTTTTAAAGCAATACTTGTTCAGCTTTTGAGATCAGAACAGCAGTGAAAAAGAAAACTGTCCCAATATTATGTAGTGGATAATTGTGTCTTGGGATGTAATTTTCCTGTGATAGCATCTTATTGGGATGTTAAGTGCTGCATCTCATTCAATGTAGACAGAAGTGAAAATGATGCAGCCTGGAAAGCTCTGTTAAATGACAGAAAAGGGTCTACAACAACAAAGAAGATACCGGCGTAAAAGATGCCTATACATTTGTTTTGTGAAATTTGAGTGCAAAAAAGTCGTATTTATAAAATAACGAGCTCTTGCCCAAAATATTTAAGTATATAAGTAATTAAAAGAATAAATTAAATATTATAAGTAAGGCTGAGCACAGTGTCTCATGCCAGTAAAACCATGTCTCTACAAGAAATACAGAAAAAATTAGCTGGGCATGGTGGTGCACGCCTGTAGTCCTAGCTACTCGGGAGGCTGAGGTGGGAGGATCACTTGAGCCCAGCAGGTTGAGGCTGCAGTGAGCTGTGACTACACCACTGCCACTCCAGCCTGGGTGACAGAGTGAGATCTTGTCTCCAAAATATGTGTGTGTGTAATAGGTAGGAATTTTACTATATCAGAGGTTCTCAACCAGGAGTTATTTTGCCCTCTAGGGGACAACTGTCCATGACTAGAGACATTTTTGGTGGTGACAACTGGCAGATGGGATGGGAGTGGGGTTGTGCTGCTGGCATCTAGTAGGGAGAGGCTAGGGATGGGGCTAAAAATACTACAATGCACAGAACAGCCCTGCAACAAAAAAAAATCATTTGGCTCCAAATGTTAATAGTGCTGGGACTGAAAAACTCTAGTGTATTAGCTATGTTCCTGATAGTTTGTATATATTCAAGTTGGCCTTTAAAAAATCTCTTCTGGCCGGGTGAGGGGGCTCACGCCTGTAATCCCAGCACTTTGGGAGACTGCGGTGGGCGGATCACGAGGTCAAGAGATCGAGACCCTCCTGGCTAACACAGTGAAACCCCGTCTCTACTAAAAATACAAAAAATTAGCCGGGTGTGGTGGCGGGCACCTGTAGTCCCAGCTACTTGGGAGACTGAGGCAGGAGGATGGCATGGACCCAGGAGGTGGAACTTGCAGTGAGCCGAGACCGTGCCACTGCACTCCAGCCTGGGCGACAGAGCGAGACTCCGTCTCGGGGGGAAAAAAAAATCTCTTTTGACATCTTATTGTCAGGAAAGTAGGAGACTGCTTATTTTAGGGGTTGCTTTATTTTTTATTTATTTTTATTTTTTGAGATGGAGTTTTGCTCTTGTTGCCCAGGCTGGAGTGCAATGGTGCGATCTTAGCTCACTGAAACCTCTGCCTCCCAGGTTCAAATGATCCTCCTGCCTCAGTCTCCAAGTAGCTTGGATTACAGGCATGTGCCACCATGCCCAGCTAATTTTATATTTTTAGTAGAGACGTGTTTCACTATGTTGGTCAGGCTGGTCTCAAACTCCTAACCTCAGACGATCCACCCACCTTGACCTCCCAAAGTGCTGGGATTACAGATCTGAGCCACCATGCCAGGCCAGGGGTTGCTTTATGTTTGCGTTTATAAGACATTTTAAAAATTCGTTCATCAAACCTATTTTAATTTTTTTTTTTTTTTTTTTTTTTTGAGACGGAGTCTTGCTCTGTAGCCCAGGCTGGAGTGCAGTGGCCGGATCTCGGCTCACTGCAAGCTCCGCCTCCCGGGTTTACGCCATTCTCCTGCCTCAGCCTCCGGAGTAGCTGGGACTACAGGCGCCCGCCACCTCTCCCGGCTAGTTTTTTTTTGTATTTTTAGTAGAGACGGGGTTTCACCGTGTTAGCCAGGATGGTCTCGATCTCCTGACCTCGTGATCCGCCCGTCTCGGCCTCCCAAAGTGCTGGGATTACAGGCTTGAGCCACCGCGCCCGGCTTAAATTTTAAAATAAATAAATTTACTTTAAATTTTAAATGATGGGCTGGGCACAGTGGCTCACGCCTGTAATCCCAGCACTTTGGGAGGCCAAGGCAGGCAGATCACGAGGTCAGGAGTTCGAGACCAGCCTGGCCAACATGGTGAAACCCCGTCTCTACTAAAAATATAAAAATTAGCTGGGCATGGTGGCACGTGCCTGTTAATTCCAGCTACTCAGGAGGCTGAGGCAGGAGAATGGCGTGAACCCAGGAGGCAGAGGTTGCAGTGAGCCAAAATCACCCCACTGCACTCTAGCCTGGGCAACAGAGCGAGACTCCATCTCAAAAAAAAAAAAAAAGAAAAAAACTTTAAATGATGGATGGATAGATAGATAGATAGATAATAGATCCAAAATCTTGCCACTTCTCACTACCTCCACTGCTACAGCCCCGGTCCAAGTCCCTCTACCTCCCCGCTGGATTGCAGCCTCCCCACTGTCTCCCTGCTTCCATACTCACATCCCGTTAGTCTTTTTTTTTTTTTTTTTGAGATGGAGTCTCACTTTGTCACCCAGGCTGGAGTGCAGTAGCGTGATCTCAGCTCACTCCAACCTCCACCTCCTGGGTTCAAGTGATTCTCCTGCCTCAGCCTCCCAAGTAGCTGGGATTACAGGTGTGCACCACCACACCCAGCTGATTTTTTTTATTTTTAGTAGAGACGGGTTTTCACCATGTTGGCCCAGGCTGGTCTCGAACACCTGACCTCATGTGATCTGCCCACCTCGGCTTCCCAAAGTGCTGGGATTACAGGCGTGAGCCACCATACCCGGCCTAGTCTGTTCTTAACACAGCAATGTGGTTGAACTATTAAACATCAGTCACAGCACATCACTCCTCTGCTCAAAGCGCCCCAGGGCCTTCCATCTCACTTACAGGAGAGGTCAAAGTCCTTTAAAGCACCTGCAAGACCCTGTAAGACCTCACCTCATTCCCTACATCTCGCTCCCTCCACTGTAGTCGTTCTGGTCTTCCTGCCCTTCCTCAACACACTCTCACCTCACCCTCTTGTTTTCCTTTTTTGTTTTTTTGTTTGTTTTTGAGACAGAGTCTTGCTCTGTCGCCCAGGCTGGAGTTCAATAGTGCCATCTCAGCTCACTGCAACCTCCTCCTCCTGGGTTCCAGTGATACTCCTTCCTCAGCCTCTCAAGTAACTGGCATTACAGGCACACGCCACCACGCCTGGCTAATTTTTGTATTTTTAGTAGAGACGGGGTTTCACCATGTTGGCCAGGCTGGTCTCGAACTCCTAACCTCAAGTGATCCACCCACCTTGGCCTTTCAAAGTGCTGGGATTACAGGCGTGAGCCACCGTGCCTGGCCTCACCTCACCCTTTTGTACCTGCTGTTCTCTCTGCCTGGACCACTCTTCCTCAGACACTCAAAGTTAGGTCTTTCCTCAAATGCCACTTTCTCACTGGGGCCTTTCCTGACCACCCTAATAAGTTGCAGCCATCCCCCCACATTCCCAGGCTCTCATCCTGCTTTCCTTTTCTCCACAGCACCTATCACATCTAATATAACATGTATTTTATTTATTTATTTACTTTGCTCATTATCTTCTCCCCAACTAGACTGTAATCTCCTTGAGTTTATTGCCAAGATCTGGAACATTGCCTGGCACATTGCAGGTGCTGGATAAAGCTTATTGAATGAATGAATGACATTAGAGAGAGGAAGTGATTTATTCAAGTAACATAGCTAGTAGGTAACAGAGCTGGAATTAGGACCCAGATACACTAAACTAGGGCAGTGCTGCACAACTATTATAAAGGGGTTGTTCGGTTCTTTCTGCTCTCAAAACCTGTCCTTTGCCAAGAGTGTTGTGGACAGTTCCTTGCTGTGAGTATCGCTTTTCTCATCAGCAAATGGAGGATAATGTGGGTGAAAGAATACCATAAGGAAAAGGGTACGGGTTTTAGAATCAGAGACTTGAGTTCAAATCTTGATGCTACCTGCTTTCTGTGTGAACTTGAAAAAGCCAAATTACCTCTTCAAGCCTGTTTTCTAATTTGCAAATGGGAATAATCATATAGGAATAATCACAACCTTATTATGTTGTGAAGACTATCAGATCAAAGGAAAAAAAGGTTATGGCCAGGCGCGGTGGCTCGCGCCTGTAATCCCAGCACTTTGGGAGGCCGAAGTGGGCAGATCACGAGCTCAGGAGATCAAGACCACCCAGGCCAACTCGGTGAAACCCCGTCTCTACTAAAAATAGAAAAAAATTAGCCGGGCATGGTGATGGGAGCCTGTAGTCCCGGCCACTGGTGAGGCTGAGGCAGGAGAATGGCGTGAACCCGGGAGGCGGAGCTTGCAGTGAGCTGAGATCCGGTCACTGCACTCCAGCCCGGGCAACAGAGCGAGACTCCGTCTCAAAAAAAAAAAAAAAAAAAAAAGATTACAAAAGATTGGTAAGGAAAAGCAAAACTGTTATCTTCACAGACAGTATGACCATTTACGTAGAAAAATTGCAGCATTTCCATAGAAAAATTATTAGAACCAAAACAGCACTTAAACAAGATTTCTGGATATAAAATCAACATGCAGAAAGCAATCATGCTCCTATAAACAAGCAATTAAACAGAAAATGATATTTTTAAGAAGACACAACTTATAACAGCAAGAAAACTATTTTGGCTTTTTTTGTTTTTTCTTGTTTTGGCCAAAGATATGCAAGATCTTTGAGATGGAGTCTTATCCTGTCACCGAGGCTTGAGTGCAGTGGCACCGTCTCAGCTCACTGCAACCTCTGCCTCCTGGGTTCAAGCAATTCTCCTGCCCCAGCCTCCCCAGTAGCTGGGATTACAGGTGCACACCACCATACCTGGTTAATTTTTTTTTTTTTTTTTTTTTAGTGGAGACAGGGTTTCACCATGTTGGTCAGGCTGGTCTGGAACTCCTGACCTCAGGTGATCTGCCCTCCTCGGCCTCCCAAAGTGCTGGGATTACAGGTGTGAGCCACTGTGCCCAGCCCCAAGATGTGCAAGATCTTGATGAAGGAAATTACAAAAATTATTTTTTAAAAAAATTAAATAAACAGGTAGATGTATTATATTCATGCATGAGGCTGTCAATATCATCAAAATACAAATTCTTTCCAATTTAATCTATAAATTCAGAGCCAGTGCAATCAAAATCCCAATGGTTTTCCCAGAAAATTTACAGGCTAATTCTAAAATTCCAAATGAAAAAGCAAAGCGCCAAGAGTAACTGAGAAATTTTTGAAGAACAAGGGCATATATATGAACAACAAGGATACCTGAAAGGACTTTTCATATTACATGTCAAGTCTTACTTTAAAGTCACAGTATTAAGACAGAGTGGGGCTGGGCGTGGTGGCACACACCTGTAATCCCAGCATTTTTGGTAAGCTGAGGCGGGCGGGTCGCCTGAGGTCAGTAGTTCAAGATCAGCCTGGGCAACATGGTGAAACCGCATCTCTAATAAAAATACAAAAATTAACCCAGGGTGGTGGCACACATCTGTAATCCTTGCTTCTGCAGAGGCTGAGGCAGGAGGATTGCCTGAACCTGGGAGGCAGAGATTGCAGTGAGCCGAGATCATGCCATTGCACTCCAGCCTGGGTGACAGAGGGAGACTCCATGTCAATCAATCAATAAATAAACAAATAATAAATAAAATACAGGGTGGTATTTTTTTCTTTTATACAGACGGGGTCTCGCTATGTTGCCCAGGCTGGTCTTGAACTCCTGAGTTCAAGTGATCTGCCCGCCTCGGCCTCCCAAAGTGCTGGGATTACAGGCGTGAGCCACCTCGCCTGGCCCTCAGAGTGATATTATCATAGCAATTCCAAAACCCATGCTCTTTTCCCTGTGGTATTCTTCCACCCACACTATCCTCCATTGGATACTAATGAGAAAAGGGCTACTCACTGAAGTAAGGAGGAATAAACAGAGCAAAGAAACAAAACAGAGATCCCGTAAATAAAGAGCTCATCTATGGAAACTTGACAGACAGAGTTGCCATTACAGATCAAGAAGAGTAGATATTAGCTACTAATAGCCACTAATAGTGCAAGCTATTAGCCATCCATTAAGGAAAAAATAATAATAAAATTAGATCTCTCATATCATATCCAGAATTAAATTCCAAATGGAATAACAACCCATGAAAAACAAAATATACAAAGTGTTGGAAGAAAATAGAGTTGAATATCTTTCTGATCTAGGGGTGGGAGAAAAAAACCTTTTTTTTTTTCGAGACGGAGTCTCGCTCTGTCACCCAGGCTGGAGTGCAGTGGCGCCATCTCAGCTCACTGTAAGCTCCGCCTCCTGGCTTCACGTCATTCTCCTGCCTCAGCCTCCCGAGTGGCTGGGACTATAGGCGCTTGCCACCACACCCGGCTAATTTTTTCTATTTTTAGTAGAGACGGGGTTTCACTGTGTTCAGCAGGATGGTCTCAATCTCCTGACCTTGTGATCCGCCCGCCTCGGCCTCCCAAAGTGCTGGGATTACAGGTATGAGCCACCATGCCCGGCCCCCCCAATTTTTTTTTTTTAAGACAGAGTCCCGCTCATCACCCAGGCTGGAGTGAAGTGGTGCAGTCTCAGCTGACTGCAACCTCTGTCTCTGGGTTCAAGCGATCCTCCCACTTCAGCCTCCCGAGTAGCTAGGACTAGAGGCACCATGTATTTTTTGTAAAGGTGGGGTTTTGCCATGTTGCTCAAGCTGGTCTCAAACTCCTGGCCTCAAGTGATCTGTCCACCTCGGTCTCCCAAAGAGCTGGGATTACAGGCGTGAAGCACCATGCCCAGCCAAGAAAACTTCTTAAATTAAGACATGGAAATTATACATAATAAAGAAAAGCTGGATAAATTTGGCCATAGAAATTTGAAAACTATTTACATTAAAAGACACTGTAAAACATGAAAGCCAGGTGCAGTGGCTCACACCTGTAATCCCAGCACTTTGGGAGGCTGAGGCAGGCAGATCAATTGAGCCCAGGAGTTCAAAACCAGCCTGGGCAACATAGCAAGACTCCATCTCTACTAAAAATACAAAAATGGCCAGGAGTGAGGCTCACACCTGTAATCCCAGCACTTTGGGAGGATGGGGCGGGCAGGTCGCTTGAACTCAGGGGTTCGAGACCAACTTGGACAACATATCGAGACCCCGTCTCTACTAAAAATACAAAAACTAGCCTGGTGTGGTGGAGCATGCCTGTAATCCCAGCTACCTAAGAGGCTGAGACATGAGAATCACTTGAGCCCAGGAGGCAGAGGTTGCACTGAGCCAAGATTTTGCCACTGCACACCAGCCTGGGTGACAGAGGGGGACTCTGTCTCAAAAAACAAACAGTCTGGGCACGGTGGCTCATGCCTGTATGCCAGCACTTTGGGAGGCCAAGGCATGTGGATCACCTGAGGTCAGGAGTTAAAGACCAGCACAGCCAATGTGGTGAAACTCTACTAAAATACAAAAAATTAGCTGGGTGTGGTGGCAGGCCCCTGTAATCCCAGCTATTCGGCAGCCTGAGGCAGGAGAATCACTTGAATCCTAGAGGTGGAAGACTCCGGGAGATCGCGCCTTTGCACTCCAGCCTGGGCAACAAGAGCTAAACTCCATCTAAAAAAAACCCAAAAAACAAAAACTGATGAAGAGTCACAAAACAGGAGAAGATATTTGCAACACATGCAACAAAGAATTTTCAGGCGTTATATAATATAAATTTTATAAGTCAACTGAAGAAAAACCCAATAGAAAAAGGAGTCAAGAAAGAAATAGGCAATTCACAGAAGGAAAAGCCCAAATGACCAAGAAATATAAAAATGTAGTCAACATTTCAGGAAATCAGGAGCCTAAGTTAAAACAATCACCACCCACCTGAATGGAAGAAATTCAAGTCTGGCAATTCCAAATACTGGAGAGCATACAGAGCAATGGAAACTCTTACTACCCTGCCAAAAGACAGTGCAACTGCCACTACTGTTTTGGAAGTTACTTTCTTTTTTTTTTTTTTTTTTTTTTACACAGAGATTATATTATACTTTTCATGTATACCCAATGTGACAGCTACAAAAGCAATTCCAGCATAGATATACATATTTTCTGTATCTTACATTAAAAGCTATTCAGTTGAATTTTTTTTATTTATTTATTTATTTTTTAATTTATTTATTATTATTATACTTTAAGTTGTAGGGTACATGTGCATAACGTGCAGGTTTGTTACATATGTATACTTGTGCCATGTTGCTGTGCTGCACCCGGAAGTTACTTTCATAATAAATGCTTGCCAGATGACATGCCAATTAAAAGAAAAATAAAATAATAAAAAATAATAATTGTATAATAAAGTTGAAAATGTGCACATTTTTCCTAGGTATTTACCAAATATATTAAACACAGAAGTAAGGAGACAGACATTTGTATGGTTCTTCAGTGCGATCCTGTACATATATTAAAATGAAAAGAGCTGCATATAATAACAAGGATAATAAACATAATGCGGCCGGGCACGGTGGCTCACACTTGTAATCTCAGTACTTTGGGAGGCCGAGGCAGGCAGATCATGAGGTCAGGAGTTCGAGACCAGCCTGTTCAATATGGTAAAACTCTGTCTCTACTTTTTAAAACAAAAATTAGCCGGGCATGGTGGCGCACTCCTGTAGTCCCAGCTACTCAGGAGGCTGAGGCAGGAGAATCTCTTGAACCCAGGAGGTAGAAGTTGCAGTGAGCCAAGATGGATTGCAGTGAGCCCCTGCAATCCAACCTGGGCAACAGAGTGAGATTCCATTTTAAATAAATAAATAAATATAAATAAACGTTAATGCGATACTAAAAAAGCATGTTGCAGAAGATAAATTATACTTTTTGATACAAGTTCATGTATTTGAGACAAGCTCATGGACTTCAGGCTGGAGTGCAGTGGCATGATCTCAGTTCACTACAACCTCCACCTCCTGGGCTCAAGGCATCCTCCCACCTCAGCCTCCTGAGTAGCAAAGACCACAGGCGCACACCACTGAGATGGAGTTTCACTCTGTCACCCAGGATGGAGTGCAGTGGCATAATCTCGGCTCACCGCAACCTCCACCTCCCGGGTTCAAGCGATTCTCCTGCCTCAGTCTCCCAAGTAGCTGGGATTACGGTCATGCACCACCACACCTGGCTAATTTTGTATTTTTAGTAGAGATGGGGTTTCTCCATGTTGGTCACGCTGGTCTCAAACTCCCAACCTCAGGTGATCTGCCTGCCTCGGCCTCAAAGTGCTGGAATTATAGGCATGAGCCACCGTGCCTGGCCAGATAACATTTCTTAACACATTATTATGTTGGAGAATGCAATACACATGCATCCATATATAAAGACAAATTCAGGATATGATTACCTCTGAGAAAGGCAGTGGAATGAGTGTGAATACACAGGAAGCTTCTTTTTTTTTTTTTTTTTTTTTTTTGAGACGGAGTCTCGCTCTGTCACCCAGACTGGAGTACAGTGGCATGATCTCAGCTCACTGCAAGCTCCGCCTCCCTGGTTCGTGCCATTCTCCTGCCTCAGCCTCCCGAGTAGCTGGGACTACAGGTGCCCGTCACCTCGCCCGGCTAGTTTTTTTTTTGTATTTTTAGTAGAGACGGGGTTTCACCCTGTTAGCCAGGATGGTCTCGATCTCGTGACCTCGTGATCCACCCACCCTGGCCTCCCAAAGTGCTGGGATTACAGGCGTGAGCCACCGTGCCTGGCCAGGAGGCTTCTATTATATCTGTAATATTTAACACTGCAGTGGATACACAACTGTTTTGTAATATTATTCTACAGATTATATTTATCTTGTATTCTATAAGATAAATACATAAGCCTGAGATTGGCAAAGAGAATCTGGAGAATGAGAAAGTGGAAAGTCCAGGAATACGCCACATCGTCTATCAGGCTTGCCATTAAGTTGTAGTAGTTAAGAAGGGGTGGTATAGACAATACCAAGGACAGACAATAGTGCAAAAGAACAGAATAGAGAAAGAGTCACAGGAGGAAGGGGACTGCTCTAAAACCAGAGGTCTCTGAGAGCCCAAAAGTTACTTAGGCAGCAAGTTCCCAGGGAGACTCCTAGGGATGGACGGCCCCGAATCTTCTCTTCCTCCTCACCACAACCTCAGCTTCTCTCTTGGGCTCTCTCTCCCTCTCTCTCACATCTTTCCACAAACTCTGGGAGTTTAAATCTCACCTCTGCCACTTCACAACGGTGTCACCTGGGACAAGTCCCTGGGCCTCCCTGAGCCTCAGAGCCTTCATCTGTGAAGCACCGCCATCCTCACAATGGGATTAGGCCAGTAAAGGACAACGCCTGGCCACTATCATTCTCGTCTCTCTTCTCCTCTCCTCTTCCTCTTCCTCTCCCTCATCCTTTCCCTCCCTTGCTCAGGGCTGAGTCCTGCTGGCCCTCCCTCTTCAGCTCGGGAGCAAAGCAAGAACTACTCCGCTCCCTATCTTGTAAGAAAGGTCGCCTTGGCATGCACTGTATCCTGAGAGGAAGCCTCAGAGATGTGGCCAGGCCTCGCGGGGGAGGCCTGACAGGGAGAACAATCCAGACCAGGAAATTCAAAGGAAGAGAGGTCCCTAGAGGTTTAGGGCAGCAGAGGACTTAAGTTGGAAGAAGCCTAATTGAGGCCACTGGCTTTGCCTGGGCAGGGGAGGGCCTGGGAAAGCCCACAGAGCCTGGGCACTCTTTATAGACTAGAAAGCTATGACATTGGTATGAAATGTAACTGTCATAACCAACTAACTCAGTGGTTAAAAGAAAGGTCTCCAGCCGGGCGCAGTGGTGTACTCCCGTAGTCCAAGCATTTTGGGAGGCCAGGGCGGGTGGACCACTTGAGCCCAGGAGTTTGAGACTAGCCTGGGCAACATAGTGAGACCTCATCTCTACAAAAAGAAAAAAGAAAAAAAAGAGAGAGAGAGAGAGGTCCTTCTAGAGTAACTCAGGCTTCCTCTAAGAGGGAGATAGGGTGGTTGGAGAACAAGGATAGGAGAGTATCTTTTCTCTATGTACTCTTTTATATCTATTGAACTTTTAACTTGCTAATTTGTTACCTCTCTCTTTTTTTTTTTAATTAAAAAAAGAAGCACGAGGCCAGGTGCGGCAGCTCATGCCTGCTGCAATCCCAGCACTCTGAGAGGCCAAGGCAAGAAGATTGCTTGAGTTCAGGAGTTCAAAACCAGCCTAGGCAACATGACGAAACCCTGTCTCTACAAAAAAATATAAAAATTAGCTGGTCATGGTGGTGCGTGCCTGTGGTCACAGTTACTCATGAAGGGACTGAGGCGGGAGGATCGTTTGAGCCTGGAATGTCCAGGCTGCCGTGAGCTGAGATCATGCCACTGCTGCCCTCCAACCTGGATGACAGAGTAAGATTGTGTCTCAATAAATAAATAGTAAAACATTTAAAAAAAAAGAAAGGTGGACTCTGGGACCAGACTCACCTAAGTTTAAATTTCATTACAGCCTCTTAGCTGTGGTGCATTAGGCAAGTTTCTTAACCTCTCTGAGCCTATTTCCATAGCTGTAAAATGAAGATAATAATACCTACTTCATAAAGGTTTTACACAACTGCGTAAGATAATACTTATGGCCAAGCACGGTGGCTCACGCCTGTAATCCTAGCACTTTGGGATACTGAGGCGGGCGGATCACCTGAAGTCAGGAGTTCGAGACCAGCCTAACCAACATGGAGAAACCCCATCTCTGCAAAAATACAAAATTAGCCGGGCATGGTGGCACGTGCCTGTAATCCCAGCTACTTGGAAGTCTGAGGCAGGAAAATCGCTTGAACCTGGGAGGCGGAGGTTGCAGTGAGCCAAGATCGCACCATTGCACTCTGGCCTGGGCAATGAAAGCAAAACTCCGTCTCAAAAAAAAAAAAAAAAAAAAAAAAAAAAAAAAAAGATAATGCTTGTAAAAGCCTTGAGCATGGTGTTTGGCTCCCAGGAGGCATGTAGTAAATGCTGGTAGCTGGGGTTTTTTTTGTTCTTGTTTTTGTTTTTGTTTTTGTTTTTGAGACAGAGTCTCCCTCTGTGCCCAGGCTGGAGTACAGTGCTGGGATCTCAGCTCACTGTAACCTCCGCCTCCTGGGTTGAAGTGATTCTCCTGCCTCAACCTCCTGAGTAGCTGGGATTACAGGCACCTGCCACCACGCCCGGCTAATTTTTGTGTTTTTAGTAGAAACAAGGTTTCACCATGTTGGCCAGGCTGGTCTGGAACTCCTGACCTCAGGTGATCCACCCGTGTTTTTATTATCAGTGTGCTCTAAGTCCTAGGGCTATAGGAAGCAGCACTGAAACAGCTGGGAGCGCTAGCCTCTCCTGTCATGCTCTTTGGTGCGACTGGGACCCCTGGCTCAGCTCTGCCCTTCTTGCTCCGCTGTGTGGCCCTGGCTGCCAGTGCATGAGCTCGAGAGGGTGAGAAGTGGGAATGGGGTTACTGACCTACTGACTGAACAGTAGGGCGGGCGCATCTGGGGGAAGGGGAGTTCTGATATGTACAGGTGGTTGCATTGCTCTGTGTGTGTGTATGTGTGTGTGTGTGTGTGTGTGTGTAGGAAGATATTTGTGAGACCTTGCGGAGTGAGTTTGTTTGCAGTGAGTGGGTGGAGGGTCTTCCGGGTTGGGGTGTGCTTCTGTCCGTGCGGTTGTGCATGTTGTGTGTCTGTAAGGATGTTTTCTCCTGGGTTAGGATCTGCATCACGTGAGGCAATATTGTCCGTTGGTGCCGTTCGTGTATGTGTATAGGGAGGGTCATGGGTTGTATCTGTGGATGATGAGGGTCTGTTGTGTGTGGTGAAGGGGTTCTGCGGGTGACGCAGATGTGTTTTGTGTGGTGAGTGAGGGGTGCCGCGTCTGTTGGTGAGTGTGTGTAAATGACCCTGAGGGGTGGGAGGCTTGTGCTGTGTCTGTGGGCAACAAAGACGGGCCATGTGTCCTTGAGGGGGTGCCAACAGGAGGGAAACCAGACATTACCTAGCTCTGCGGACCCTTCCGGAATCTGAGCAGCCTTGAGGATTCTGCAGGGCAGCTAGACAAAGCGGCCGCAACTGAGCCCTTCCCTTAGATCACCAGCCTCTTACCTGAGAAACAGCAGGGATGGTGGTCCAGGCGGTGACAAAGAGGCTGAAGCAGATGGGGGGGCCCTGAGAGCATGTTTCCTGGACGGCTTCTCGGGGAGCTCCTGGATGACTTCTCAGGGAGCTCAGGAAGCAGGTAATGAGAGGAGAGGAGGCAGAGGACGGGCCCAGACGCAGGTGTGTGACTCACTCTGCTCTACCCTCCAATGAGCAGCAGCAGGACGAAGGATTAGGAAAGGCCTGCCCCCGGACTCTGCTGGGTGGGCAGGGCAGCTGAGACCAGGAAGCCAGCTCCTGGGGTGCGGCCCCAACACCAAAGTTACCAGGAATACCCACATCCAGCCAGGCACACCAGCTCATCCCACAGTACTGGGCTGGACCCCTCTGATGCTGCGCCCCTCTGGGAGGAAGGGCTGGGCTTGGGCTGGTAGAGGAGAGAGGAACTGGGTCCTTTGACTGAGGGGGAGATGAGCCCTGACCTAGAGAAGGTCCCTGCCCTGCCCTCAGGAGTCCCCAGCCTGGGGAGATGGGGACACAGCCCTGTCCTCAGGAGCCACCAGCCTGGGGGAGATGCGGCACAGCCCTGTCCTCAGGAGCTGCCAGCCTGGGGGAGATGGGGACACAGCCCTGTCCTCAGGAGTCCCCAGCCTGGGGGAGATGGGGACACAGCCCTGCCCTCAGGAGCTGCCAGCCTGGGGGAGATGGGGACACAGCCCTGCCCTCAGGTGTCCCCAGCCTGGGGGAGATGGGGACACAGCCCTGCCCTCAGGTGTCCCCAGCCTGGGGGAGATGGGGACACAGCCCTGTCCTCAGGAGCCACCAGCCTGGGGGAGATGCGGCACAGCCCTGTCCTCAGGAGTCCCCAGCCTGGGGGAGATGGGGACACAGCCCTGTCCTCAGGAGTCCCCAGCCTGGGGGAGATGGGGACACAGCCCTGCCCTCAGGAGCCCGGGCTTCAGTGGGTACAGCCCTGAATCCAGTGAGCCCCAAGTTGATGAAAAAGACCCAAAGCGGCTTTCAAAAGGCACTCCTGTCTAGGGGACACACAGCCAGTTTGCCCACAGGAGGCCAGTACAATGTGTGACAAAGCCCTGCCTACAGGTGCCCTCAACAGAAGAGGAGACAGACCTGCCTTCAGAAATGCCTAGCCTTTAGAAAAGAGAAGATTCTGCCTTCTGAAGCCATATCCGGCTGAGAGGGAGATAAAGCCATCCCTGTCTCCATAGCCACCAGGCTGAGGGAGAAGACAAACCCTTGCACTGAGGAGTCCCTTGTCTGACCAAGGCAAAGGACCAGAGTTCTGGCAAAAACCTCTACGACTGCACCCGGGGCTCCAGCTTTGCACATTCTGCACTGAAAGTTACTCTATTTCTATTAATACCTCTCCCCACCACCCTCCACCACAACCAAAATATTGGGCTTAGCAGGGAGCAGAGGTGTCAGGGCACAGAGGAAAGCAAACTGGGCCAAGGCATAGGTGGACATTCTCAAATGCCAACTCTAAGAATCTGCCAGATCAGGGTTTAATCATCACCGCTGGTCCTCAGCTTGAGCCCTGCAGTGAATGTTCTCTGAGCCTGTTTCCTGAGTCTGTAACAGCAACACATACTCCCTTCCTCACACTTAGCATGATGAGTGGTACATACCAGGAGTTCAGTAAATGAAAATCACTTTATTTACCCAAGCTCCTGTCGAGTGTCCCAGGGTTAGAGATCAATTCCTTTCCTCACATCAGACTCAGTTGGAGAACTTGTTAAAAATAAAGTTTTAGCCGGGCACAGCTCACGCCTGTAATCCCAGCACTTTGGGAGGCTGAGGTGGGTGGATCACCCGAGGTCAGGAGGTCAAGACCAGCCTGATCAACATGGTGAAACCCCATCTCTACTAAAAATACAAAAATTAGCCAGGCGTGGTGGCGAGTGCCTGTAATCCCAGCTACTTGGGAGGCTGAGGCAGGAGAATTGCTTGAACCCAGGAGGCTGAGGTTGCAGTGAGCTGAGATTGCACCATTGCACTCCAGCCTGGGTGACAAGAGTGAGACTCCATCTCAAAAAAATAAAATAAAATAAATTAATTAAATAAAGGTAGGCCAGGCGTGGTGGTGTATGTCTGTAATCTCATCATTGTGGGAGGCTGCGGCAGAGCATCACTTGAGACCAGGAGTTTGAGACCAGCCTGGGCAACAAATCCAGACCCCATCTCTACCAAGAAAAAAAATTAGCCAGGTGTGGTAGTTTGCACCTGTAGTCCCAGCTGTTTGGGAGATTGAGGTAGGAGGATCGCTCCGGCCCAGGAGATTGAGGCTGCAGTGGGCCATGATCTCACAACTGCACTCCAGCCTCGGTGACAGAGCAAGAACCCGTCTCAAAAAAAAAAAAAAAAAAAAAGAAAGATTCTGATACAGCAGGGCTGGTGATGGGGCCAGGAAGTGAAATTTAACAAGCACCAAGGCGACTGCAAGGTAGCAGCCCATAGAGCAATACAGGCTTGGAGGGACTCCGGAGGAAGCCAAGGAGAGGAGAGTCCAGTCCTTCAGAGGCTGTTTCTAGCTACGCTTGCCTATCTCCCACCAGGGGACTGGCAGCCCCGCTGAGCCACAGGTGTGTGGTTAGAATAATGGCATCACTGACAGAACCCTAAGCTCCACCCACCCCCCACCTCTTGGAGGACTGGCTGTCCCTGCCTGATGACTTCAGCCCTGGCTAGGTGAAGTTGGGAGCTTGTTAAAGATCCAGCTGTCTGTCTCCCTACCACACACACACATACCCTACCCTGAATCAGAACCTTCAGGGAGATCAGAAAATGTTCTTATAGGCCAGGTGCAGTGGCTTATGCCTATAATCCTAGCACTGTAGGAGGCTGAGGTGGGAGGATTGCTTGAACTCAGGAGTTCGAGACGAGCCTGAGCAACACAGACCTCGTCTCTACAAAAAATAAATTAAAACATTAGTGAGGCATGGTGGTGCACACCTGTGGTCACAGCTACTCAGGAGGCTGAGGCAGGATAGTTTGAGCCCGGGAGGTTGAGGCAGCAGTGAGCCATGATTATCGTGCCACTGCACTGCCACCTGGGCAACAAAGAAAGACCCTGTCTCAAAAAAAAAAAAAAAAAAAGGAAATGTCTTTTTAACAAGCTTCCCAGGTGTGTCCTCAATCTTCAGCTCTTTCATCCCTTTGTTAAAGCAGGGAACAACCAGCAGGAGTAGGGCAGGGAGGAATAGCCACTGTGCACCCCGCCGTGCCGGGCACTGGCTTCCCTGACCTCAACCCTCAGGATATAACACACACAGTAGAGTCAGGATTCAAACTCCAGTCTGTCTGATGCCACATGCAGGCATATTGTCTCCATTTGGAGGGTTTGCCTCCTTTTGCTTTTTATCATGAACAGAATCTCACTGGTTTGCAGAACAGGAATGCAGAAGGTGTTTTTACCCTCATTTTACCAGACGAGGCAGCTAAAGTCCAGAGAGGGGAAATGAATTGCCAGAGACACGAGGCTAATGAGTGGCAGAGCAGAAAACTCAAGGAGGTGGGTGACTTCACGTCCCTTTTACACTCATTTCACAGTGCCCTTGTCGAGCTCTGAGCCCCAATTCTAATGTGAGAAGCACTGATAACCTCCAGCAAGGGGCAGATGATCCAGATGTGCTAGATTGAGGTTGGGGAGAGGGGGAAGGAAATGGAGAGGGGCAAATCCTGTTTCCTTGAGGTTCCACCCTCAGAGCAGGCCCAGACCCATCCACAACGTCCCACACACTTCCTCCTACTGCCACTGGGGCCCCAGGGAAGCGGGAGGGGCCAGAAAGTGAAGCTGGCTGTGGCTGCTCCAGGAAGCAGCTGAGAAGCCACAGCCATAGGGTGTGGGGGTTCAGGTGACTGGAATGCCAAAGGCAACAACTGATGCTTTCTTTCAGTGGTTACAAATCTTTTTTTTTTTTTTTTTTTTTTTTTTTGAGACGGAGTCTCTCTCTGTCGCCCAGGCTGGAGTGCAGTGGCACAAGATCTTGGCTCACTGCAACCTCCACCTCCCGGGTTAAAGTGATTCTCCTGCCTCAGTTTTCCAAGTAGCTGGGACACAAGCACGTGCCACCACACCTGTGCCACCATGCCCAGCTAATTTTTATATTTTTAATAGAGACGAGGTTTCACTATGTTGGCCAGGGTGGTCTCAAAATCCTGACCTCTAGTGATCCGCCTGCCTCAGCCTCTCAAAGTGCCTGGGTTACAGGCGTGAACTACCATGCCCGGCCTACACTTCATTTTAAAGGTGCAATTCCCACTTTACATACTAGGATGCTGAGGCTCAGAGTTGATGTTACCGGCCCACATGCTGGGTTTCTAACCATACCTGGCTGGCTCCTTCCACCTCACCTCTGTCCACAAAGGTCCTCTTGCCAGCCAACTCCACAGCTGGGGAGCCTATCTGCTCCATTATTTACAGAAAACAAGAAAAGTGGCTCATCCAGCTTTTCATTTTTCTCTGGGCCCTGGCACTCCTCCAGCAAGCCTTCCCTACCTAGAGAGTGCCCCTTAACCTATTTGTGGATGAAGGGGTGGGAGAGGATGGCACTGCCATAGCCACAGCCCTGCCTTGGAGGCCAGTCTTGACTGTACTGCCTCAAGTCAATGCCCAGCACACACCCCGCTCCCCAGCCAGGTCATCACAGAGATTGCTCCAAGCAGGGTTATGAGAATGGGCTGGGACCATTGCTGATCTGTCCAGTGGGTCTGTCACTAAAATGCGCCAGAAAGGAAGTAGGAAAACTTTGGTCCATCTAGGAAAATAGGATGTACTGACCGAAACCCAAATTCCTCAATATGCCATTATGATCTCCCTGGTCTCATCTCACCTCACGTCTGTGCTCCAGGCATAACAAATGTTGTTCAGTCCCATGAATGGGCTATTCTCTTACCCTCTGGGCCTTTGCACACGCCATTCCCTCTGACTGAAACACCTTTCCCTCAAGTCCCACCCCTTCTGTGCCAGACACTGTTCATTGTTTCCAGCAGGCATTCTTTTTTTTTTTCGAGGTGGAATTTCACTCTGTCGCCCAGGATGGAGCGCAGTGGTGCGATCTTGACTCACTGCAAGCTCCGCCTCCCAGGTTCACGCCATTCTCCTTCCTCAGCCTCCCGAGTAGCTGGGACTACAGGCGCCTGCTACCACGTCCGGCTAATTTTTTGTATTTTTAGTAGATACAGGGTTTCACCGTGTTAGCCAGGATGTCTTATCTCCTGACCTCGTGATCTACCCGCCTTGGCCTCCCAAAGTGCTGGGATTACAGGCATGAACCACTGCGCCCGGCCTTTCCAGCAGGAATTCTTTCATCTTTACCAACTTTTATTGGAAACATGTGCCCAGTCCCAAGGAGGAAGGCTTGGTGTATTGCCCGTCTGTTCTTCACAGCTCTCCCAGCCAAACTTACCAAGGGGTGTCCATGTGACCCATTTTCTAACCAGTGACATCTTCTGGGAAAAATCTTGCTTCCTGGATGATTTATTTCTGTTTGGTAGTTGTTATAAGATGTGGTGCTAGAACCTTCTTGCAACTGTGAGATGCCAAACCCTCCAGAGAGGACGGAGAAGCATAGCAAGAGCCTGTTTCCTTGGAGGTATTACTGAATGATTCCACCATGAACAATCCCTGAAACCCCGTCTCCACTTATGGAAGTAAAATATTCCTCTTTTTGCCAGTTGTTCCTTACAGCCAAAACATTCCTAACTGATGCATCAGCCCCTGGGTTCCAGCTTTTAAAAGGGCCACTTTCTCCAGGAAACATTCCCTGGCTGCTAAAAATGAGATCAAGGGCCCCCTTCTCAGAGCAGTGGACACAGTCTCCTTGCCCATGTGCCCCAGCTGTGAGGCAGGCAACAGGGGTCCTGCGGTGTTCACCATTTTATTTCTAAACCAGCACATTTGTTCAATGAATAAACACACCTGACATGATTTGGATTTGTGTCCCCGCCCCAATCTCATGCCTAGTTGTAATCCCCCATGTTGGAGGAGGGACCTGATAAGAGGTGATTGGATCATAAGGGCCGCCCCCTTTGCTGTTCTTGGGATAGTGAGTCCTCCTTGTCTATCAGTATCTCGTGATAGTGAGATCTGGTTGTTTAAAAGTGTATAGCACCTCTCCCTGTGCCCTCTTCCTCCTGCTCTGGCCAGGTAAGACGTGCCTCCTTCCTCTTCACCTTCTGCCACAACTCTAAGTTTCCTGAGGCCTCCCCAGCCATGCTTCCTGTACAGCCTGCAAAACCATGAGTCAATTAAACCTCTTTTCTTTATAAACTACCCAGTCTCAGGTAGTTCTTCATAGCAGTGTGAGAACTAATACCCATAGCTAATTGCTGGCACAGCCTCCTTGAGGGTAAAGGTAAGTTTGTAGATGGCTGAACTGAACAACCACCACTTAATCTCTAAGGAAGGGGTGTGTGCACCCACATCCTGGACTGAAATGGGGGTCGCTTTGCTTTGCCTGGCTAGAAAAGATAATCACTGGCCCCCTTGGCAGGACAGCCTGCATTACCTCACGGCATGTATCACTTTTGCAGGGCAACTAAACATTTCCTTCCTCTGCCTTGGTCCAGTTTAGCCAGAGGCACACCTACCCACCCACCCACCCACCTCTGTGCTCTACTTCATGTGTGGTTTGGACGTGCTCAGCTGTACTTGGAAGGACAGTAAGACACCCAAGCCTCTGTCCTCTCCCACAGAGAAAGGAAAGTTGCACTTCTCATGATACTAAAAGACACGGTGCCTTTCGTAGTCATGGTGCCTGTTTACTCATCTACAAGACATTGCAAAAAGCAAAGTCTAGTTTTGAGTCACCTAGTTTCCTTTATCTTCACATTTCAAGTGTCACCTTTCCACTTCTCACTTTAGGCCCCTCCCAAGGGCTGATTCCGTCCCTGAAAGCAAGCAGGACGTCTAGGCATAGACTATGAGCTGGACGCTTTCATATATTACTTCATTTAATCCTCAAAACAATCAGTATCTTCATTTTACACAGAAATAATAGTATATGGGCAATACCCAAGGAGCACTGTGGTAGCTACCTTGTATATGCCATGGCAAATCCTCCCTAAAAGCTGCCACAGTAATTTATATTCCCATTTTGTAGATGAAGAAACTAAGGTTCAGCCAGGTCTGTCCAACCCCAAAGCATTTTGGGGTTGGGCCAAGCCAGATAAGGGACCCACAAGGGAGAGTACAAGGAAGAGTACATCAATGGCTTGGGTATAAAAATTTATTATACATAAAGAATATTACCACTAACAAATGCAGACAGGCTAGGACATGGTACTGGGTGGAGGACGGCTAGCTCTTTGGAAAGTGAAAGGTTTGGGTGGCGTGGACCTCATGCCACGCTGATTGGTCAGTAGACGGGGGCACATGCCAAACACCACAGGGCATCAGGGCATCAGATGCCGCTCTGTGTGCCCACAAGTGTTCCCTGTCTCATCTGGGCCTTCAAAGGGAGCACACCCAGAAGCGAGCAACTGAAGCGAAGGGGCTTCCTAAGGTGCCCCTTCCAGGCTTGTCTCTGAAGTCACAGCAACACCATTTTAAGCAGTATGTTTAATGGATGATTTCCACAAACTATCCACGAAGTTTCTAACCATCACAATTCAGTGAAGTACAAAACACTGAGTTACAGGCTGTGGGAAGAGAAGGCAGCACCAATGGTGGCACCTTCCAATCCTGGTTGTTCTAGGGGCAGGGAGAGGGGAAGGTCTTTTTTTAAACCAAGCCCCTCATTTCAATGTACAAAAGAATTACTCTGATCAATATTAAATTGTATTGAAAACAAAATGGACTAAAAAGCAAATACTACTCTATCTTGGGGTGGAAGTGGGAGGAAAGAATGAGTCCTTCGAAGCAGGAAGGGAGATAGCAGGGGGAAGGTTCTGTGCCTGTGACCTGGGTGGTCACTCACGCTGCTCCATTTTTACTTTTGGTGGTCTCAGGAAGGTCCGATTTTTCTTCTCTTTCTTCCCCTTTGTATTGGCTTGGAAGTTTCGCCAGCTGTCCACACGACCATCTCGACTTTCCTAAGTACAAAAGAAGTTTGAGGTGAGGAGACCACTTAACGAGTGGAAAGGCCTAAACCTGCTCTGCCATCCATCCACCCTCCTGTAGCCCAGCTCAGTTCAGTCCCCTGGAATAATCCAAGAGTAGAATAGAGCTGGCCAGGCGCAGTGGCTCATACCTATAATCCCAGCACTTTGGGAGGCCGAGGCGGGCAGATCACCTGAGGTCAGGAGTTCAAGACCAGCCTGGCCAACATGGTGAAACCCTGTCTCTAATAAAAATACAAAAATTAGCCAGGCATGGTGGCAGGTGCCTGCAATCCCAGCTACTCAGGAGGCTGAGGCAGGAGAATCGCTTGAACCTGGGAGGCAGAGGTTGCAGTGGGCCAAGACCAGGCCACTGCACTCCAGCCTGGACAACAAGAGCGAGACTTCATATCAAAAAAAAAGAAAGAAAAAAAGAAAAAAGAGTAGCATAGGCTGGGCATGGTGGCTCACACGGCAGGTGGATCACCTGAGGTTGGGAGTTCGAGACCAGCCTGACCAACATGGAGAAACCCCATCTCTACTAAAAATATAAAAACTTAGCCAGGCACAGTGGCGCATGCCTGTAATCCCAGTTACTTGGGAGGCTGAGGCAGGAGAATCACTTGAATCCAGGAGGCGGAGGTTGCAGTGAGCCGAGATCACACCATTGCACTTCAGCCTGAGCAACAAGAACGAAACTCCGTCTCAAAAAAAAAAAAAAAAAGAGTAGAACAGAGCTTTCTTCCTACTCCCATGGGCCTGAGAAAGTGTCACAGCACCCCTAGAAAGCAGGATGAGCTGCAGGTTGGAAGAGGAGGACAAAATGAGTAATAATCATCACAACACCGAGGCCCTATTTCTTGGGACCTCAAGGATAGACGTTTAGCATATGGTATTTCTTTTTTTGTTTTTTTTTTTTTTGTGAGATGGTAAGATGAAGTCTTGCTCTGTCGCCCAGGCTGGAGTGCAGTGGCGTGATCTCAGCTCACTGCAACCTCCACCTCCCGGCTTCATCCCATTCTCCTGCCTCAGCCTCCCGAGTAGCTGGGACTACAGGCGCCCGCCACAAGGCCTGGCTAATTTTTTGTATTTTTAGTAGAGACAGGGTTTCACCACGTTAGCCAGGATGGTTTCGATCTCCTGACCTCGTGATCCACCCGCCTCGGCCTACCAAAGTGCTGGGATTTCAGGCGTAAGCCACCGTGCCTGGACAGCATATGGTATTTCTAATCTTCCCCAAACCCGACTATGGTGTGTACTGATACCAGTGCTTCACAAATAACACTGAGGCTCAAAAAGGTTAAATGATTTTCTCAAAGCCATAGAGCTAGCAGTACAGCTACTCTTTCCACTACATCTTTCTGCTGCCCCCCAAAACTTGGATGGCTGCTCCAAAGCCAGTACAATGCCTAGCCAGTTGTGTAGGGATGGCCACTAGGACCTCTACCTCATTACCATTTTTTCTCTTTCCATACATAAAGTGGAACAGAAACAAAGTCATCAACTCTGATTAGCCAGCCCCTAACCATGAGTCCTAAATCCTATAGAAGAAAAGACCAAATGTTGCCACAATCCTTCTGGCCAGCCACCTGAAGGATATAACCAGGGTGTCAAAGAAGAGTCAAGTTCAAAAGTTCTAACTCTTTCTGTAGGCAGGACACTGGGGCCACAAGAACTTCAGTGTCTACTAACAGATCTCCAAGCAGGGCAATACTCTATGTTTACCCCCTAAATTAAAAGTGCAATCCATTTTTCTTGAGCCCACTGGGCAGCTGTGCCTACTACAATCTAAAAAACCATTCAGGGTCAAACTGTTAGTGTGCTGTAAAAATAAATTAAACAATAATTGGCCGGGCGCGGTGGCTCAAGCCTGTAATCCCAGCACTTTGGGAGGCCGAGACGGGCGGATCACGAGGTCAGGAGATCGAGACCATCCTGGCTAACATGGTGAAACCCCGTCTCTACTAAAAATACAAGAAAATTAGCCGGGCGAGGTGGCAGGCGCCTGTAGTCCCAGCTACTCGGGAGGCTGAGGCAGGAGAATGGCGTGAACCCGGGAGGCGGAGCTTGCAGTGAGCCAAGATCGCGCTACTGCACTCCAGCCTGGGGCACAGAGCAAGACTCCGTCTCAAAAAAAAAAAAAAAAAAAAAACAATAATTTTAAAAAATAATTTTTTAGGCTGGGCGCGGTGGCTCACGCCTGTAATCCCAGCACTTTGGGAGGCAGAGGCGGGCGGATCACGAAGTCAGGAGATCGAGACCATCCTGGCTAACGTGGTGAAACCCTGTCTCTACTAAAAAAACAAAAAAATTAGCCAGGCGTGGTGGCAGGCGCCTGTAGTCCCAGCTACTCGGGAGGTTGAGGCAGGAGAATGGCGTGAACCCGGGAGGCGGAGATTGCAGTGAGCCGAGATAGCGCCACTGTACTCCAGCCTGGGCAACAGAGCGAGACTCTTGTCTCAAAAAAAAAAAAAAATAGTAATAATTTTTTAAAAAGCCATTCCGGGATCCTCATTGCCCTTGCCAAGGCTACAGAGTTTACAGGAGGCTGAGCCAAGACCAATCTCATTCTTCACAGCTCCCACTCTTCCCCACATATCCCACTTCCCTCTGACTACCCAACTCAGTCCTGGGAGTGCCGCAGGAACCAAGTTGCCTTATTCTGGAATTAGAATCCCTGGCCACCTTAGAAATTTACCTCAAACGGTGGCTCAAGCCTGTAATCCCAGCACTTTGGGAGGCCGAGACGGGTGGATCACAAGGTCAGGAGATCGAGACCATCCTGGTGAACACAGTGAAACCCCGTCTCTACTAAAACTACAAAAAACTAGCCGGGCGAGGTGGCGGGCGCCTGTAGTCCCAGCTACTCGGGAGGCTGAGGCAGGAGAATGGCGTGAACCCGGGAGGCGGAGCTTGCAGTGAGCTGAGATCAGGCCACTGCACTCCAGCCTGGGCGACAGAGCGAGGCTCCGTCTCAAAAAAAAAAAAAAAAAAAAAAAAAAAGAAATTTACCTCAAAGTTTTTCTGCCACTCTCTTTCCCGTTTGGCTTTTTCTTGAGCTTCAATCTCTTCTTCCCTTTGTCGTTTCCTAGGAGGAAAACCAGATCATATTATTTATATGATACTTATAGACTGAATTAACCATACAAGATGGCATCTCCCCACAGAAGCAAGCATATATAGTAAATAAGTTCCCCTAGAAGTCTACAAAGATGGCTGTCTGGAAAGGGCTCAAAGTATTTTCATGAATGTCTCATTCTAAAACACGCAGATCAGACTGTGGGCATGGCTGTGGGGAAAGACATAAATATCTCTGTTACACAGATAAAGTAACCAAAGCCCAGCCAAGAGCAATGTGAGGTTTTGGGCTGTTTCAGTGACAAAGCTATGTCGAGAACACAGGCCACCTTACTTCAGCAGAATGACCATTATAAACCCAAAGTTCTTAAGATCTCTGGACAAAACCCTATCCCAAAACTAAGACATTTCACACAACCTCAACTAGCAAATTTTAGTTACTGGTACATACCAAACAACAATATAAAATACATAGAGAAACAAAACTCGGCCGGACATAGTGGCTCACACCTGTAAGCCCAGCACTTTGAGAGGCTGGGGTGGGTGGATCACGTGAGGTCAGGAGTTCGAGACCAGCCTGATGAACATGGTGAAACCCCGTCTCTATTAAAAATGTAAAAATTAGCTGGGCAGGAGAATTCAGGCAGGAGAATCACCTGAACCCAGGAGGTGAAGGTTGCAGTGAGCTGAGATTGCACCACTGCACTCCAGCTTGGGCAACAAGAGCAAAACTCTAACATTTCTGATGTTCAAGAGAAATCATATTTTAGAACATTAAACATTTTGTTACCGATGACACTATACAGTACTATACACTCACCAAAGCTGCAGCCACTAGTCCCACAAAAGGTTCTGGCCTCAGTAACAGTGGCCTTAACAGCTGCTTATTTCACTCCAGGACGTCAGGAAGAACACACATAAGGCTCTTGATTATAAATAATCTCCCTGAGAGTGTGCGGTGGCTCACGCCTGTAACCCTAGCACTTTAGGAGGCCGAGGCAGGTGGTTCACAAGGTCAGGAGATCGAGACCATCCTGGCCAACATGGTGAAACCCCATCTCTACTAAAATACAAAACATTAGCCGGGCATGGTGGCATACACCTGTAGTCCCAGCTACTTGGGAGGCTGAGGCAGGGGAACTGCTAGAACCTAGGAGGTGGAGATTGCAGTGAGCCAAGACTGCCCCACTGCATTCCAGCCTGGCGACAGAGCAAGACTGTATCAAAAAAATAAATAAAAAATACACTCCCTAAGGACAGAGCTAGTCAGTAATTCCCAAAAGTCAAAGGAAAAAAAACTTACTACCCTGGTGATTCAAAAGCTTGATTGTGGCCAGGCGCGGTGGCTCAAGCCTGTAATCCCAGCACTTTGGGAGGCCGAGACGGGGGGATCACGAGGTCAGGAGATCGAGACCATCCTGGCTAACCCGGTGAAACTCTGTCTTTACTAAAAAAATACAAAAAAACTAGTCCTTGCTACTGTAGGGACTGCTACTCTGGAGGCTGAGGCAGGAGAATGGCGTGAACCCGGGAGGTGGAGCTTGCAGTGAGCCGAGATCGCGCCACTGCACTCCAGCCTGGGTGACAGCGCAAGACTCCAACTCAAAACAAAAAACAAAAAACAAAAAAAATAACAAAAGCTTGATTGTTTTTTGGTAACTATTTTTATAGTCTCTTAAATGATATGCCACATAATTCCTTCATTAGAAAAATCACCAAAGACCAATGTTAGTTAATCTAGGGATTTAAATATGGTTTAAAATGAATATACTGATATGTACCTTTCATGCATCTCTTTGGCTTCTCTCTCTTTCCTTTTAATTTCCAGCTCAGCAAAGAGTTTCATTGTCTGTTTATATACAGCTTGTTTGAACTACGAGAAAATCAAGAACAAAAGAAAATCAGAGTAAATATTTTTACCAGCAATTTGAACCATGTACTTTCACTTGGAGCCCAAGATAAAGCAGATTAAAACCTGGCACAGGTTGGGCACAGTGGCTCACACCCGTAATTCCAACACTTTGGGAGGCTAAGGAAGGACAATCGCTTGAGGCTAACAGATTGACTAGCCTGGGCAACATAGTGAAACTCTACCGCTACAAAAAAAAATTTATTTAAACTAGTGCGCAGGCCAGGAGTGGTGGCTCACACCTGTAATCCCAGCACTCTGGGAGGCCAAGGAGGGCAGATCACCTGAGGTCAAGAGTTCAAGACCAGCCTGGCCTGAACATGGAGAAACTCCGTCTCTACTAAAAATATAACAATTAGCCAGGCATGGTGGTGTGTGCCTGTAATCCCAACTACTCGGGAGACTTAGGCAGGAGAATCACTTGAACCTAGGAGGCGAAGGTTGCAGCGAGCCACGATCATGCCATTGCACTCCAGCCTGGGCAACAAGAGCGAAACTCCCATCTCAAAATCAAACAAAAATTAGCAGGGCATGGTGGTGCATATTTGTAGATCCAGCATTTCAACAGGGGGAGGCAGGAGGATCACTTAAGTCCTCGAGTCTGAGACCACCCTGAGCAACATAGTGAGATCCCATCTCTAAAAAAATATTAAAAATAAAACATTAACCAGGTATGGCTACACACACTTGTAGTCCCAGCTACTCAGGAGGCTGAGGTGGGAGGACTGCTTGAGCTCAGGAGGTCAAGGCTGTAGTGAGCCATTACTATGCCACTGCACTCCAGCCTGGACAACAGAGCAAGACTCTATCTCTTTAAAAAAAAAAAAAAAAAAAAAAATTATATTACATGGTAGTCTTACAAAGATAGGAACAGAAGCTATTATTATTTATTATTATTGTTTTTGTCTCAATCTGTCACCCAGGCTAGAGTGCAGTGGTGTGATCATAGCTCACTACAGCCTCAAACTCCTAGGCTGAAAAGATCCTCCCACTTCAGCCCCCAAAGCACTCAGATTATAGGTATGTGCCACCAGAGGTTATTATTAGAATGTATAATATCCACTAAGGTGGGAGGATCACTTGTGCCCAGGAGGTCGAGGCTGCAGTGAGTTAAGATCACGCCACTATACTCCAGCTGGGGTGACAAAGGGAGACCCTAGCTCTAAAAAAAATTACCAAAAAATAAATGAAGGTAAATGTCACACCAAGTTAATGAAATTACAATCCCCTCCCTACCAGTTTTTAATCCTTTATTTTCAAGAGTTAAGAACAGAGCTTATGTTATTCTACCTTTAAATATTTTTCTCCAGATATAATGTATCTTAAATAGACATGTAAGTACAAAAGTAATCTGTCATGCAGATTGAATAGTGCCTAAATTCTAAAATCAGACACTGGAGCAAAGAGTGACATATGGAGATAAAGGAAAATAAAGAAGTCCCTAAATTTCTGTGACTTTTCTTTTATCCTGTTACCTACTAGACACTGCTCACTAAAAGAAATGCTTCAAACTCCAGTCCCTAATAAAGACAAACATCAAAGATATAAAGGAGTCTGTAATGAATAGCTCAATATCTTTAAAAGCTCCAAACACTGGATAGATAGACACTGGTGATTTTATATTTTTTATATTTCTCTGCTTTTTCCAAATTTTCTATCATTAGCATGTGTTCTTTTATAATCAGGAAAAAAAAACAACTGAAGAAAGCTGGGCCAGGTGCGGTGGCCCACACCTGTAATCCCAGCAGTTTGGGAGGCCAAGGCGGGCAGATTACTTGAGGTGAGGAGTTTGAGATCAGCCTGAGCAACATGGTGACATCCCGTCTCTATTAAACATACAATAATTAGCCAGGCTTGATGGTGCACATCTGTAATCCCAGCTACTCAGGAGGCTAAGGCAGGAGAATCACTTGAACCTGGGAGGCAGAGGTTGCAGTGAGCTGAGATCGCACCACTGCTCTCTAGCCTGGGCAACAGAGTAAGACCCTGTCTCAAATACATAAATAAATATATATTTATACATTTTAAGTTCAAATAAAATGTTTGTTGTTGTTGTTATTGTTTTGAGACGGAGTCTTGTTATGTTGCCAGGCTGGGGTGCAGTGGCGTGATCTTGGCCCACTGCAACCTCTGCCTCCCGGGTTCAAGCGATTCTCCTGCCTCAGCCTCCCAAGTAGCTGGTATTACAGGCATGCGCCACCATGCCCAGCTAATTTCTGTATTTTTAGTAGAGACGGGGTTTCATCATGTTGGCCAGGATGGTCTCGATCTCCTGACCTCGTGATCCGCCCGCCTCAGCCTCCCAAAGTGCTGGGCTCACAGGCGTGAGCCACTGCACCCAGCCAAATAAAATGTTTTTTAAAAAAATAAAAATGAGGCCGGGCGCGGTGGCTCAAGCCTGTAATCCCAGCACTTTGGGAGGCCGAGACGGGCGGATCACGAGGTCAGGAGATCGAGACCATCCTGGCTAACACAGTGAAACCCCGTCTCTACTAAAAAATACAAAAAACTAGCCGGGCGAGGTGGCGGGCACCTGTAGTCCCAGCTACTCGGGAGGCTGAGGCAGGAGAATGGCGTAAACCCGGGAGGCGGAGCTTGCAGTGAGCTGAGATCCGGCCACTGCACTCCAGCCTGGGCAACAGAGTGAGACTCCGTCTCAAAAAAAAAAATAAAAATAAAATAAAAATAAAAATGAGGCCAGGCACGGTGGCTCACACCTGTAATATCAGCACTTTGGGAGGCCGAGGCAGGTGGATCACCCAAGGTAAGAAGTTCAAGACCAGCCTGGCCAACATGATGAAACCCCGTCTCTACTAAAAATATAAAAAAATTAGCCGGAGGCTGGGCGCGGTGGCTCATGCCTGTAGCCTGTAATCCCAGCACTTTGGGAAGCCGAGGCAGGCAGATCATCTGAGGTCGGGAGTTCGAGACCAGCCTGAAAAACATGGAGAAACCCCGTCTCTACTAAAAATTAGCCGGGCATGGTGGTGCATGCCAGTAATCCCAGCTACTTGGGAGGCTGAGGCAGGAGAATCGCTTGAACCCAGGAGACGGAGGTTGCGGTAAGTCGGGATCACGCCATTGCACTCCAGCCTGGGCAACAAGAGTGTAACTCCCTCTCAAAAAATTAATTAATTAATTAATTAAAATTAAAATTAAAAATATGTGACAGCTAGGGACAGTAGATCACATTTGTAATCCCAGCACTTTGGGAGGCCAAGGCGGACAGATCACCTGAGGTCAGGAGTTTGAGACCAACATGGAGAAACCCCGTCTCTACTAAAAATACAAAATTGGTTGGGCGTGGTGGTGCATGCCTGTAATCCCAATTACTCGGGATGTTGAGGCAGAATCACTTGAACCCAGGAGGCAGGGGTTGCGGTGAGCCAAGATCATACCATTGCACTCTAGCCTGGGCAACAAGAGTAAAAGTTCATCTCAAAAAATAAAAAATAAAACAATAAGGCCGGGCGTGGTGGCTCATGCCTGTAATCCCAACACTTTGGGAGGCAGAGGCGGGCAGATAACCTGAGGTCAGGAGTTTGAGACCAGCCTGACCAATATGATGAAACCTTGTCTCTACTAAAAATACAAAAATTAGCCGGGCGTGGGGGCATGCACCTATAATCCTAGGTACTTGAGAGGCTGAAACAGGAGAATTGCTTGAACCTGGGAGGCAGAGGTTGCAGTGAGCTGAGATTGCGCCATTGCACTCCAGCCTGGCAACAAGAGTGAAACTCAGTCCCAAAAATAATAAATAAATAAATAAATAAATAAATAAATAAATAAATAAATGTGAAATAGCATATAGTCATCATTCTTTTGGCTTCTGTCTCTGTAACTCACCAATTCGTAGACTCAGTCACACAAGATACAGTGGCGTTTCCCATATTTAACTCACCAGTTCAGGATCATCCTCCTCTACAATTGTAGGTTTTCCTTCCTTCTTTAACTGTTTTTTTCGCTCTTTCACCTAAAAAGAATTTTTTTTCATCAAAAGACGAGCACCTGTGCTTTGAGAATATCCACTGAGCTGTACACATACAATATATGTAACTTTCTGTAGGCACAGGTATAGCAAAAAGTTTCCATTAAAAAAAAAAATGAGCCCCTCCCCTCCCTCCTCAAAAGAACAATGGAATCAAGGACAATTAGGAACCACAAGTCCGTTTTCTAATCTCATCTAAAATCCAATCTACCAGGAAGAACGAAAGATGAAAGGGGACCAACGGGAGGTTGTCCCCAACTCATCAGATCCAAAACGTTTTTGATGAAATAAACAGACTACTAATTTACCTTTCTTGGCTTGTGGTTATGTGTTTAGAGCAAAGAAAATATATTTGTCAAGTTTTAGAAGAAGCTACAGAATTTGTGGCATTATGTCCAAGTAGTTTTTCTGGCATTTCTATAACTACATTCTTGATCATTTTCACCGTGGAACCTCCCTAAACCACACATCATATTAACTGATACTTTTATCACTTTGGTCACTACTGAGATTAAAAAAAAAAAAATTAAATATACCCATTCATACAAGAATGACACTACTCCATGAACTATTATACCAGTCTATTATACCAGCAAAAGCCAAGTGCCCTCTAAGCTCAGAAAGGCCCTACTGCCACCCTGTGGTCAGGAAGCCTAAGGATGACATTCTTACAGGTAAAAGATATAGGAAGGGTAACTACCACAATGATTTAAGGAGAAACTGTCAGGCACTTTTCCTATTTCTACAAGGATAGGGCCTACAAGTGCCATTTCCAACACATGACCGGCAGGACGTAGTTATGGGCCCTTTGTCTCCTCTTCTTATCCATTTTCCTCACCTAAACTGGATTCATTACTATGGTTATAAAGTTCGGTTTCACATTTCAAAGCTCTTCATGTGAAAAGTCATATCCAATCACAATTGAAACAGCTCTTATAAATGGCCTCAAGATTCTTGCCCCAGCAAGTAAAAAGTTAAAAGACCTTTCTTACCTCAGGAAAGCCATACTGACATTTCCCATCACATGGGAGATTTATGTAGGCCCTCAAGAGCAAACAAAAATAATACCAGCTACAACTCAGTTTCCTTCAATTGAGTTCTTCCCAACTCTGTTATTAAGATGGGCATAAACCTCCTCATATTTTAAAAAAAGTTTACCCCTATCCTCTTGCTAGCCTTAGACAAGCCTTGTTCCAAACCCTTCACCAGGGACAAGAATAAAAATCAAGAGTCAAGGGTCACAGGCTGCTCCATATTTCTACTCTAAGAATGGAGTAAGTGGCAATATGCAATGAGAGGGAGAGAACGACCCTTTCTCCCCAACACAGGACTGGCAGAGAAACAGGTAGGAGCAGTGTCCTAGCTACTCCTCATCTGAGTTCTTCTCTTAGGGGTGAATTACAGCTTCAGGCACACACTATTCATGACCACCACAGCAAAGTGGTGGAGAGCACATAAGCATCCACAAGTTGTGCCAGTAGGCATTACTATGTTAATATGTACCCTCCTACAAGGTGCCCAAGGCTTGCTGATACTTCCTGTAAACACAGCAGCACTATAAATACTTACAGTGTGTTCCACGTATTCTTTTCCTGCCTGAATTACATCCAGGGCCCTCTTCTTTTGCTCCTGATCCAGTAGCAACTTGTAAGCTTTGTCCACAGCTAATGCAAAACATTGAAATTAACTGTTTCTGCAAACACCCTCTGAAAGTCTGAACTATACTCAGGCAGTGTAAATGGACTTGTGCTGTCTAAAGCATTCCCTACTTTAATTATTTACTATTGTTAAACTAATTAAAAAAAAAAAACATTCAACTATAGCAATGACTTTCCTTGAGAGCCTTGGAAAAAATTAAATATATACTCAAGGCACCACATCTGGATTTAATTCAGTGATAAAATTCTTTATGTTCAAAGAAAAAAAATGATCCTAGGCAATAACAGTCTTTGTTGGCATATAAAAGTTTTAACAAAGCAAAGTTAAGGTTTACTTCTTAAACAAAACATTCTGCTTTGAAATGGCAACTGCTCTACTGAAAACCACAGCTTCTTGGTGACCAGAAGACAAAACTACAACAGTCTCTGCTTGATCTAGGACAAGGAATAGTTAGGCCCTGCCATTCACAATCTAATACTCAGAAGCAGGTAAATTTACAAATACCTTCAAAAGCCTTTTGTGCTCTGTCAGCATCATCTTGATTTTTGTCAGGATGCACCAAGATGGATAACTACAATAAGAGAAAAGTTGGGGTTGTCAATAAGAGAAACATTTACTAACTTTCAGCCTGCCCTGTCTCATTACAACCAAAAGCTCTAAGGTCCTATGGCAAAAAGAGACTCTTAGCAAGAAGCATTTTAAAAAATTAACAAATCTCTTTAAATGCCTAGAAATACTGATCTTTAACAAAATTCAAGCACCAAAAGGTAAAGGTACAACTAGGAAACATCTCCGGTTTTAATCACAAAGTTGAGAACAAACGTGCCAGGCACAGAGGCTCACGCCTGTCATCCCACCACTTTGGGAGGCTGAGGTGAGAGGATTACTTAAGTCCAGGACTTCGAGACCAGTCTGAGCAACATAGCAAGACGCTACCTCTACAAAAAAAATTTTTTTTAATTAGTCAGACGTGGTCGTGGTCGCCTGTAGTCCCAGCTATTTAGAGGCTAACGTGGGAGAATCACTTGAGCCTGGGAGGTTGAGATTGTGCCACTGCGCTCCAGCCTGGGCAACAAAGTGAGACCCTGTCTCCAGGAAAAAAAAACAAAAACAAATGGAAGCCTAGCACTATGAAGATGTTGTAATAATTTGGGGGAGGAGGGAGACTGAAAAGTATCAAGTTCCTATTATGTTCCTTATGCAGGTTGAGCACTCCAAATCCAAAATGCTCAAAAATCTGAAACTTTTTGAGTGCTGACATGATGCTCCAAGGAAACGCTCATTGGAACATTTTGAATTTTCGGATTAAGGATGCTCGACCATTATGCATTCTGCAAATATTCCAAAATCTGAAAAAAATTGAAATCTGAAATACTTCTAGTCTCAAGCATTTCAGATAAAGGATACTCAACCTGTACTGAGCACTAAGGTGGCTAAAGTAGGTATGAGACATCATCTCTCTCCTAAAAGAACTTCTAATCTAAAGCAGTTTCTCATTCTGGCTGTGTTCCAACCCTGTGAAGGTTCTGAAAAAAAACAGCATTCTAATTTCCACACTCAGACCTTCTGAGTCAGTCTTTGGCATCTGCACTTTGTAAACCTCTATTAGACTGGGTTTCAGATGATCGGAGGGAATTAGCCCTTATTTTGTTAGGTGGGATAAGTGGCTATGCAAGAAAATGTCCTTTATTTGGGAAGGGTACGTGCTGAAGTATTTAGGGGTAAAGCCTCATGGTTTATTGCAATTTACTTTACAATAATCCAGCCAAAAATATATAGTTAAATATATAGTCAATGTCAGCCAGGAGTGGTGGCTCCCACCTGTAATCCCAGCACTTTGGGAGGCTGAGGCTGGCAGATCACTTGAGGTCAGGAGTTCAAGACCAGCCTGGCCAACATGGTGAAACCCCGTCTCTACTGAAAATACAAAAATTAGGCAGTCACGGTGGCACACATCTATAATACCAGCTACTCAGGAGGCTGAGGCAGGAGAATCACTTGAACTCGGGAGGTGAAGGCTGCAGTGAGCCGAGATCACAACACTATACTGCAACCTGGGTGACAGAGCCAGACTCTGTCTCAATAAATAAATAAATAAATACATACTACATGTATTTTAATGAAATTAATCGTTCAATATAGATGGTGGATATATGAATATTCATTGTTCCATTCTTTTTTTTTTTTTTTTTTGAGACAGAGTTTTGCTCTATCATCCAGGCTGGAGTGCAATGGTGCTATCCCAGCTCACTGCAGCCTCAGTCTCCTGGACTCAAGTGATCCTCCCACCTCAGCCTTCCGAGTAGCTGGGACTACAGGCACACATCATCACGCCCGGCTAATTTTTGGTTTTTGTTGTTGTTGTTTCCGGTTTTTTGTAGAGACGGGGTTTCACCATATTGCCCACGCTGGTCACGAACTCCTGAGCTCAAGCAATCTGCCCGCCTCAACGTCCCAAAGTGCCAGGATTACAGGCATGAGCCACTGTGCTAGTCCATTCTTTTTTCTATATAAAATTTTTATAATAAACCAGCTAAAAAAAAAAAAGAACTTCCATAGGTAATTCAGATACTCACAGTTAAAAACCATGACATACTGTCACTGACAGAAACCAACTAGTTGGAACCCAGGGACCTATGTTGGGGAATGACAACAATGGGAATTTAACGCTACGTTCAGCATTACTGGAACCATTATGCTGGGTTCTAATTCCAACTTCAATCACCTACTAGCTATGAAACCTCGAGCAACTCACTTAACCTATCTCTACCTCAGCTTCCTGCTCTGTAAATGAGATAATACTAGGTACCTATATCTAATTGGGCTGTTATAAGAATGAAACAAACCATGCAAGTAAAGAAATTAGCAGACTAACACACGCTGACAATAGTTAGCATATAGTGAGGATACATTACGTACCAAGACTTACTCTAAATGCCTTCTGTGTAATACATAATTTAAATCCTTACAACAAACTCATGGGATAGACACCATAATTACATTTTACAAATGGGGTAACAGACACGGAAAGGTTGAATGTAACTTGCTCAAGTTTACACTGCTTGTTAAGTGGTACAGTAAAGATTTAAACTAGTTATATAGCTCCAATATGCACACTCTTAACTATCAGTCCATATTAATGATTTATTAAGAGTTCTTAACTCTTATTAAGTTCTTTATGTAGCTACATAAAAAGTTGTTTTGACTGTGAACTTAAATGCTTACTAATATGGGAATCATTAGTAATGATTATATTAGAAAATTTGAAATTTTAGAAAAAGGAAAAAAGCTAAATATAAGTATAGAGTAGAGAGCTTAGGAAGGAAAAAAAGCTATAAAGTTATATAATGGGATATGATTACGTAGACCAAGATAAAAAACATCTTGGCTTAACTGCAGATCAGAAAATGACTATGAGTCAGCAATATGGGGAAAATTACTGTACTGAAGAAACAAGCACACCACTGGATATTAACAAGAATCTCATGCAGAAGCTGAAAATTACATTCAGCTCTGGTCAGACCCTATTAAAATATGAAGTACATAAGAATATAAAGAAGCTAAGGAAAGTTTTTTTAGAAGACATGGAATATACAGAAAATCCAATTTGCAAAGACAAATTATAGGGACTATGATTACTAAACTCATAGAAAAAAAGGCAGCCAGGTGCGGTGGCTCATACCTGTAATCACGGCACTTTGAGAGGCCGAGGCCAGCGGATCGCTTGAGCCCAGAATTGAGACCAGCCTGGGCAAGAGGGCGAAACTCTGTCTCTACAAAAAACACAAAAATTAGCTGGGCATGGTGATGCACACCTGTAGTCCCAGCTACTGGGGAGGTTGAGGAGGGATGATTGCTTGAACTCAGGAGGCAGAGGTTGCAGTAAGCCTAGATCACACCACTGCACTCCAGCCTAGGTGACAGAGTGAGACCGTGTCTCAAATAATAATAATAATAATTTTAAGAAAAAAAGGCTGGGGGAGGGTTACTCAGCTGTCAAAACTGGAAGGATTTTTTTTAAGTTTATTTTAAAACTTTGTAGTTCCAGTTATTAAATATAAGAAGGGGCAAGAATCAGAAGGTATAGATCTCCTTTCCTGGAGAACTTTCAAAAAGCACTCTTTATATTATACCAGTTAACTCTTGGGTATTCATTTAAGTTGGCAAAAGATAAAATTACAGACAGGTGCAGTGACTCACACCTGTAATCCCAGCATTTTGCGGGGGGCTGAGGCAGGCAGATCACTTGAGGTCAGGAGTTCAAGACCAGCCTGGCCAACATGGGGAAACCCTGTCTCTACCAAACACACAAAAATTAGCCGGGTGTGGTGGCACGCACTTGTAATCCCAGCTACTTGGGAGGCTGAGGCAGGAGAATCGCTTGAACCCAGGAGGTGGAGGTTGCAGTGACCCGAGATCACGCCACTACACTCTAGCATGGGTGACAGAGCAAGACTCTGTCTTGAAAAATAAGAATAAAAATAAAAGATAAAATTACAGATGAATGGGGTCTTAAAGATAAAAATGTGCTATGAATCATTTGACATGTTCCCTCCTAGAAGACAGACGGTTTGGTAGTTGTAACTCCATGCAAGCTCTATTATTCTCCTTTATACTTATCCCTCTTAATTAAGGAGCTGCAGAGATTCTATTTAGATATAAAATTCATTCTATTCATAGGTAAGCTATGGTCATTAATTTAAGGTTTTATATATTATTATGAGCTCTTTTTACAAAACAGTTACACAGCCTTAAAAAAAAAGTTAAATTTTGGCCCAAACATATCAAGTCAATAATAGCAAGTGGTAAAAGAATCATGTCCTTCATACATTTTCAAAAAGTTCAAACAGGGAAATAGTACTGTACCTGCCGAAACCTCTTTTTTATTTCCTCATCTGTAACTTCAGGATCTATCTGAAGAACCTGGAAGTATCAAAATCAAAACCACAAAAAAGGTGAAAATAAATTACATGTATATTTAAGAGGTGCTCAGTAATTATATATATTATAATCAGCATCTAGAATAGTACCTCATGTTCCAGAACACAGGTTGGCACACAGTTCTAGAAATTGCTAAAGAAATATGAATGATCAAATCAACAGAATAACAATTATATTGTCTTATGATTCTCAATTAACATAACGCTTATTTTCTCTTCATCAGAAAAAATAATAATTTATTTTATACCCAGAGACGTTTCTACATGAGAAAATTTTGCATTTCTCCTCCATTCATTAAAAAAGTTTAACTTCTCCCTCCCTTTATTTTTGCAAATGTCGAGAAACCATTATAACTCAAAAAGAAAAAAATTAGGCCAATGGACACTTTATAATTTACAAGGCCCAATGATTCTCAATCAGAGTGAATATTAGAATCACCTGTGGAACCTGTGCACCATGGCTGGCCCACTCTAGGAAAGTCTGATTCCAACCCCTAGGCATTTGAGACAAGCCTGGCCAACATGGAGAAACCCCGTCTCTGCTAAAAACACAAAATTAGCCAGGCGTGGTGGCGCAAGAAAATGAAAAGTCTGATTCCAATAGAGCAAGGATAGAGTCAATAGCCGGAACAACTCTTTTTTTTTTTTTTTTTTTTTTTGAGACAGTCTCACTCTTATTGCCCAGGCTGGAGTGCAATGGCGCGATCTCGGCTCACTGCAACCTCCACCTCCCGGGTTCAAGCGATTCTCCTGCGTCAGCCTCCCAAGCAGCTGGGATTAGAGGCATGCGCCACCACGCCTGGCTAATTTTTTGTATTTTTAGTAGAGATGGGGTTTCTCCATGTTGGTCAGGCTGGTCTCAAACTCCCAACCTCTGGTGATCTGCCCACCTCGGCCTCCCAGAGTGCTGGGATTACAAGCATAAGCCATTGCAATGACAATTGTTTTTTTTTTGTTGTTGTTGTTGTTTTTAAAACAGAGTTTTGTGCTTGTTGCCCTGGAGGGCAATACTGCAACCTCCTCCTCCCAGGTTCAAGAGATTCTCCTGCCTCAGCCTCCCGAGTAGCTGGGATTACAGGCATGCGCCACCAAGCCCGGCTAATTTTGTATTTTTAGTAGAGACGGGGTTTCTCCATGTTGTCAGGCTGGTCTCGAATTCCCAACTTCAGGTGATGCGCCCACCTCGGCCTCCCAAAGTACTGGGATTACAGGCGTGAGCCACCACACCTGGCCTTAAGCAACATTTCTTTAAACAAATAATTTTTTTTTTTTTTTTGAGACAGTTCACTTCGTTGCCCAGGCTAGAGTGCAGTGGCATAATCATAGGTCACTGCAGTCTCGAGCTCTGGGGCTCAAGTGGGCCTCTGGTCTCAGCCTCTTGAGCAACTAGGACTGTAAGCGCGTGGAGCACACAACCATGCCCGGTGACTTTTTAAAACTTTTTTAGAGATGGGGTCTCCCTGGCCAGGTGCAGTGGCTCACGCCTGTAATCCCAGTACTTTGGGAGGCCAAGGCAGGGAGACCACTTGAGGCTAGGCATTTGAGACAAGCCTGGCCAACATGCAGAAACCCCTCTCTACTAAAAATACAAAATTAGCCAGGCGTGGTGGCGCAAGAAAATGAAAATTTTCAAGTCAGTGAGCCCCACTCTCACACCTTCCCAAGGGAGAAAGGAATTGGGAAAGTCACTCAATAGGAACAGCCAAGTCCCATAAGATTTACTGACGAGGGGTGGTAACTGTTCATACAAAAATATTCATAGGAAAGCCACTAGTTCTGAGGAAAAGGAATCTCTAGGGGCAAACCAAAGTCCAACAAATCCCAGAAGGCGCCCAAACTAAATGAAAAAGAACAGATATTGTCCCACCCTCACAAAGAAAGCCTCTGATAAGGTTATAGCTTACAACTAATCATGCCAAATGTAATTCATAAACCCTGATTGATTTCTTTTTTAAAAATAAATTTTGCTGTGTGTATTTGGGGATTACAACATGATGTTATGGGATATATACAGATAGTAAAATGGTTACTGTGGTTCTTGAGTTTAAAAAACCTAAAATAGCCATCAAGGAGATTTTGAGGACAGCTGGGCCCATTTGCATGTGGACTGTATACTGGATAATGTTACTTAATGTTGTTTTCCTATGGCTAAAGTTTCCTAAGCTCTAACTTTATTAGAGACTTTTTTTGTGAAGATGAGATGATTTCTTTTTTTTTTTTTTTTTTTTTTTTGAGATGGAGTTTCGCTCTTGTTGCCCGGGCAGGAGGGCAATGGTGTGATCTCGGCTCACTGTAACCTCCACCTCCCAGGTTCAAGTGATTCTCCTGCTTCAGCTTCCCGAGTAGCTGGGATTACAGGCATGCGCCATCATGCCTGGCTAATTTTGTATTTTTAGTAGAGACGGGTTTCTCCATGTTGTCAGGCTGGTCTCGAATTCCCGACTTCAGATGATCCACCCGCCTCGGCCTCCCAAAGTACTGGGATTACAGGTGTGAGCCACCACACCTGGCCTTAAGCAACATTTCTTTAAACAAATAATTTTTTTTTTTTTTTTTTGAGACAGTTCACTTCGTTGCCCAGACTAGAGTACAGTGGCATAATCATAGGTCACTGCAGTCTCGAGCTCTGGGGCTCAAGTGGGCCTCTGGTCTCAGCCTCTTGAGCAACTAGGACTGTAAGCGCGTGGAGCACACAACCATGCCCGGTGACTTTTTAAAACTTTTTTAGAGATGGGGTCTCCCTGGCCAGGTGCAGTGGCTCACGCCTGTAATCCCAGTACTTTGGGAGGCCAAGGCAGGGAGACCACTTGAGGCTAGGCATTTGAGACAAGCCTGGCCAACATGCAGAAACCCCTCTCTACTAAAAATACAAAATTAGCCAGGCGTGGTGGCGCAAGAAAATGAAAATTTTCAAGTCAGTGAGCCCCACTCTCACACCTTCCCAAGGGAGAAAGGAATTGGGAAAGTCACTCAATAGGAACAGCCAAGTCCCATAAGATTTACAGACGAGGGGCGGTGACTGTTCATACAAAAATATTCATAGGAAAGCCACTAGTTCTGAGGAAAAGGAATCTCTAGGGGCAAACCAAAGTCCAACGAATCCCAGAAGGCACCCAAAATAAATGAAGAACAGAATTTGTCCCACCCTCACAAAGAAAGCCTCTGATAAGGCTATAGCTTACAACTAATCACGCCAAATGTAATACATAAACGCTGACTGATTTCTTTTTTAAAAATAAATTTTGCTGTATTTGGGGATTACAACATGATGTTATGGGATATATACAGATAGTAAAATGGTTACAGTGGTTCTTTTTTTTTTTTTTTTTTTTTTTGAGACGGAGTCTGGCTCTGTTGCCCAGGCTGGAGTGCAGTGGCCGCATCTCAGCTCACTGCAAGCCTCGCCTCCCGGGTTCACGCCATTCTCCTGCCTCAGCCTCCTGAGTAGCTGGGAGTACAGGCGCCCGCCACCTCGCCCGGCTAATTTTTTTTGTATTTTAGTAGAGACGGGGTTTCACCGTGTTAGCCAGGATGGTCTCGATCTCCTGACCTCGTGATCCGCCCGTCTCGGCCTCCCAAAGTGCTGGGATTACAGGCTTGAGCCACCGCACCCGGCCTACAGTGGTTCTTGAGTTTAAAAAAAAAAACTAAAATAGTGATAAAGGAGATTTTGGGGACAGCTGGGCCCATCTGCATGTCGACTGTATGCTGGATAAAGTTACTTAATGTTGTTTTCCTATGGCTAAAATTTCCTAAACTCTAATTTTATTAGAGGCTTTTTTTTTTTTTTTTTGGAGACAGAGTCTTGTTCTGTCAAGTGCAGTGGAGCAATCTTGGCTCACTGCAACCTCCGCCTCCTGGGTTCAAGCAATTCTCCTGCCTCAGCCTCCTGAGTAGCTGGGACTCCAGGCGCGTGCCACCACATCCAGCTAATTTTTTGTATTTTAGTACAGATGGGGTTTTACCATGTTGGCCAGGCTGGTCTCAAACTCCTGAACTCAGGCAATCTGCCCACTTCAGCTTCCCAAAGTGCTACGATTACAGGCGTGAGCCACTGTACCCAGCCTTTCTATTCTTTCTTAGTGTGATCTTCCAATACGTGATAGTGGTGTTGCGGTTACGTGGAAGTGTTCTTGTTTCAAGGAGATGCACGCTAAAGTATTTAGGCATTAACTGTTAACATCTGGAGCTTACTTTCACCACATGATTGGGCAAAAAAGAAGACAGTATATATACCTACATACACATACAAACACACACTCCAAAAGTTATTTTTCCAAGAGTTATATCAGAACGAATATTCACTGAGTGCCTTCAAAGCCAATCCAACTCCTCTTTTGTCTTTAAGAGTTGGGGGTGTCACATGTGGCACAGTGAAGACAATGAACTTTTACCTGTGGCTGGTCCTCTTTGAAGCCAGCTTTATACATTCAGTACCAACTTTTAGACCACAAAAAGTTTCTAATATAGCTAGATACTGTGCTCACTACTTTTCTTAGTCTGTTTTGTGTTGCCAGAACAGAATACCATAGACTGGGCAGTTTATAAAGAAAATAAATGTATTTCTTATACTTCTGTAGGCTGGGAAGTTCAAGGTTGAGGGGCCGTCATCAGGTAAGGGCAAGAGGGGGCTAAACTCACATATATAACAAGTCCATTCTTGAGATAACTAATCCACTCCCAAGCTGAGAATATTAATCCATTTGTGAGGGCAGAGTCCCTGTGATCTAATCACCTCTTATTAGGCCCCACCCCACAAAGCTGCTGTACTGGGATTAAGTTTCTAACACATGAATCTGGGGGACACATTCTAACCATAACTCTACTGTCCTCACAGAATTTAAGAATTACTGTTCTCAGCCGGGCGCGGTGGCTCACGCCTGTAATCCCACCACTTTGGGAGGCCGAGGCAGGCAAATCACAAGGTCAGGAGATCGAGACCACGGTGAAACCCTGTCTCTACTAAAAATACAAAAAATGAGCCGGGCAAGGTGGCGGGCGCCTGTAGTCCCAGCTACTCGGGAGGCTGGGGCAGGAGAATGGCCTGAACCCAGGAGGCGGAGCTTGCAGTGAGCCAGGATCGCGCCACTGCACTCCAGCCTGGGCAACAGAGCAAGACTCCGTCTCAAAAAAAAAAAAAAAAAGAATTACTGTTCTCACAGTAGATAAGGGAGAGACAAGTAATAAGTATTTCTGACAAAAATGATAAATGCCTTATTACCAACATGGCTGCAAGCACACAGGTCTGTTCAGATTCTTGGAAGGTTTTTCTGAACACCTGTTGTGTCTCAGGCTTTGAGGATATGGAGGGAGAGACCTATAGTCTTGAACCTCAGGGAGCTAATTGATCATCACACAGAAACAAAAATGCTTAACTGTTGCATTCAGGTAAGTTCCTGAACTCAAAATATAACAGCAGTCTCCTTTAGGATCTTCTGCTTGAAAAAGGAATCCAGTATTAGGTCACACCTGAACTCTCTGACCTATTAAAGATGTGCCAGTTCCAGTGTCCTGTGAGATAAGCACCTTTCCTTCCAAGGTGCTGAACAAAACAAACAGGAAAAGACTACAGTGCTCGCCTGACAGGGCCTTACAAGTTAAATCAAAAGAAGAGGCCAGGCACGGTGGCTCATGCCTGTAATCCCAGCGCTTTGGGAGGCCAAGGCTAGAAGATCACTTGAGGTCAGGAGTTTGAGACGAGCCTGGCCAACAGGGCGAAACCTCGTCTCTACTAAAAATACACAAAAAAAAAATTAGCCAGGCATGGTGGCAGGTGCCTGTAATCCCAGCTACTTGGGAGGCTGAGTCAGGAGAATCACTGGAACCAGGGAGGCAGAGGTTGCAGTGAGCCAATATCCTGCCACTGCGCTCCAGTCTGGGCGACAGAGTGAGACTCTGTCTCAAAACAAACAAACAAACAAACTAAAGAGCCAAACACAGTGGCTCACACCTTTAATCCCAATATTTTGAAAAACTGAGGTGGGAGGATCAATTGAGCCCAGAGCCCAGGAGTTCGGGGTTGCAGTGAGCTATGCAGTGAGCTGAGCAACAGAGAGGCTCTGAAAAATACCTTTTTGGGACAATTAGTATAATCTGAATGGGGTCTGATGATTATATAGTAACAATGTATTCAGAGAGGCCCTGAGAAAGATTTTTTTGGGACAATTAGTAAAATTTGAATGGGGTCTGATGATTTACAAAGTAACAATGTTTCAATGTTCATTTACTGATTTTGATAGTTTACATTGTGGTTCAGTAAGAGGATAGTTGTAGAAAAATCACATTAAAGTATATCAGGGTGATGGATCATCATTCTAACAATTTATTCTCAAAGAGTTCAAGGAAAAGTCTTCATATTGTATTTGAAATCTTTGTTAATCTGAGACTGTTTCAAAATGAAAAAATTCTTGAAACATTACTCTTCAAAAAACAGAAAATCGATGAACCTTGAAAATATCATGCTAAGTGAAATAGGCCAGATACAAAGTAACAAATACAGTATGATTCCACTTACATGGGTTTCCTAGAAGAGGCAAATTCATAGACAAAGTAGATAGAGTAGAGGTTACCAGGGGTCAGGGAGAAAATGAGGACTTACTGTTTAGCAGATACAAAGTTTCTAGTTGGGGTGACGAAAAATTTCTGAATATGAACAGTGGTGATGGTTACACAACACTGTGAATGTATTTAATGCCACTAAATTGTAAAACTCAAAATAATTTAAATGGTAATTTTTTTTTTTTTTTTGGAGACAGTATTGTTCTGTCGCCCAGGTTGGAAGTGCAGTAGCGCAATCTCGGCTCACTGCAACCTCCACCTCCTGGGTTTAAGTGATTCTTGGGCCTTAGCCTCCCAAGTAGCTGAGATTACAAGCATGCACCACCATGCCCAGCTAATTTTTGTATTATTTTTGTAGAGACGGGGTTCCGCCATGTTGGCCAGGCTGGTCTTGAACTCCTGGCCTCCAATGATCCTCCCACCTCGGCCTCCCAAAATGCTGAGATTACAGGCATAAGCCACCACACCTGGCTAAAATGGCAAATTTTATGTTATGTATATTTTTCCACAATAAAAAAAAGTGAGGGGAGTTTTTTCTAAGTGCCCAATAAGTGTTGTTTCTATTATTTAACAGATACAAAAATATTCGCTTCAAAATTATTTGTAAATGTGAACAATTAAAAAGTAGTTTAGGGAGTCTCTCTAAACCTATTCGGGTTCAAGGGCTGCCTGTTAAAAAAATTTTTTAAAGAGCCAGGTGTGATGGCTCACGCCTGTAATTACAGCACTTTGGGAGCCGAGGGAGACAGATCACAAGGTCAGGAGTTTGAGAAAAGCCTGGCCAATATGGTGAAACTCCATCTCTACTAAAAATACAAAAATTAGCCAGGCGTGGTGGCACGTGCCTGTAGTCCCAGCTACTCAGGAGGCTGAGGCAGGAGAATCGCTTGAATCCAGGAGGCGGAGGTTGCAGTGAGCCGAGATTACGCCACTGCACTCCAGCCTTGGCAACAGAGTGAGACGTCATCTCAAAAAAAAACAAATCTAGAAAGAAATAAACTAGCTGAACTATTCCACAATAAAGAAATGATTAAATAAATTATACAGAATTTTTCTTTACCCCCCAGGCTATTATTTTATAACCAGTTCATAAATAGTTTCTTGGGGGATGATATATTACTTACACATCTACCATGTAGTAAATATGTATGTATATGTGTGTGTATCCAACTACTTCATCGGAGTGATTCCTGTGGTTTGGAATTGCTGGGGCCAAGTTTATGCAAAAATCTACATTTTTGAGTAAATTCCTCATGACTAGAGTAAGTTTCCTGAGTATCTGAGAACTCTTCATTTCCTAAAGTTGTACAAACATCAGATATCAATATTGGTAAGCATTGATAATGTAATTTATAATGAAATTGCTTTCTCAACTATTAGTATTAACTATATGTCATCTTCATATAGCCTTATAACTCATTTGTGCTATTCCATTTTCCTCTGTTCCTTTTATTTTCACTTCCCGTGTAATGTTAGTCTCTTTGTACTGATTTCTGAAGAGTTCATTTATGATTAAAGATGTTAATATTTTGTCAAGAATTGCAAAAAATAAAAAGAAAAATTAATTTTTCTTTTTTTTTTTGGCCAGGCAGCGGCTCACATCTATAATCCTAGCACTTTGGGAGGCCGCGACAGGTGAATCACCTGAGCTCAGGAGTTCGAGACCAACCTGGACAATATGGCGAAACCCCGTCTCTACTAAAAATATAAAAATTAGTCGGGCATGATGGCAGGCACCTGTCATCCCAGCTACTCGGGAGGCTGAGGCAGGAGAATCACTTGAATCTGGGAGGTGGAGTTGCAGTAAGCCAAGATCGTATCATTATACTCTAGCCTAGGTGACAGAGTGAGGCTTCATCTCAAAAAAAAAAGCATTTAAAACAGCCCTGAGGCTGCACATGGTGGCGAATGGCTGTAATCCCAGCACTTTGGGAGCCCAAGGTGGGCAAATCATGTGAGCCCAGGAGTTCAAGGGTGCAGTGAGCCATGATTGCACCACTGCACTCCAGCCTGGGTGACAATGAGACCCTGTCTCAAAAAAATACAACAAAACAAAATAAAACCGTATTGAGCTGAGCCAGGCGTGGTGCCATAAGCCTGTAGTCCCATCTACTCCAAAGGCTAAGCAGGTCAAGATCACTTAAGCCCACGAGTTCTAATCCAGCCTGGGCAACATAATGAGGCTCCATCTCTTTAAAAAAAAAAAAAAAAAAAAGGACTAAGTGTATGATGCTCCCTGTTTTTAAGCAAAACAGTTTGAGTGTAAACATGAGTGGCTATCTCTCTTAGGTGGGATTATACATGATTATTCTTGCTTTCTGTACATTTACAAGAAATATGATTTACTTTTATAACCAGGAAAAGTTTAAAGTTATAAAATTAAGAAAATCAAAAAGTATATTCACTTATCTAAAATCCTGTGATCTTTGTTTTGTTGTTGTTGGGTTTTTGGTATTTACTATAGTGAAACAGAAAAGTTTTAACAAGTAGTTTAAATCAAGAATCCTAGGCTAGGAGCGGTGTCTCATGCCTGTAATCCCAGCACTTTGGGAGGCTGAGGCAGGCGGATCACAAGGTCAGGAGTTCGAGACCAGCCTGGCCAACATGGTGAAACCCCATCTCTACTAAAAATACAAATATTAGCCAGGCGCAGTGGGAGGCACCTGTAATCCCACCTACTTGGGAGGCTGAGGCAGGAGAATTGCTTGAACCCGGGAGGAGGAGGTTGCAGTGAGTCAAGATCGCGCCACTGCACTCCAGCGTGGGGGACAGAGCACGACTCCGTCTCAAAAAAAAAGAGAAAAAAAAAGAATCCTAAATTTATCAGAGTTAGCCGCCCCTTCACATCTGAAATTAAATCCTTATATATTTGGGTTGCTAAAAGATGATGAAAGGTATGTGCCCATCTCACTTTTCTTAACATGCTGCCTCTCCAGTTCTGCTCAGTAAAACCAACCAAGTTTAAAGACAATCTATATACAGTTACGTACCTCTAAAGGCAAAATGCAAAATCCAAAATGCTCCAAAATCTGAAATTTTTTGAGAGTCAATTGATGCTCAAAGAAAATGCTCATTAACATCCTGAATTTTCTAATTCGGGATGCTTCAACCAGCAAGTGAGTAGAATGGATGTATATATTCCAAAATCCCAAAAAAAATCCAAAATCCAAAAAACTTCTGGTCCTAAGCATTTTGGATAAGGAATACTCAATTTGTACTATACAAATTCCATCACTTTACTCCACCATTTTTCACAATCCTAACGATGATATAAATTAGGTATGTATTCCGATGTAGGTATGCCTGCAGCTATGCAAACACCCTCCATTACAGAGGTCCTAGCAACACCAATCAGCTTACCTCAAATGGGTTCAAATTGAAGTAAGAGGAACCAGGACGGGTCAGTCTTTCAATCTGATTTTTCGATGTTAGAACCGAGTCTCTTTTCTCTATTTGTTTCACCTAAAATTATGAGGATTAAAAACTTCATTAATAGAATTCAATAACAAACTGAATTGTTTATCTTAACACAACGTTCACTGATATGTTCAACAAACATTTGTGTGTTTACCATGTGCAAGACATTTTGATAAACGCTTTGAGAAATTACAACTACCATTTGTTGAATTTTAATATAAAAACCTTACATGTATTTATTAATCTCAACAACCCTATGTGGTAGATACTGCTATTGTACCTATTTCACAGATAAGAATACTGAGGCTTAGAGAAGATAACTGACTTGTTCCCAATTATCCAACTTGTAAGCCAGAATTTTAACCCCAACAGTTTGACCCCACAGCATGCATCAAGAGGATTCAAAGATAAATAAGTCACAGCCTTTAAAGAACTTCCACTTTAATGACAGAAGATGTGCTTGTGTGTGGTTATACTTCATTTATAGCTTTTAATTTTAAGGAAAAAAAAAAAAAATAGGCTGGGCACAGTGGCACATGTCTGTAATCCCAGCACTTTGGGAGGCCAGGGTGGGCAGATCACGAGGTCAGGAGATGGAGTCCATCCTGGCCAACATGGTGAAACCCCATCTCTACTAAAACTACAAAATATTAGCCGGGCGTGGTGGCATGGCCTGTAGTCCCAGATACTCAGGAGGCTGAGGCAGGAGAATCGCTTGAACCCCAGGGATAGGGGTTACAAGGAGCCAAGATCACACCACTGGACTCCAGCAGCCTGGGCGACACCACGAGACTCCATCTCAAAAAAAAAAAAAAAAAAAAAGAGATTTCTCTGTGGGGGAAAAAAAAAGAAAAAAAATTTAAAGAGCAAAAAAAGGAAAAATACAATCACAGTAAGACATAAACTATGAGCAGCATTTAAAACTGTTGATGGGAAGGAACAAATAACTCCACCACCTAATTCTAATAGTGTTAGGAAAAATCCCTGACTTGGCCAGGTGCAGTAGCTGTCACCTGTAATCCCAGCATTGTGGGAGGCTGAGGTGGGTGGATTGCTTGAGCTCAGGAGTTTGAGACAAGCCTGGGCAACACGGCGAAACCCCGTCTCTATTTTTAATTTTAAAAAAAAGAAAGAAAGAAAAAAGAAAAATCCCTGACCTGAAGACAATGCCAGGGAGAACAAGCACCAGGCAGTCCCAGGAAAACATTCTTGGTGTCACTGTCAGAGTTGGAATGCTAGTTGGAATGAATCTCTGGTATGCTATATATCATCTTTATTCCTATGGCCAAAACAAGGTTGGAAAGAATTTCATTAACATAGAAAGTCATTCCTTCTAGACATCTTCCCTCTTCACTCTATGAAAACAGGATTTTTTTTCCTCTTTTGTTCACTACCATATCCCCAACACCTGAATAGCACACTAGTACACTTCAAATGTTCAATAAACATCTGTTAAATGAATGAGGCCAGTGTGGTGGCTTATGCCCGTAATCCCAGCACTTTGGGAATGTGAGGTAGGAGGATCACTTGAGCGCAGGAATTCAAGACCAACCTGAGCAACATGGCAAGACCCTATCTCTATTTTTTAAAAAAATGACTGAAGCCTTTTTTCCAGCGGTGACGACCTACCCACACAAGAACATGCCTCTCACAAAGGATCTCCTTCATCCCTTCCCAGAAGAGAAGAGGAAACACAAGAAGAAACGCCTGGTGCAGAGCCCCAATTTCTACTTCATGGATGTGAAATGCCCAGGATGCTATAAAATCACCATGGTCTTCAGCCATGCACAAACGGTAGTTTTGTGTGTTGGCTGTTCCACTGTCCTCTGCCAGCCTACAGGATGAAAAGCAAGGCTTACAGAAGGATGTTCCTTTAGGAGGAAGCAGCACTAAAAGCACTCTGAATCAAGATGAGTGGGAAATCATCTCAATAAACACATTTTGGATAAAAAAAAAAATGAAGCATCCTTCCTTAGATATTTTTTCCCATCCAATTCAAACAAACAAAGATTGCTATTTGGTTTTTTGTTTGTTTTTGTTTTTTTGAGAAGGGGTCTTGCTCTGTCACCCAGGGTGTACTGCAGTGACAGAAGACAGATCATGGCTCACTGCAACCTCCACCTCCTGGGCTCAAGTGATCCTCCAATCCTCCCACCTCAGCCGTCAGAGCAGCTGAGACTACAGGTAGCGCCTGCCAGGTGTCTAAACCTAAATTTAGTACTTTGGAGAAACTACTATGTAACAAGCACTGTTACAAATGCAAGAAATAAAAGATGAATGTGATACGGTCCTTAACCCTGAATAGCTCACAGCCTGCTGGGGAGCAACTCCATATCTCAAACCCATGCCAACCTAGAGATCCCATCTTCTGCCTTGTTGAACCCTAAGAAAGATGCTTCCACTTTATTTTTTTATGAAACGCTTTCTTATACAATAACTTTAGTACTCATGAAAATGTTTATTTTAAAATTAATTCTCTTGTCAAGCACAGTCGCTCATGCCTGTAATCCCAACACTTTGGGAGGCCAAGGCGGGAGGACTGCTTGAGCCCAGGAGTTTCAGACCAGCCTGGGCAACACAGAAAGATCCTGTCACTACAAAGAAATACAAAAATCAGCCAGGCATAGTGGCACGAGCTTGTAGTCCCAGCTACTGATGTGGGAGAATCACTTGAGCCCAGGAGGCAGAAGTTGTGCACTCCAGCTTGGGCAAGAGTGAGACTCTGTCTCAAAATAAATAAATAAAGAGTTTGAGGCAAGTCTGGGCAACATGGTGAAACCCCCGTCTCTACCAAAAATACAAAAATTAGCCAGGCGTGGTGGCAGGCACCTGTAATCCCAGCTACTTGGGAGGCTGAGGCGGGAGAATTGCTTGAACCCGAGAGGCGGAGGTTGCAGTGGGCCAAGATCATGCCACGGCACTCCAGGCCTGGGCGACAAGAGCAAAACTCCGTCTCAAAAAAAAAAAAAAAAAAAGAAGAAGAAGAAGAATTCAATCCCAGTCCAGTCAGGTTAACTATCTTCCAAGAATTTTTATTTTATTTTTTTAGACAGAGTCTCGCTCTGTCGCCTAGGTTGGAGTGCAGTGGTGCTATCTCGGCTCACTGCAAGCTCCGCCTCCCGGATTCACGCCATTCTCCTGCCTCAGCCTCCTGAGTAGCTGGGACTACAGGCATCCGCCACCACGCCCGGCTAATTTTTTGTATTTTTAGTAGAGACGGGGTTTCACCGTGGTCTCAATCTCCTGACCTCGTGATCCGCCCATCTCGGCCTCCCAAAGTGCTGGGATTACAGGCGTGAGCCACCCCGCCCGCCAAGAATTTTTTTTTCTATCCTTTTTTTTCTTCTTTTTAAAGAGACAGGGTCTCTGTCACCAAGGATGGAGTGCAGTGGTCCGATCATAGCTCACTGCAGCCTCGAGCTTTTGGGTTCCTCCCGCCTGGGCCTCCCAAAGTGCTAGGATTACGGATGTGAGCCACTGTGCCCAGCCCCTTGCAATAATTTAATCTGAGATTCTGACTCAGACAGGGTCTCCCTCTGTCGCCAAGGATGGAGTGCAGTGGTCCGATCATAGCTCACTGCAGCCTCAAGCTTCAGGGTTCCTCCCGCCTGGGTCTCCCAAAGTGCTGGAATTACAGATGTGAGCCACTGTGCCCAGCCCCTTGCAAGAATTTAATCTGAGATTCTGACTCCAAAAGGCATGCTTTTATTTCATTTATTCATTCATTCACTCAACAAATATTTACTGAGCATCCACTAAATACTAGGCGCTGGAGATTCGATAGTAAAGGAGGCTCAGAACATGCCCACTGCTGTCCTAACATACCACCGAGCAAGCTGTAACCTACTGTAAGGCCCCAAACTATTTCACCTCCCTAAACCTCAGGTTCGTCATCTATAAAGGGGGGGTAATATAATGCCTAACTGGCATGATGCACAGTGCCTGGCGTTAGTGAATGGCAGAAACAACCACTAAAACAACTCATTACAGAGGACTAAGAAACGTCTTGGGGGACAAGAAGGCTAAGTCACTCCCAGGAAGGGCCCAGCCTCTGCCAGCCCCCGACTCCGCGGACTTGGGGCACTCTGCCCGCGCGCCCGCACTACGTTGGACGCACTCGCCACCTCCCTGGATAGGTCGAACACCATCCCCTCTTTCGTTGCCCAGGGGATCTCCCAGCAGCTATCAGTGGGAGACGCTCACACACCCCCAGACCCCCGCCACCCCGAAGATTGGACTGAAGGAATCGCCCAACGGTCCAGGCCAGGCGGCCACTGCCTTTGTCCACCGGGAAAGCAGATCTGGGAGAGGTCGCCCCGGTGCCACTACTCCTCACTCTGTGTTCACCTCACTGTAGAAGGTCATAAAGGCTTCCTCGGTGCTGCCTCCGCTGCCCGAAGTCCCGCTCTCTCCTGAAGCCGCCATTTCCCCGGCCCAGCCACCACGTGACCCATCTGCGCAGGCGTCGCCCCACGTGATTCTTACAGGTCCGCCCCTCTAGCCCCGCCTCCCGTCTGAGAGGTTCTTAAAGGGCTCGCAGCCCAGCCAAGCACTTTAAACCTAGGTGGCCTTTTTAACATTTAAAAGAATTACACATAACATATAATTAACCACTTTAAAGTAAATTATTTGCTTAATTTATTGTTGTTAGGTAAAAAAATAATAAAAGAAAAAGTGAATAATTCAGTGAGTTTATTTATTTATTTATTTTTGAGACAGGATCTCTGTGGTCCAGGTTGCAGTCGAGTGGTGCAATCACAGCTCACTGCAGCCTCGACCTCCCAAGCTCAAGCGATTCTCTCACTTCAGCCTTCGGTAGCTGGGACTGCAGGCACGCACCACCATGCCCGGCTAATTTTATGTACTTTTGTAGAGACGGGGTCTTGCCATGTTGCCCAGGCCTCCGGAAGTACAGGAATTACAGGCATGAGCCACTGTGCCCAGTGGTCTTTAGAACATTCACAATGTTCTGCAACCACCATGTCTATCTGGTTCCAAAATAGTTTCATCACCTCAAAAGGAGACTTAGTACTAAGGTTTTTTTGTTTTGTTTTGTTTTTGTTTGTTTTTTGTTTTGTTTTGTCTAGAGACGGAGTCTCACTCTGTCACCCAGGCTGGAGTGCAGTGGTGCGATCTTGGCTCACAGTAACCTCCGCCTCCCGGTTCCAGTGATTCTCCTGCCTTAGCTTCCCGAGTAGCTGGGATTACAGACACACACCACCATCATGCCCGGCTAATTTTTATATTTTTAGTAGAGACGGATTTTCACCATGTTGGCCAGGATGGTCTACGATCTCCTGACGTCGTAATCCACTCGCCTTGGCCTCCCAAAGTGCTGGGATTACAGGCGTGAGCCACCGCGCCTGGCCAAAGAGACCTAGTACCTATTAAGCAGTTACTCCCTATTCGGCCGCTCTCCCCAGTCCCTGAAAACAAGCAATCTGTGTTTTATCTATATGGATTTACCTATTCCGGATATTTCATGTAAATGGAATTAAACAAAATATCAGGCAGGGCTGCTATTTTCTTAACTAAAATATGATCAACAAAGCCAGTTTTACTATTTCATACAAAACAAAGAAGGTTTGTTTTGTTTTGTTTTGTTTTGTTTTTTTGAGACAGAGTCTTGCTCTGTTGCCCAGGCTGGAGTGCAGTGGCATGATCTTAGCTCACTGCAGCCTCCACCTCCCAGGTTCAAGTGGTTCTCCTGCCTCAACCTCCTGAGTAGCTGAGATTACAGGCACGTGTCACCACACCCAGCTAATTTTTGTATTTTTAGTAGAGATGGGGTTAGTCAGGCTGGTCTCGAACTCCTGACCTCGTGATCCACCCGCCTCAGCCTCCCGAAGTGCTGGGATTACAGGTAAGAGCCACCACACCCAGGCCCAAAGAAGGTATTTTTATAATCATCAATCAGGTAGATAATCTGGCCCAATTCTCTCATCTAAAAAAGAAGAAACAGAGAAGAGAAAATGACTTAGAGAAGAGCTATAAACTTCATGAAAGTAAAGACTACTATTGTCTTGTTCACATTCATTAGATGGATGAAGGGAGGTCAAGGTTAAGCTTTCACTAGACAGAATCCTACTTATCTTTTTTTGTTTTTTGAGAGACAGTTTCCCTCTTGTTGCCCAGGCTGGAGTGCAATGGTGTGATCTTGGCTCACTGCAACCTCAGCTTCCTGGGTTCAAGCATTCTGCTGCCTCAGCCTCCCCAGTAGCTGGGATTACAGGCATGTGCCACCACTCCCAGCTAATTTATTTATTTATTTATTTATTTATTTATTTATTTATTTTGTGACAGTTTCTCTCTTGTTGATCAGGCTGGAGTGCAATGGCGTGATCTTGGCTCACTGCAATCCCTGCCTCCCAGGTTCAAGCGATTCTCCTGCCTCAGCCTCCCGAGTAGCTGAGATTACAGACATGTGCCACCATGCCCGGCTAATTTTTTGTATTTTGTTTTAGTAGAGATGGGGTTTCTCCATGTTGGTCAGGCTGGTCTCGAACTCCCAACCTCAGGTGATCTGCCCGCCTCGGCCTCCCAAAGTGCTGGGATTACAGGTGTGAGCCACCGTGCCCAGCCTGCTCTTTTCTACCGCATTGCACCACATTGCCAGAAGTGCAGTTATTAAGCCCATTCAACAATATGTTGTTAACAACAACAAAAAAAAAAAACTAAAATATTTTTAAAAGGTTTATTCTGAGCCAATATGAGTAACCATAGCTTGGGGAAACACAGTCTTAAGAGGTCCTAGGAAATTGTGCCTGAGGTGGTCAAGTTATAATTTGGGTTTTCTTTCTTTTTTTTTTTTTGAGACGGAGTCTCGCTTTGTCACCAGGCTGGAGTGCAGTGGCACGATCTCGGCTCGCTGCAACCTCCGAGTCCCAGGTTCAAGAGATTCTCCTGCACATGCCACCACACCCAGCTAATTTTTGTATTTTTAGTAGAGATGGAGTTATACCATGTTGGCCAGGATGGTCTCAATCTCTTGACCTCGGGATCTGCCCGCCTTGCCCTCCCAAAGTGCTGGGATTACAGACATCAGCCACCGTGTCCCACCTATAATTTGGTTTTTCTTGAGGGTTGCTTTTGTTTTGAGACAGAATCTTGCTCTGTTACCCAGCAGGCTGGAGTGCAGTGGTGCCATCATAGCTTATTATCATCTTGAACTCCTAGGCCCAAGATATCCTCCCAAGTAGCTAGGATTACAAGGCATGTACCACCATGCCAGGCTAATTTTGGGGGGAAAAGGGGCTAGAGATGATGTCTCACTACGTCACCCAGGGTGGTCTCAAACTCCTGGTGTCAAGTGATCCTCCTGCCTTGGCCTCCCAAAATACTGGGATAACAGGCATAAGCCACCGAGCCCAGCCCACAGTTTGGTTTCATACGTTTCAGGGAGACAGGAGTTACAGACAAAGACATAAACAAATACATGAAAGATATACATTGGTTTGGCCCAAAAAGGCAGGATACCTTGAAGCACGGGATCAGAGTTTATAGGTGGATTCAGAGATTCTTTAATTTGCAATTGGTTAAAGGAGTAAAGTTTAGTCTAAAAATTTGGAGTCAGCGGGTGGGGCGCAGTGCCTGTAATCCCAGGACTTTGGGAGGCCAAGGTGGACAGATCACAAGGTCAAGAGATTGAAACCATCCTGGCCAACATGGTGAAACCCCATCTCTAATAAAAATACAAAAATTAGCAAGGCATGGTGCCGTGGGACTGTAGTCCCAGCTACTTGGGAGGCTGAGGCAGGAGAATCACTAACCCGGGAGGCCTAGGTTGCAGTGAGCAGAGATTGTGCTACTGCACTCCAGCCAGGCAACAGAGCAAGACTCTGTCTCAAAAAAAAAAAAAAAAAAGAAGAAGAAGAAGAAAAGAAAAAAATTGGAGTCAGCAGAAAGAAATGTTTAAGATGTTTAAGACAAGGAAGTCTGTTAGCCAATACATTGGGTTGGAGTGACCTCTAAAGGTGTGTGACTTAACTGTCATATGACATAGCCTTAAGTCCTGTTTATAATTTGGTACCTTATTTACACAAAGAGCGCAGTTTGCTAAGCTTATGCTCTTTATTTCAACATTAATGCTGGTCAGTTGTTGTGCTTAAACACTAAAAGGGAGGGGACATAACAAGATGTGCTTCTGACCTCCCTTACTGTCATGGCTGGAAATTCAGTTTTTTGGGTTTTGTTTGTTTGGGCTTTTTGTTTTGTTTCGTTTTTGAGACCGAGTCTCACTCTGTTGCCCAGGCTGGAGTGTGGTGGCACGATCTCGGCTCACTACAAGCTCTGCCTCCCAGGTTGCAGCGATTCTCCTGCCTCAGCCTCCCAAGTAGCTGGGACTACAGGCACGTGCCACCACGCCTGGCTAATGTTTGTATTTTTTAGTAGAGACAGGGTTTCACTATATTGGCCAGGCTGGTCTCGAACTTCACCTTGTGATCCAACCGCCTCGGCCTCCCAAAGTGCTGGGATTACAGGCGTGAGCCACCGCACCCGGCCCAGTTTTTTGTTTTGGGGGGTTTTTTTGAGACCAATATCACTCTGTCGCCCAGGCTGGAGTGCAGCGGTGGCGGGATCTTGGCTCACTGCAACCTCCGCCTCCCGAGTTCAGGCCGATTCTCCTGTCTCAGCCTCCTGAGTAGCTGCGATTACAGGCGCATGCCACCACACCCGGCTGATACTTGTTTTTTTAAGTAGAGACGGGGTTTCCCCATGTTGGTCAGGCTGGTCTCGAACTGCGGACCTCAGGTGATCCACCCACCTCGGCCTCCCAAAGTATTGGGATTACAGGCGTGAACCACCGCGCCCGGCCAGAACACTGGCACTTCTCATAACAAATGAACGCGATTTACGTATATCTAAGCCGCAGCACATTGGACGTCGGTATCCCGGACATCAGCATCCTGGACACAGCTCCCAAACCCCAAATTCCCCCATTTTATTGATGGTAGCAGGCCAGGGAAGGGAAAACTTCCTTTGGGCTTTAAATATTAACGACTTTAGGGTTGAAATCGTGGGCTGGAGGTGAACGCCACGCCTCATTCTGATGGGTCCAAGAGCCGAAATTTCGGCTTCTAGCACTCTCCTCACCCAGCTCTCCAAACTCCCCCATCATTCTTCTTTCCAGTCCTTTGGCCCTGAGCCCTTGCTAGTTGGCCAAGAATAAACTCGTCTCTTGCTCGGGATTCGCTGTGAGCTCCGGGAAGCCCGCCTCCGCTCTCCCGTGATTCGCTACTCCTGTGTTCATCCGCCACTCCGTCGACCAGATTGGGTGCTTGGCCGTCCCCGCGCCATTAGCGCGTAACGAGGTACAGCTTGCTGCGGCAGAGACGCCAGAGGTGCAGCTCCAGCAGCAATGGCAGTAACGGCGTTGGTGGCGCGGACGTGGCTTGGCGTGTGGGGCGTGAGGACCATGCAAGCCCGAGGCTTCGGCTCGGATCAGGTACGCTGCGGCAGTGTCCGCTGCTCCAGCCCCGAGGGCGGATCCCATCTTCGCTTCCCTACTTTTATCAGTGTCCCTGTCTCTCTGCAGTCCGAGAATGTCGACCGGGGCGCGGGCTCCATCCGGGAAGCCGGTGGGGCCTTCGGAAAGAGAGAGCAGGCTGAAGAGGAACGATATTTCCGGTGAGGCTCACCGGGTCCCAAGTCCAGCCCTAGATCTCCCAGGGCCTTCCAATCCTTAAACTGCCAGTCGCCCCACCCGTTTCCTTGGTGCCTTGGGCGCCCCATCCCCCAACAGAACTCCCGGGCCCCAATCTGGTATACCCTAACCCTTGATGTCCCAAGTTGCCACTTACAGGGCACTCCCAGTTCCCTGCACAACAGTTTCAGGCCCCCAAACCATTTCTACCGGCGGGTCTCCAAAACATCCCACGGCTCAACTCCTCCTTTATCATTACCATCTCCCGCGTGGAGTTCTCCTCGGGTGGTGCGAAACGCCCCCAGATTCTTCGCACAGTATCTAGATCCGACCGTCTAACGTTTGCCTCCCAGCCTGACTCCCGCGGCCCTCACCCACCTGTCACCCCCTCTACGCTCTCCTTCCTCCCCAGCACGCCTTAGCTTTGCAAGCCTGCATGCATTCAGGCTTCTCAGGTGTTTCTAGACCCCCGACTCCGCAAGAGTGAGGATCATGGGAGCTGGTCATGGGAGCTACTTAGGGTTGGACTACACCATCTCCTAAAGGCTTTTGCCCTACTCAGCCCAGCCTAGATCTGTGGATTTCCCGCTCCTGCTTAGAAGTATGGAGTGGGCTGGGCCTCCCTTTACCAGCCCTGAGTTATCTTTAACTGACTTCTGTCCACTCTGGAGAGCAGTGAGGAATTAATCTTGCTTTTGCTTGTCCTTTGGCCTTTCACTTCTGCCTTCTGTTGAGAATTATCACCATGACACCTGCCATACCGTATAGAGAGCCAAGGTACTGCTGTTAGAGACTATCTAATTGATCCCCTTCATTTTGTAGTTAAGGAAAACTGAGGCCTAAATGTGGCCAAACCAACATTGTAATCCAGTCCCTTCTTGGTACCTAAATTGAACTGCCAAATACTGCCCATGCAGGAGACCTTTTATTGGCCTTACAGCGGGCCATTCATTTCTATAGGCAAAGAAAGCTCTAGACAGATTGGAATAGGAAATGGATATTTGCCTTTTAACCACACCCCTTTGTCCCCATTTTGTTCCTTTTTTTTTCCCCCCCTAAAGGGGTTCCCTGGGTTGTTCCCCTCATAAGGTATTAGGGACTTGTGTCACATCTCTCTGGAGTTTTCTATTTTAAAGAGGAATCTGAAAGCAATAAGATCTTAATGATGGAATTTAAGCCACTAGCACCAGTGAAATCATTTTGGTCTTCTTAAGATGACTACACCTCAATTTAAGATGGGTTATTCTTTCACTAGTTGAGGAGTAGAAGAGGATGACCAGCCAGACTCCCATGGAACTGGGACTCCTATTCCTTGCTTAGACATTACGGGTTATGCTTAGAGATCTCTTTGGGGTGAAGGATTGAAATTAAACCCTGAGCCACCGTGTCCTTGTAGAGCACAGAGTAGAGAACAACTGGCAGCTTTGAAAAAACACCATGAAGAAGAAATCGTTCATCATAAGAAGGAGATTGAGCGTCTGCAGAAAGAAATTGAGCGGCATAAACAGAAGATCAAAACGCTAAAACATGATGATTAAGTGCACACAGTTCCCCATAGAATGGCACATGTCACTGCCCACTTCTGTGTAGACATGGTTCTGGTTTAATTAATATTTGTCTGTGTGCTACTAACAGATGATAATAAATTGTCATCAGTGAACTGTGTTTGATGCCTTCTTCTATCTGGAAGAGATAGACGGAAAGACACTAATGGACTGCTGAAATGGATTAGAGGGGTCCCTGCATCCAGGAGCCCACAGAAACGCACAGTGTGATAAGTGCTATGAAACAACATGAGTTGGGGGGATAGGTGTGACACAGACAAGGTACCCCCCCAGTCTAATTAGAGGTGTTCAGAGAAAGCTTCTTGAAGGATAAATCCCAATCTAAAGCATAAAGATCAGGAGGAGCCTGGAGATCCGAAGGAGTCATTGCTTCAAAAGATACAATTGGGCCAGGGGCGGTGGCTCATGCCTGTAATCCCAGCACTTTGGGAGGCCAAGGTGGGCGGATCACCTGAGGTCAGGAGTTCAAGACCAGCCTGGCCAAAATAGTAAAACCCCGTCTCTACTAAAAATACAAAAATTAGCCAGGTGTGGTGGCATGCACCTATAGTCCTAGCTACTCAGGAGGCTGAGGCAGGAAAATCAGTTGAACCTGGGAGGTGTAGGTTGCAGTGAGCTGAGACTGTGCCACTACACTCCAGTCTGGGTGACAAAATGAGACTCCGTCTCAAAAAAAAAAAAATACAATTGAAAGTACCATCAGTGGCCGGGCGCGGTGGCTCAAGCCTGTAATCCCAGCACTTTGGGAGGCCGAGACGGGCGGATCACGAGTTCAGGAGATCGAGACCATCCTGGCTAACACGGTGAAACCCCGTCTCTACTAAAATACAAAAAAAATTAGCCGGGCGAGGTGGCGGGCGCCTGTACTCCCAGCTACTCGGGAGGCTGAGGCAGGAGAATGGCGTGAACCCGGGAGGCGGGGCTTGCAGTGAGCTGAGATCCGGCCATTGCACTCCAGCCTGGGCAACAGAGCTAGACTCCGTCTCAAAAAAAAAAAAAAAAGAAAGTACCATCAGTTAAAACAGCATTTTGCATGTTTAAAATGGTTTAGAGGAACCTAATATGAGCTAGTCATCCATGTTCTAATTTTGTAGATTGAGAGAACTAGAATTAGAAATCATGTGATTTATACAGTCACTTAGCACCTTGGCAGTAAGACTTGTGTCCAGGTTTTTTGACTCCTAAACCAAGTCTGTTAATAGCAGTAAATCAGAATTATTTCTTAGGTTATATTTTGCTTTGCCAAGTGTGTTTTTGTTTCAAATTAGACTTGAGGGCCTAGTATGACTAAATTATTATACGAACTAGTTATGTAACTCCTCTAGGCAAAAAAATTTTAGGTGACATTTGGGCCATTAGCAAAACGTTTTCAGTTCACCAGTTCAGTAGAGTATTTGCCCAGGATTGTAATGAGTTATTTCTAAGACCCTATCTATCTCACAAGGGCCTCTAGGACCATTGAGTGATAAAAGCTTGGAGAAGTTGCATTGACCTTGTCCATACAGACAAAATACTAGATGATTTGACCTGCCCATGAAACTGAACACAGCCAGGTGTGGTGGTGTGTGCCTGTAGTTCAGCTACTTGGCAGTCTGAGGCAAGACGACTGCTTGAGCCCAGGAGTTCCAGACATGCCTGGGCAGCGTTTTAACCCCATCTGTTTTAAAAAAGAAAAAAAAAAAGAAACTCTAAACTTTGAATTATGATGATTATAATGTTGCTGAATCTCAGTTCTTACTGAGGCCTCAGGAGTGCCTTGCAAGTGGCCAGCAACAAAATAACCTGAAAAGATGAAGTTCAACAAACAATCATACTAAATCAAATGCCTTTTATTTTAACATTATTAACAGTACAACACTTGAAAAGTTTAAAAATTGGAAACAAGTATTAGCAAACATCCTTCATTTTGCATATTTGTAACCAAAAAAAGGTATACAAAATCCCCTAATTTGTACATGATAGTGTTTTTTTGACTTATAATCAACAATTGCCTTACTAAGAGTGATGTTCCTGAATTGTTTCTTCAGTAAAGGTGTACCATAGGCTGTGTGCGATGGCTCATGCCTATCATCCCAGCACTTTGAGAGGCTGAGGTGGGTGGATCACCTGAGGTCAGGAGTTCAAGACCAGCCTGGCCAACATGGCAAAACACCATCTCTACTAAAAAACAAAAATTAGCCGGGTGTGGTGGTGGGCACCTGTAATCCCTGCTGCTAGGGAGGCTGAGGCAGGAGAATCATGAACCTGAGAGGCAGAGGTTGCAGTGAGCTGAGATTGTGCCACTGTACTCCAGCCTGGGAGACAGAGTGAAACTCCATCTCAACAACAACCAAAAAAAGATTAAATAGGCTAATTTAAATATATCTGAACTTTGTGAAAATGGTAACTCATGAACTTTTTGTTATGATATACCTGTGGTTAATTTTTCTATCATGCTGCAGTAAAAGCAAGATGTAAATACTGAGTAATGTCACAAACATGTTGGAATCCTAAAAGAATTTATGTGACATGAGCCAGTAAGCACAGTAGGAATAGCACAGGTCATAGGTGGTTCTTAGAATCAGGATAATTTGGAAAGTACTACAGCAGTGGTTCCATAAGCCAGCAGTGTCAGCAGCACCTGGGAACTTGTTAGAAATGCAAATTCTCAGCGGGGCATGGTGGCTCATGCCTGTAATCCCAGCACTTTGAGAGGCTGAGGTGGGTGGATCACCTGAGGTCAGGAGTTCAAGACCAGCCTGGCCAATATGGCAAAACACCATCTCTACTAAAAATACAAAAATTAGCCGGGTGTGGTGGTGGGCACCTGTAATCCCAGCTACTCGGGAGGCTGAGGCAGAAGAATCGCTTGAACCTGGGAGGCGGAGGTTGCAGTGAGCGAAGATCACGCCATTGCACTCCAGTCTGGGCAACAGAGTGAGACTCCATCTAAAAAAAAAAAAGAAAAGAAATACAAATTATCAGGCCCCACCACAAACCTGCTGAAACTGGGGGGTTTGACTCAGCAATCCTTTAACAAGCCCTCCAGTTGGTTCTGTTACATATGCACTGAAGTTTGACAATAATTGTAGTACAGGTAGTTTCTCATGGAATCTGCTGGCATTTTTGGGTAAACACTTTTATAAAGACAGATTATTAGGTATAATAAAAGTAACTATATAGTTTAATGTAGTTCATAATATGATTGTGACTTTAGAATTTAGAAATAAATGGTTCTTGTATGGAGCTTGTTAACATTTGAGAACATAGCATTACACAGAATACAATTTGGGAAATACTTCACTTGTATAATATGTTTATGCCTTAGTCAAAATTATTTTTGTCCTCCACCTCCCACTGCTTCACTTGACTAGCCTAAAAAAATAAAAAATAAAATCCTCTTTGTTTACATGTAACAGAAACCAACAATCGCTGTCTAAAGGGGAAGAAAAAGAGTAATTTACTGTAAATTAAATTGTCTCACAGAATCTCAAGAAGACTTCTGCAAACTAGACTCAGGAAAGAAAGGGACCGCAGTAGTCAGAGGAGTTCTGTGAACTACAGAAGCAGGTCTGTCTAAGAAACTTCCAAACCCTCTGTGTCAGAATCGTGCTGTCTGGGCTTGGTGCAGTGGCTCCCCCTCTAATCCTAGCACTTTGGGAGGCCGAGGCAGATGGATCACTTGAGCCCAGGAGCTTAAGACCAGCCTGGGCAACATGACCAAACCCCGTCTCTGCAGGAAAAAAAAAAAAAAAAAAAGCCAGGAGTGGTGGTGCAGGCCTGCAGTCCTAGCTACCTGGGAGGCTGAGGTTGAAGTGAGCCATGATCACAGCACTGTATTCCAGCCTGGGCAACAGAGTGAGACCCTGTTTCCAAAAAAAGAAAAAAGAATCATTGGGGTGCTTTTTATATTTATATATATATATATTTGAAAGAGTTCTATAGGATTTTATGCAGTGAAGTTATTTAACAATCGCAGAATTAATGGAGCACTTTAAAATTATTTGTTCATTAAATCTCATATTTTTAGCAAATAAATCCATTCCATTAGTTTAATTTTATAACCAAAGTAACCGAAGCAGGGAATTGTGAAACAACTTTCACAAGGTCGTATGATCAGGTTTGCGCTGATCAAGGTCTTCAGTACTCTTGCTCCTACAACCTTGAGTTGCAGTTCCAATCCAGTGCTTCAGCTGCCTATTAGCTCTCTCCTCAATGTGGGGAAGTGGGAGGTACATGGCTACCAGGGGATGGGTGGTAAAGGCAAGGGCTCCTGGAAGTAAATATAGAAATGCCAGTGGTTGGTGTTGGCATTAGCTTTTTGGCTGTGACATAAACCCCATCAGCATGTCCATGCATGCCTAGATGATGCAAACACATGTTTGCAATAGAGCCTAGTTTGAGATTTTCACGACGGTAAGTTTAAAGTTGTAGTTCTCAGGCCGGGCACAATGTCTCATGTGTATAATACCAGCACTTTGGGAGACCGAGGCAGGCGGATCACCTGAGGTCAGGAGTTTGAGAGCAACCTAGCCAATGTGGTGAAACCCCATCTCTACTAAAAATACAAGAATTAGCCAGGCATGGTGGCACACACCTGTCCAGCTACTTGGGAGACTGAGGCAAAAGAATCACTTGAACCGGGGAGGTGGAGGTTGCAGTGAGCCGAGATTGCACCACTGCATTCCAGCTTGGGCGACAGGGAGACTCCAACTCAAAAACAAGTAAAATAAAATAAAATAACAAAGTTGTAGTTCTCAGCACAGGTGGCACATTGACATATGTGGAGAGCTTTAAAACCTCTGCAGCTGAGCGCGGTGGCTTACGCCTGTAATCCCAGCACTTAGGGAGGCTGAGGCGGGTGGATCACGCGGTCAAGAGATCAAGACCATCTTGGCTAACATGGAGAAACCCCGTCTCTACTAAAAATACAAAAATTGGCCGGGTGCGGTGGCTCAAGCTTGTAATCCCAGCACTTTGGGAGGCCGAGACGGGCGGATCACGAGGTCAGGAGATCGAGACCATCCTGGCTAACATGGTGCACGGTGAAACCCTGTCTCTACTAAAAAATACAAAAAAAAACTAGCCGGGGCCGGGCGCGGTGGCTCAAGCCTGTAATCCCAGCACTTTGGGAGGCCGAGACGGGCGGATCACGAGGTCAGGAGATCGAGACCATCCTGGCTAACACAGTGAAACCCCGTCTCTACTAAAAAAAAACTAGCCGGGCCGGCCGGGCGCGGTGGCTCAAGCCTGTAATCCCAGCACTTTGGGAGGCCGAGACGGGCGGATCACGAGGTCGGGAGATCGAGACCATCCTGTCTAACACGGTGAAACCCCGTCTCTACTAAAAATACAAAAAACTAGCCGGGCGTAGTGGCGGGCGCCTATAGTCCCAGCTACTCGGGAGGCTGAGGCAGGAGAATGGCGAGAACCCGGGAGGCGGAGCTTACAGTGAGCCGAGATCGCGCCACCGCACTGCAGCCTGGGTGACTGAGCAAGACTCCGTCTCAAAAAAAAAAAAAAAAAAAAAAAAAAAAAAAAACTAGCCGGGCGAGGTGGCGGGCGCCTGTAGTCCCAGCTACTCAGGAGGCTGAGGCAGGAGAATGGCGTAAATCCGGGAGGCGGAGCTTGCAGTGAGCCGAGATCCGGCCACTGCACTCCAGCCTGGGTGACAGAGCGAGACTCCGCCTCAAAAAAAAAAAAAAAAAAAAAAAAAAAAACTAGCCGGGCGAGGTGACAGGCGCCTGTAGTGCCAGCTACTCGGGAGGCTGAGGCAGGAGAATGGCGTAAACCCAGGAGGTGGAGCTTGCAGTGAGCTGAGATCTGGCCACTGCACCGCAGCCTGGGCGACAGAGCGAGACTCTGTCTCAAAAAAAAAAAAAAAAAAAAAAATTAGCCAGGCATGGTGGCACGCGCCTGTAGTCCCAGCTACTCAGGAGGCTGAGGCAGGAGAATTGTTTAAACCTGGGAGGCAGAGGTTGCAGAGAGCCAAGATCATGCCACTGCATTCCAGCCTGGGAGACAGAGTGAGACTGTCTCAAAAACAAAACAAAACAAAAACCTCTTCTGCTTCCCAGAAATGTAAAAAATAAACAAAACCTCGAGAGCAACTAAATCCAAATCTCCAAGAGTGAGGCCTGGGCATTGGTGTGAACATACTTTGTTTCATAGTGCTTCATTTTATTGAGCTTCACAAATACTGCCTTTTATAAAATTGAAGGTTTGTGGCAGCCTTACATCGAGCAAGTCTATTGGTGCCATTTTTCTTTTTTTTTTCTTTTTTTTTTTTTTTTTTTTTTTTGAGACGGAGTCTCGCTCTGTCGCCCAGGCTGGAGTGCAGTGGCACTATCTCGGCTCACTGCAAACTCCGCCTCCCGGGTTCACGCCATTCTCCTGCCTCAGCCTCCCGAGTAGCTGGGACTACAGGGGCCCGCCACCTCGCCCGGCTAATTTTTTTGTATTTTTAGTAGAGACGGGGTTTCATTGTGTTAGCCAGGATGGTCTCGATCTCCTGACCTCGTGATCCGCCCGTCTCGGCCTCCCAAAGTGCTGGGATTACAGGCTTGAGCCACCGCGCCCGGCCTGGTGCCATTTTTCTAACACTATATGCTCACTTCATGCCTCAATGTCATATTTTGGCAATTCTCTCAATATTTCAGACTTTCCCCCTATTATCTATTAGGGTGATTTGTTTTTTTTTTTTTTTTTTTTTTTTTTTTGAGACGGAGTCTCGCTCTGTCGCCCAGGCTGGAGTACAGTGGCCGGATCTCAGCTCACTGCAAGCTCCGCCTCCCAGGTTCATGCCATTCTCCTGCCTCAGCCTCCCGAGTAACTGGGACTACAGGCGCCCGCCACCTCGCCCGGCTAGTTTTTTTGTATTTTTTAGTAGAGACGGGGTTTCACTGTGCTAGCCAGGATGGTCTCGATCTCCTGACCTCGTGATCCGCCCGTCTCGGCCTCCCAAAGTGCTGGGATTACAGGCGTGAGCCACCGCGCCCAGCCAGGGTGATTTGTGATCAGTGATTTTTGATGTTACTTTTGTAATTGTTTTGGGGTCATGAACTTAATCGATAAATGTTTTTGTGTTCTGACTGTGACACCAACCTGCCATTTCCCTGTCTCTCTCCCTCTCCTTGGGCCTTCCTATTCCCTGAGACACAACAGTATTAGGCTAATTAATAACCCAACAGCAGGCTCTAAGTGTTTAGATGAAAGGAGTCATTTGTCTCCCTCTTTTTTGGGTGCTCTCACTTCTAAGTCAAAACCTAGAAATGAGTAAGCATAGTGAGGAAGGCATGTTGAAAGCAGAACTAGGCCAGGCACAGTGGCTCATACCTGTAATCCCTGCACTTTGGGAGGCCAAGGCAGGAGGATCACTTGAGACCAGGAGTTTGAGACCAGCCTGGGCAACAGAGCGAGACTTTGTCTCTACTAAAAAAAAAAAAAGGAAAAAAAAGGCCAGGCGCGGTGGCTCAAGCCTGTAATCCCAGCACTTTGGGAGGCTGAAGCGGGCGGATCACGAGGTCAGGAGATCGAGATCATCCTGGCTAACATGGTGAAACCCCGTCTCTACTAAAAAATACAAAAACATCAGCTGGGCGTGGTGGCGGGCGCCTACAGTCCCAGCTACTCGGGAGGCTGAGGCAGGAGAATGGCGTGAACCCGGGAAGTGGAGCTGGCAGTGAGCCAAGATCACGCCACCACTGCGCTCCAGCCTGGGCCACAGAGCGAGACTCTGTCTCAAAAGAAAAGAAAAAAGAAAAGAAAAGAAAGAAAGAAAAAAGAAAGCAGAAATAGGCCAAAAGCTAGGCCTCTTGCACCAGTCAAGTTGTGAATACAAAGAAAAAGTTCTTGAAGGACATTAAAAGTGCTATTCCAGTGAACATACAAATGATAAGAAAGCAAAACAACCTTATTGCTGATACGGAGAAAGTTTGAGTTATCTGGATAGATGATCAAGCCAGCCACAACATTCCCTTAAGGCAAAACCTAATATGGAGAAAAGCCCTAAATCTCTTCAATTCTAAGAAGGCTAAGAGAGGTGAGGAGGCTGCACAAGAAAAGTCTGAAGCTGACCAGGTACAGTGGCTCACGCCTGTAATGCCAATACTTCAGGAGATGAAGGCGGGAGGATCCCTTGAGCTCAGGAGTTCGGTCATGCCACTGCACTCCAGCCTTTATTGCAGTAGCGTTTTTAATGCTACACGAATGATAAGAAAGCAAAACAGCCTTATTGCTGATAGGAAGAAAGTTTGAGTGATCTCAAACTTTGATAAAAGATCAAACCATCCACAATATTCCCTTAAGCCAAAACCTAACCCTGAGCTCAACCGAAACACCTGCCTCAGTCTCCCAAAGTGTTGGGATTACAGGTGTGAGCCTGTAATTTTTAACTTTTTTTTTTTTTTGAGACGGAGTTTCACTCTTGTTGCCCAGGCTGGAGTGCAATGGTGTGATCTCGGCTCACTGCAACCTCTGCCTCCCAAGTTCAAGTGATTCTCTTGCCTCAGCCTCCTAAGTAGCTGGGATTACAGGCATGCGCCAACACGCCCGGCTAATTTTGTATTTTCAGTAGAGACGGGGTTTCTTCATGTTGGTCAGGCTGTTCTTGAACTCTTGACCTCAAGTGATCCGCCTGCCTCGGCCTCGCAAAGTGCTGCGATTACAGGCGTGAGCCACTGCGCCCGGCCTAAAAAAATATTATTATTATTATTATTTTTGAAACAGAGTCTCAGTCGCAGCTCACTGCAAGCTCCGCCTCCCGGGTTCATGCCATTCTCCGCCTCAGCCTCCTTGGTAGCTGGGACTCCAGGCGCCCGGCACCACGCCCGGCTAATTTTTTTTGTAGTAGAGACGGAGTTTCACGGTGTTAGCCAGGATGGTCTCTATCTCCTGACCTCGTGATCCGCCCGCCTCAGCCTCCCAAAGTGCTGGGATTACAGGCATGAGCCACTGCACCCGGCCTTAAAAAAATTTTTTTTAAGTAGCTAGACATGATGGCACTCATATGTGGTCCCAGCTACTCCAAAGGCTGAGGCAGGAGTATAACCTGAGCCCAGAAGTTTGAGGTTACAGTGAACTATGATTGCACAACTGCACACCAGCCTAGGCAACAAAGCAAGAACCTGTCTAAAATAAGAAATAAAAGAAAAGCACAGTGACCAGTATAGCTGGAGCAGAGTGAGCAAGGGGGAGAGACATAGGAAATAAGGGGCAAGAGGTGTATGTGAAGCTGCACACCCTGTAGCAAAATTTCTACCTCCGGACATTCCATTCCATTTGGTTTGATCCAATTGGCTGACTTTGGCCTGGTCTTATCAAGAAAAATAAATGCCTCAAGTTAATGAGTGAAGAAGCAAATGTGTTAGTTAAGAGAGGCTGGATATTGAGATAAGAAATGCTGGTTGTAAGTCTCATTCTGCCACTGCCTTATACTTTTACCTTGAGGAAGTGTGTGTGTGAGCAAGGGTGAGCAAGAGTGGAAGGAAGCAAAGATGAAAGGGGGAAAGCACAAGACTGTCATGGAGCTTTTTTTTTTTTTTTTTTTTTTTTGAGACGGAGTCTTGCTCTATCCCCCAGGCTGGAGTGCAGTGGCATGATCTCGGCTCACTGCAAGCTCCACCTCCTGGGTTCACGCCATTCTGCTATCTCAGCCTCCAGAGTAGCTGGGACTACAGGGGCCTGCCACCACGCCTGGCTAATTTTTTTGTATTTTTAGTAGAGACGGGGTTTCACCGTGTTAGCCAGGATGGTCTGGATCTCCTGACCTCGTGATCCGCCCGTCTTGGCCTCCCAAAGTGCTGGGATTACAGGCGTGAGCCATCGTACCTGGCCTTTTTCCTTTTTTTCTGAGACAGAGTCTCGCCCTGTCACCCAGGCTAGAGTGCAGTGGCACGATCTCAGCTCACTTCAACCTCTACCTCCTGGGTTCAAGCAATTCTCCTGCCTCAGCCTCCTGAATAGCTGGGACTACAGGCATCTGCCACCACGCCCAGCTAATTTTTTTGTATTTTGAGTAGAGAGGGGGTTTCACCATGTTGGCCAGGCTGATCTCGAAGCCCTGACATCAAGTGGTCCTCCCATCTCGGCCTCCCAAAGTGGTGGGATTACAGGTGTGAGCCACCGCACCTAGCCAGTCATGGAGCTTTGAATACCATGTTAAGGAATCTTGACCCTGTCCAAGAGTTTTGAACTCAAGTTGCTACAGGGACCAGGCAGGTAATGTAAATGATCAAGTCTTCCATTGGTTACTGTTACGGAAAGTGAGAAACCAAGTCTGGTTTGTGGGACCCTCGAATGCAGTCTCAGTGTTGCCACATCTTCCTGTTTTCGAAGGGAAATGATAAATTGGAGATTTTAAAATCTTGGTAAATTCTTCAAACCCCGAGGACTGAATAATATATATTAAGTAAACCAAATTCTGACCCATCGCATGTCCAAGTACAACCAGGACAATGCAAGGCAGAAAGAGTTTTGTGCCTGGAAGTGTCTGGGTCAGAGTATTTTTGGATGTCTTTACTTATCTGAGCTATTTATATTTGCCTCTCTTTGTCACCTGTCTGATCCTGGCAGCCAGATTTTGGCCACTACTCAACTCTGTTCTCACCCGCGCCACCACCCCCACAAGGATAGCACCAGGCCCATCTTAGGCATCAATAATGTTCACAGAAACAAACTTTTTTTTTCTTTTTTTTTTTTTTTTTTTTTGAGACCAAGTCTCGCTCTGTCACCCAGGCTGGAGTGCAGTAGCCGGATCTCAGCTCACTGCAAGCTCGGCCTCCCAGGTTTATGCCATTCTCCTGCCTCAGCCTCCCGAGTAGCTGGGACTATAGGCGCCCGCCACCTTGCCCAGCTAGTTTTTTGTATTTTTCAGTAGAGATGGGGTTTCACCATGTTAGCCAGGATGGTCTCGATCTCCTGACCTCATGATCCGCCTGTCTCGGCCTCCCAAAGTTCTGGGATTACAGGCTTGAGCCACCGTGCCCAGCTACAGAAACAAACTTTTAAAAGTTTTGGCCGGGCACGGTGGCTCACGCCTGTAATCCCAGCACTTTGGGAGGCCGAGGCAGGCGATCACGAGGTCAGGAGATCAAGATCATCCTGGCTAACATGGTGAAACCCCTCACTACTAAAAATACAAAAAATTAGCCGGGCTTAGTGGCATGTGCCTGTAGTCCCAGCTACTCGGGAGGCTGAGGCAGGAGAATCACTAGAACTCGGAAGGTGGAGGTTGCAGTGAGCGGAGATCACGCCACTGCACTCCAGCCTGGGCGACAGAGGGAGACTCCATCTCAAAAAAAAAAAAGTTTTACAATTAGTATTAAGAGTCTTTTGTTGTCCGGACGCGGTGGCTCACGCCTGTAATCCCAGCACTTTGGGAGGCCGAGGCGGGCGGATCACGAGGTCAGGAGATCGAGACCATCCTGGCGAACACAGTGAAACCCCATCTCTACTAAAAATACAAAAAATTAGCCGGGCATGGTGGTGGGCGCCTGTAGTCCCAGCTACTCTGGAGGCTGAGGCAGGAGTATGGCGTGAATCCGGGAGGTGGAGCTTGCAGTGAGCCGAGATGGCGCCACTGCACTCCAGCCTCGGCAGCAGAGCAAGACTCTGTCCCCCTCCCAAAAAAAAAGTCTTTTGTGTTTTGTTTTTGTTTTGTTTTGTTTGGAGATGGAATTTTGCTCTTATAGACCAGGCTGATCCGCCCGCCTCAGCCTCCCAAAGTGTTAGGATTACAGGTGTGAGCCTCTGTGCCCAGCCCAAGAGTCTTAAATAAAATCTGGCACAGTGGCCTGTTTTACGCTTTTACAATACATCCATGAACAGCAGTAACGCCAGCTCAAGACAGAAAGCCTGAAAAACTTGAAAAACACAGAGAGGAAAACACACACACACACACACACACACACACACACACACACACACACACACACAGAGGGGGAAATATAATTTTGGGTTATTTCACTTTCACCTTTATACTTTTTTATATTCCACATTTTTTGCAATAAATATAAATTTGGAAGTAAAAGCATAAAACGAAAACCAAATGATTGATTGATTGATTGATTGATTGACTGATTGATTGATTGACTGAGACGGAGTTTCATTCTAGTCGTCCAGGCTGCGGTGCAGTGGTGCGATCTCGGCTCACTGCAACCTCCGCCTCCCGGATTCAAGCGATTCTCCTGCCTCAGCCTCCCAAGTAGCTGGGATTACAGGCGTCCGCCACCACGCCTGGCTAATTTCCAAACGTATATTTAAAACAAGAAAAAGGAAAAGGAGGGGGGGAAACAAAGAAATGAAAAGCATATGGGGCAGTCCAGCCTCTTCTCGCGGAGGCGGGGCTAGGCGGAGTCAGGGGCGGGCCGCCACAGTCTGCACCAATCAGGACCCGGTTGATAGGCAGAGCCTGGAGACTTCCAAGACACACACACCCGTCAAAGAGCCACGGGGATTCGTTTCCGTATGCAGCCTGTAAACCAGTCTAGGCCTATCCTGCCGCCGCTGCGGGCTACTATTGGCTGCCAAGAAACCCCGCCCGTCTTCCTGCTCATTGGCCGGTGCGGTTTACGTAAGAGGAGCCTGTTGCTGAGCGAAAAGTCTGTTCTGCAGTTTTCGCTAAGGTGTTAACGCTGAAACCGCACTGGGCGTCCTGGGGTCAAAAAAAACAGTACTGACCACAGTTTGTTGTTGTTGTTGTTGTTTTTGAGACGGAGTCTCGCTCTGTCGCCCAGGCTGGAGTGCAGTAGCGTGATCTCGGCTCACTGCAACCTCCACCTCCTTGGTTCAAGCAATTCTCTGCCTCAGCCTCCCGAGTAGCTGAGATTACAGGCGCCCGCCACCACGCCCAGCTAATTTTTATATTTTTAGTAGAGACAGGGTTTCCCCATTTTGGCCAGCCTGGTCTTGAACTCCTGACCTCGTGATCCGCCCACCTCGGCCTCCCAAAGTGCTGGGATTACAGGCGTGAGCCACCGCACCTGGCCCGCCACAGTTTATTAAGCTGCTACTAAATGCCAGGCTATGTGCGCCAAACTTTTAATATTAATGGTTGTAGTCACCTTTCTTGAACACCCACCACTACCAGCCAGTCACTGAGCCAGATCCTTCAAAATAATAGTAAAAATGTAGATAATCTACAGTTTATTGAGCACTCCATCTGCATCAAGCCTTGTTAAGGGGTTTCCATGAGTAAGCTCTCATTCTCACAACAGAACGGTGGAGGTAAACTATTGCCCCATTTGACATTTAACACGCAGTCCTGCAGACCCAGCTATTCGGGAGGCTGAGGTGGGAGGACCCAGGAACTCCAAACTTAAGTGAGTTATGATCGCGCCACTGCACTCCAGCCTGGGCAACAGAACGAGACCTGTCTCAAAAAAACAAAAACATAATAAAACAAAACAATAAAACAGGAAACAGGTTCAGAGAAGTGAAGTGACTTGCTGAGGTTCACAAAGAAAGGGTTGAAACTGGAACCTTCAACTCCGATATCCTGATTCCAAGTGTGGCCTTTTTAGGGAGGGGGTCGGGGTTCAGAATTCCGCTGGGGATACGCAGAGGTAGGACAGGATGGGAGCGGGCCAGAGGCGTTGCTCCGGGGACAAGCCTCAGGGTGAGAATAGGATGTATAGAGCCTCTAGGAGTGGAGGGTTGGGGAAGGAAGGGAGACCAGAGGAAAGGGAGAAGTTGTTCTTTCTGAAAATGTGAGGCTCCTCTCCTGGGGCAGCCTATTAAGGCGTAGGTAGCCCTGGACCTCGAGATTCTAGTCTCCACTCCGTGGCCAACTTTCTAGGGGACCTTGAGTAAATTCCTTCCTCTCTCTCGACCTGAGGCTTCCTGCCTTGTAGGAGAGGTAGTGAGCCAAAGCAATGGGAAGTGCATTCAGGCTGTGAAGTATTTTAGGGCTCTGGTCCTTGCTGGCAGCAGGGGGAATATTCAGCAACCACAAGACCTTTACTTAGCTGTTGCCTGGCCTCTTTTCAAGACCTTCAGGCGGTTACATGGACCCTGACAATCCTATAAACTCAAAACGGTTTGGGCCAGCCCTTTCCCATTCCATTCTGACTGAGCTATAGCAGGATCTGGCCTGCAGGGGGCGTTGAGGAACCACTCGGCCGACAAAACTGAACTAAACTAAGCAATTTGCCCAAAAGCACCCAGTGCGTTACTTTTTGCATTTTATTTAAGAAGGGTAAACGTTTCCAAACCTGAAGATTTCTGTCCTCAGTATGCAATCCAGGAAGACGAATTCTATGCACTGCCAGTTCTCTGTGGCACCAGTTCTCTCCATAGAGGCTCTGGAAGGTTAGAGCTAATTTCTATTTCTTTGTTTTACAGATAGGGAAACAGATTCTTAGAGCTGGAAAAAAAAAATTCGGTTTGGGTTACTTGGCTAAAAGCTGGCACCTGGGTTGCCTGACTCCTGGGAAGTGCTCTTAGGAGATAGTTGGCTTTGTTTCTGGGAGTCCGTGGTTGAGTACAACAAGCCTGCTAATGCACAACTCCAGAGGACAATTTTGGTTGTGTAGCTTGGCAGCTCCGCACCTGTCAGCTCTGTGCAGGAAGGACCTCCCTCCCCACCTAGCATAATGCCTGCTTCATGAGTAATTGAATTAATGTGTGACTAAGCCTTGAAGGGTGGGTCTCCTTTGGCTTTATCAAAACAATTGGAGTGGAACTTCTTTCCTGAAAGTTCCCCCTGGGCAGGAATTGTATCGGACATTAGCCGGTGGTGGAGGAAAACAATAAGAGCTCAGAAAATGACATCTGGGGTGATAAATCACAGCCCCCAGAATGATCCCATCACAAGGTCATTATAGTAAAGTGATCTCAGAATTTGAGACTAGAAAACTGCTTCAGGAAGAATGAATACAGAACAGATGAGAATCATATTAGGGTCATAATCTGAAAAAGGATCTAAGGCTGAAGACATCTCAAAAACATTTCAAATCCAGTCTAGGCAGGTGTATCTCTGGGACTGGAAGGTGACTGAGGAATAAAAATAGCTGACCAATCAGTGTCCTCAACATAGCTGATGCAAGAGTTGAGAGTGTGGCAACAGAAGAAGAAGATCTTTACCCAACCAAAAATACAAGGCAGTGGGGAGGGGAGGAATGTGCCCAGCCAGTGGCACCCTGCCATGGCCCTGCTGGGCTGCTAGCTTCACCACTGGATTTCCCAGAGCCAGGCACAGTGCCTGGTACAGACAAGAAGGTAAATAAATATTTACTGAATGAAAGAGGGAAGGAAGGAAGGAACTGGAGCCTCGATCAGCAGACACTTGCTGAGTAGAGCAGTTCAATAATTCGTCTTTTCACTTGCTCAGATTCCAGCTGCCTTAGCCACCTTCAGATGATAAGTTTGGCTTTCAGTAAAAGCTCTACTACAAAGAGGAATGCCCTGGCCTCTCAATTACAGGTCGCTTGACAGTTATGTTTCTCACTCCCAATTAATATATCTGCTTTAAGCATCAGTTCCTATTGCCAGTCTGCTTCTTACATATTCATGTGCTTGTCTCATCAATGGAGTGGTGGAGTTTCTGCATAGGAGTCATTCCTGCCTGGGTTGGAATCCTTACTCAGCATATTACTATGCTAGCCGACCTTGGCCCACACGTGTTACCTCTTGAGCCTCAGTTTTCTCATCAGTCAAATGGAGACACAATAGCCTATTTCACAACATTGTGGTGAGAATTACCGGAGACAGTGATGTATCCTGAATTCTTGCTGGAGCTCAGTAACTCTTAATGTCTGTGCTTCTTCCTGGCTTTTCTTTCTTGGAGACCAGGTCACAAAAGATAATATCAAGGCTGGGCGTGGTGGCTCACACCTGTAATCCCAGCACTTTGGGAGGCCGAGATGGGCAGATTGCTTGAGCTCAGGAGTTCAATAGCAGCCTGGGCAACATGGTGAACCGCCCCCCCACCCCCTACCTCGTCTCTACAAAAAAATACAAAAATTAGCCAGGTGTGGTAGTGTGCACCTATAGTCCCAGCTACTTGGATGGCTGAGGTGGGAGAATCACCTGAGCCTGGGAAGTTGAAGCTGCAGTAAACAGTGATTGTTGGCCGGGCGTGGTGGCTCACGCCTGTGATCCCAGCACTTTGTGAGGCCGAGGCGGATGGATCATGAGGTCAGGAGATCAAAACCATCCCGGCTAACACAGTGAAACCCCGTCTCTACTAAAAATACAAATTAGCCGGGTGTGGTGGCGGGTGCCTGTAGTCCCAGCTACTCGGGAGGCTGAGGCAGGAGAATGGTGTGAACCTGGGAGGCGGAGCTTGCAGTGAGCCGAGATAGTGCCACTGCACTCCAGCCTGGGCAACATAGCGAGACTATGTCTCAAAACAAACAAACAAACAAAAAAAAAAACAAAAAAACAGTGATTGTACCATGTAAAACAAAACAAAACAAAACAAAGCCGGGCGCGGTGGCTCATGCTTATAATCCCAGCACTTTGGGAGGCTGAGCCTGGGAGGTTGAGGCTGCAGTAAACAGTGATTGTACCACTGTACTCCAGGCTGGGAGACAGACTGAGACCCTACGTTAAAAAAAAAAAAAAAAAAGGCCGGGCGCGGTGGCTCAAGCCTGTAATCCCAGCACTTTGGGAGGCCGAGACGGGCGGATCACGAGGTCGGGAGATCGAGACCATCCTGGCTAACACGGTGAAACCCCGTCTCTACTAAAAAAATACAAAAAACTAGCCGGGCGAGGTGGTGGGCGCCTGTAGTCCCAGCTACTCGGGAGGCTGAGGCAGGAGAATGGCGTAAGCCCGGGAGGCGGAGCTTGCAGTGAGCTGAGATCCGGCCTCTGCACTCCAGCCTGGGCGACAGAGCGAGACTCCGTCTCAAAAAAAAAAAAAAAAAAAAAAAAAAAAAAAAAAAAAAAGCCGGGCACAGTGACGCATGCCTGTAATCCCAGCACTTTGGGTGGATTACCTGTGGCCAGGAATTCGAGACCAGCCTGGCCAACATGGTGAAACCCCGTCTCCACTAAAAATACAAAAATTAGCTGGGCCTGGTGGCATGTGCCTGTAGTCCCAACTACTCAGGAGGCTGAGATAGGAGAATTGCTTGAATCCAGGAAGCAGTGGCTGCAGTGAGCCAAGATTGCACCACTGCACTCCAGCCTGGGCAACAGAGCAAGACTCTGTCTCAAAAAAAAAAAAAAAAATAGAATTTTGGGTCAGATTCAGTGGCTCACACCCGTAATCCCAGCATTTTAGGAAGTTGAGACTGGGAATTTGAGACCAGCCTGGGTAACATGCTGAGACTCCTGTCTCTGCAAAAAATAAAAAGAAATTGGCCGGACAGCATAGTGCACACCTGTAGCTACTTGGGAGGATAGTTTGAGCACAAGAGTCTGAGGTTACAGTCAGCTATAATCACACCACTGCACTCCAGCCTGGGTGACAGAGTGAGTACAGGGAGACTGTCTCAAAAAAGAAAAAAAAAATTCCAAGAATTTTTTGCTTTTTCTTCTCACAAAGTTACTATGTAAGTGAAGCTTTGGGAATGATTTAGTGCCTTAAAGATTCTAAGGAGTTATTCAACAGAGGAGAGTAACTGATACACATTCATTCAAAAATATTCACTAAGGGACTCACTACAGGTGTATCTTGTTTTTTTGTCTTTTTGTTTTGAGACGGAGTCTTGCTCTGTCACCAGGCTGGAGTGCAGTGACACAATCTTGGCTCACTGCAACCTCAGACTCTCTGGTTCAAGCGATTCTCCTGCCTCAGCCTTCTGAGTAGCTGGGATTACAGGCATACGCCACCACGCCCAACTAATTTTTTTTTTTGTATTTTTAGTAGAGACGGGGTTCACCATGTTGGCCAGGATGGTCTCGATCTCAACCTTGTGATCCACCTGCCTCGGCCGGCCTCACAAAGTGCTGGGATTACAGGCGTGAGCCACTGCGCTTGGCCAGCATATCTCGTTTTATTGCGCTGCACTTTATCATGCTTTGTAGATAGTGCATTTTTTTTTTTTTTTTTTTTTTTTTAGACAGAGTCTTACTCTGTCTCCCAGACTGGAGTGCATTGCTTGAGCAATCAATCAAGCCCGGCCCACTTTATTTATTTATTTATTTATTTATTTATTTTAGACAGAGTGTCGCTCTGTCGCTCAGGCTGGAGTGCCTTCCTCAAGCAATCCTCCTGCTTCAGCTTTCCAAGTAGCTGGGATTACAGACATGCATCACCATGCCCAGCTAATTTTCTTTTTTTTTTTTTTTTGAGTCAGAGTCTCGCTCTGTCCCCCAGGGTGGAGTGCGATGGCACAATCTTTGGCTCACTGCAACCTCTGCTCCCGGGTTCAAGCAATTCTCCTGCCTCAGCTTCCCGAGTAGCTGAGATTACAGGAGCCCACCACCACACCCAGATAATTTTTGTATTTTTAGTAGAGATGGGGTTTCATCAAATTTGCCAGGCTGGTCTCTTGGCCAGGCTGGTCTTGAACTCCTGTCCTCGTGATCCACCCTCCTCGGCCTCCCAAAGTGCTGGGATTACAGGTGTGAGCCACTGCACCCGGCCAATTTTCTTATTTTTTGTAGAGACAGAGTCTCGCTATGTTGTCCAGGCTGATCTCAAACTCCTGGGCTCAAGCGGTCCTCCTGCCGTGGCCCCTCAAAGTGTTGGGATTGTAGGCATAAGCCACTAAGCCCAGCTACATGTCTTTCACTTTAAATCAAAACCTAGAAATCATTAAGCTTAGTGAAGAACGCATGCCGAAAGCCAACACAGGCCAAAAGCTAGGTCTCTTGAGCCAAATAGCCAAGTTGTGAATGCAAAGGAAACATTCTTAAAGAACAATTTTAAATGCTACTCCCATAAACACACGAATGATAAGAAAGCAAACAGCCTTATTGCTGATAGGAAGAAAGTTTGAGCGGTCTCAAACTTTGATAGAAGATCAAACCATCCACAATATTCTCTTAAACCAAAACCTATTCCAGAGCAAGGCCCTAACTCTCCTCAATTCTAGGAAAGCTGAGAGACATGAGGAAGCTGCAGTACAAAAGTTTAAACCTAGCATAGTTTGCTTCATGAGGTTGAAAGAAAGAAACCTTCTCAATAACAGAAAAATGCAAGGCGAAGCAGCACAGGCTTATGGAGAAGCTGCTGCAGTGAGTTATCCGGAAGAGCTAGCTAAGATAACTGATGAAGGTGGATACACTAAACAACAGATTTGCCATGTAGACAAACAGCCTTCTATTGGAAGAAGATGCCATCTAAGACTTTCATAGCTAAAGAGAAGCCAGGGCCGGGCGCAGTGGCTCATGCCTGTAATCCCAGCACTTTGGGAGGCCAAGGCAGGTGGATCAGGAGGTCAGGAGATTGAGACCATCCTGGTTAACACGGTGAAACCCTGTCTCTACTACAAAAATACAAAAAATTGGCCAGGCTTGGTGGCAGGCACCTGTAGTCCCAGCTACTCGGGAGGCTGAGGCAGGAGAATGGCATGAACCTGGGAGGCGGAGCTTGCAGTGAGCTGAGATCGTGCCACTGCACTCCAGCCTGGGTGACAGCGAGACTCCGTCTCAAAAAAAAAAAAAAAAAAAAAAGCCTGGCCTGGAGCAGTGGCTTATGCCTGTTATCCCAGGACTTTGGGAGGCTGAGACACGTGGATCACGAGGTCAAGAGATCAAGACCATCCTGCCCAACATAGTGAAACCCCATCTCTACTAAAAATACAAAAATTAGCTGAGCGTGTTGCATGTGCCTGTAGTCCCAGCTACTCGGGAGGCTGAGGCAGGAGACTCGCTTGAACCCGGGAGGTGGAGGTTGCAGTGAGCTGAGATCATGCCATTGCACTCCAGCCTGGTGACAGAGCGAGACTTCATCTCAAAAAAAAATAAAATAAAAGAGAGAAGCCAATACCTGGTTTCCAAGTTTCAAAGCACAGACTGACTCTCTTGTTAGGGGCAAATGCAGCTGGTGACTGTAAGTTGAAGCCAGTGCTCATTGACTATTCTGAAAATCCTAAGGCCTTTAAGAATTATGCTAAATTTACTCTACCTGCACTCACAAATGGAACAGGCCGGGAGTGGTAGCTCATGCCTGTAATCTCAGCACTTTGGGAGGCCGAGGTGGGTGGATTACTTGAGGTCAGGAGTTTAAGACCAGCCTGGCCAACATGGCAAAACCCCATCTCTACTAAAAATACAAAAATTAGCCAGGCACGGTGGTGCGCACCATTAATCCCAGCTACATGGGGAACTGAGGCAGGAGAATCACTTGAACCTGGGAGGCGGAGGCTACAGTGAGCCAAGATCATGCCATTACACTCCAGCCTGGGCCACAGAGTGAGACTCTGCTTCAAAAAACAAACAAACAAAAAATGTGATCCATAGAAGGAGGCAAAAAAATCAACATAAACAGGAGTTTGAAAGAAGCTGATTTCACTCTCATGGATGACTTTGAGGTGGTTCAAGACTTCAGTGTAGGAAGTAACTGTAGGTGTGTTCAAAACAGCAAGAGAACAGCCTGGCCAACATAGCAAAACCCCGTCTGTACTAAAAATATAAAAATTAGCCAGGCATGGTGGCACATCTCTGTAATCCTAGCTACTTGGGAGGCTGAGGCAGGAGAAACACTTGAACCTGGGAGGCAGGGGTTGCAGTGAGCTGAGATCTCACTACTGCACTCCAGCCTGGGCATCAGAGCAAGACTCTGTCTCCAAAAAGAAATAACAAGAGAAGTAGAATTAGAAATAAAGCCTGAAGATATGACTGAATTGTTGCAATCTCAGGATAAAACTCAAATGGATGAGGAGTTGCTTCTTCTTTTTATTCTTTTTTTTTCCTTTATTCTTTTGTTTTGTTTTGTTTTTTTATTTGACATGGAGTTTCGCTCTCGTTGCCCAGGCTGGAGTGCAGTGGTACAATCTCAGCTCACTTCAACATCCACCTCTCAGATTCAAGTGATTCTCCTGCCTCAGCCTCCCGAGTAGCTGGGATTACAGGCACCCACCACCATGCCCGACTAATTTTTTGTATTTTAGGTAGAAATGGGGGTTCACCATCTTCGCCAGGCTGGTCTTGAACTCCTGTCCTCATGATCTACCTGCCTCAGCCTCCCAAAGAGCTGGGATTACAGGCGTGAGCCACCGCACCTGGCCAATTTTTGTATTTTTAGTAGAGACGGGGTTTCCCCATGTTGGCCAGGCTGGTTTTTTCTTTTTTTGTTTCTTTGAGGAGTTGCTTCTTATGGCTGAGCAAAGAAAGTGGTTTCTTGAGATGGAGTCTACTCCTGTGAAGACACTCTGATCATTGTTGAAATGACAACAAAGGATTTAGAATATTACATAAGCTTAGTTGATAAAGCAGCAGCAGGGTTTGAGAAGATTGGCTCCAATTTTGAAAGAAGTTCTGCTGTAGGTAATATGTTACCAAACAGCATCACATGCTACAGAGAAATCTTTCATGCAAGGAAAAGTGGATCCTTGTGGCCAACTTTATTGTTGTCTTATATTAAGAAATTGCCATAGCCAGCTGGGAACGGTGGCTCACGCCTGTAATCCCAGCACTTTGGGAGGCCAAGGCTGGTGGGTCACCTGAGGTCAGGAGTTGGAGACCAGCCTAACAAACATAGAGAAACCCCATCTCTATTAAAAATACAAAATTAGCCGGGCATGGTGGTGCGTGCCTGTAATCCCAGCTACTTGGGAGGCGGAGGCAGGAGAATCGCTTGAACCTAGAAGACGGAGGTTGCGGTGAGCTGAGATCACGCCATTGCACTCCAGCCTGGGCAACAAGAGCGAAACTTCGTCTCACAGAAAACAAAAAACAAACAAACAAAAATGCTCTAACACAGCCTTGTGCAGTCAAAAGAAGATACTGTGTGACGCTGATAAGCAATTTTTGTTTTTATTTTTATTGTTATTTTTATTTTTATTTTTATTTTTTTGATGCAATGGTGCAATCTGCAACCTCCATCTCCCAGGTTCAAGCTATTCCCTTGCCTCAGCCTGTCTAGTAGCTGGGATTACAGGTGCTCGCACCACACCCAGCTAATTTTTGTGTTTTTAGTAGAGATGGGATTTCACCATGTTGGCCAACCTCCCAAGTAGATGGGATTATAGGCACATGCCACCACACCCTGCTGATTTTTGTAGTTTTTATGACTACAGGATTTCTCCATGTTGACCAGGCTGGTCTTGAACTCTTGGGCTCAAGGAATCCTCCCTTTTGGCCTCCCCAAATGCTGGGATTACAGATGTTAGCCACTATGCCTGGCCAATTTTACCTTTCTGAGCTCAAGTTTCCTCAGTTTGCACACGTGGTCAATAAGAGATTTTATCATCAGTTGGAGGGAAGTGGTGAGATATATACACATGATATCAAGCATACACCAAGTTTGGAGATCAGTGGTAGAAAGAGATAAAAAGAATGTGTTGAAGGTGTTGAGGACTGGGTGAGATTACTTTCAGCTGAACTTTCTGGAGGCTGTGTCATTTAAAGTCTTGCTTCAGGCCACAAACAGGAATAAAGGCATTGAATGATGGCTACTATTTCAATGGGTAGAGATTTGCAAGGAAGAGTTCTGAAAGAAAGACTTTAAGGCCAAACAAGAAACATGGATGTTGCAGGTGATAAGAATGGGAGGGTGAATTAAGGTGCATCTTGGCAAACCTTGAATGTTAAGATAGGAGTTTGATCTTTTCGTTTGTTTGTTTTTTGAGACAGAGTTTCGCTCTGACACCCAGGCTGTAGTGCAGTAGCACAATCTCAGCTCACTGCAACCTCTGCCTCCCAGGTTCAAGTGATTCTCCTGCCCCAGCTTCTCGAGTAGCTGGGACTACAGGTGTGCACCACCATGCTTAGCTAATTTTTGTATTTTTAGTAGAGATAGGGTTTCACCATGTTGGCCCGGATGATCTTGAACTCCTGACCTCAGGTGATCCGCCTGCCTTGGCCTCCCAAAGTGCTAGGATTACAGGCATGAGCCACCATGCCCGCCGAAGGAGTTTGATCTTAATTCTGTAGCTGATGAAATACCAGTAAAGCCTATTGATCTGGACTTTGACATTACATAGTAAATTTTTCAAATGAAAACTGAAGCTGACACAGGGTAGTTTAGAGGGTAAGTTAATGCAAAGGAAGATTCGGTGACCAAAGGCATATGATTGACAGGACATTTTGCTAGGTGACATAGGGCAGGAGATGGATGTCAAGATGTAGACCCTGCGGGCTCACACCTGTAATGTCAGCACTTTGGGAGGCCGAGGCGGGCAGAACACGAGGTCAGGAGTTTGAGAGCAGCCTGACCAACATGTTGAAACCCCGTCTCTACTAAAAATACAAAAATTAGCCGGGCATGGTGGCACTTGCCTGTAATCCCAGCTACTCGGGAGGCTGAGGCAGGAGAATTGCTTGAATCCAGGAGGCAGAGGTTGCAGTGAGCCAAGATTGGGCCACTGCACTCCAGCCTGGGCGACAGAGTGAGACTCTGTTTCAAAAAAAAAAACAAAAGATGTACACTCTGCCCTCAAGGAGTTTATTTTTTTTTTTTTTTTTTTTTTTTTTTTTTTTTTTTGAGACAGAGTCTCGCTATGTCGCCCAGGGTGGAGTGCAGTGGCCGGATCTCAGCTCACTGCAAGCTCCGCCTCCCGGGTTTTTACGCCATTCTCCTGCCTCAGCCTCCCGAGTAGCCGGGACTACAGGCGCCCACCACCTCGCCCGGCTAGTTTTTTGTATTTTTTAGTAGAGACGGGGTTTCACCGTGTTAGCCAGGATGGTCTCGAACTCCTGACCTCGTGATCCGCCCGTCTCGGCCTCCCAAAGTGCTGGGATTACAGGCTTGAGCCACCGCGCCCGGCAGGAGTTTATAATTAAAAAGATCAGATAAGCCAGACTCAGTAGTGCACACCTGTAACCCCAGTGACTGATTTGGGGGGCTCAGGAGGGAATATCGCTTGAGCCCAGGAATTCGAAGCTGCAGTGTTCTAAGATCATGCCAGTGTACTCCAGTTTGGGTGACAGAGCTACACCCCATCTCTAAAAAACAATACTAATAAAAAGAAAAAAGGGTCAGATAAAACATGTACATAGAAAATTACAATACAAGGTAGAATGTGGCCGGGCATGGTAGCTCATGCCTATAATCCTAGCACTCTAGGAGGCTGAGGTGAGAGAATCGCTTGAGCTCAGGAGTTTGAGACCAGCCTGGGCAACATATTGAGACATATGTCTCTATTTACCAAAAAAAAAAAAAAAAAAAAAAAAAAAAAAAAAAACAAAAAAACAAAAAAACAAAAAAAAAAAAACTAGGTAGAATGTGATACATGTTAAAAGAGATCCAGCTCAAGTGCCTTGGGAGCTCAGGGGAAGGTGAGATGAATCTCCTTTCCCCAAGAAGCTGGAGGCAGGAGACGGAGTCTCACTCTGTTGCCCAGGCTGGAGTGCAATGGCCCGATCTTGATTTCGTCTTTGGAATTGTAAGGCTAGACTTAGAAGTCTCAGAGGGAGACTTGGGGGTCTTATCCACCCTCACCCCTGACAGGATTCCCTGTCTAGAATAAACAATAACTTTAAAATGGAAACAAGAAAAAAGGAGGTCCGAAGGAAAACTGTGACAGAAGAGGCTCCGTTTGAAATGAATAGAAAATGAATTTAGCTTGGAGGTGCTGAGGTATTGGTAGAGGCAACTTTCTGGCAAGAGACGAGTTGAAGGCCAGGAAGTGGATGAGATCAGGGAGAGTGTCTGGAGGGAAGAGGGATAAAAACAGAAACTGGGGAAGCACCCACGTTTTAGGGAGTGGGTAGCGAAAGAGGAGTCAGAGAAGGAGTGGCCAGAGGGAGAGGTGAGCAAAGATCCAGCAGAACACCTTGTTACAAAGTTTCGAGGAGGGTGGCAGGGGTGGAAGCCAGGACTGGTAGCAGAAGGAAGAAAACTTTCAGCAATAGGGATTGAGGTTCGACACAAAGTTACCAATGACATTTCAAGGCATGAAGGCTTTTCCTGAGGCTCCACAAATACGGTGAATCCCCTGTGTCTGGCATCTTTGGAGCTTCCCCGAGACTAGGGGGAGCAGGGTTGTGCCCTCTGACCTCTAAACATCTGGGGTTCAGTTCTATAATTAGCAGCACCGGATAGGACGGGAGCCAAACCTCTCCTAACCCAAACCAGTCCCTCCAGGAACTGAAAAGATGAAGAATTGATTTAGGAGATTTCACACTCGCCTGTTTGGCCTAGCCCAGTGAAGTCCCTTTTCATCACGCAACCCTAATGACTCTTCTGGCTGTCACTACTGTCTGGTATTGCCAGCGATCTGACTAAACCGTCTTGCAAAAGTTTGCAACATTCGCCCGAGGCGGACTACAACTCCCACAATTCCGGGCTCTTCCCGGTGCTGATTGGCGGAGCCACCGACTCCAGGGGGCGGAGCTTCCCCCACCTCCCCGAGGGAACAGACCTCTGATTGGCTGGACCGCAGGGCTTTTGTGTCCCCGCCCTCCCCCGGGGACCGCAGCGGGCTGAGCCGCTGGTGTCAGAGCCCGGCGAGCGCTGGCAGTTCCGCGGCGGGGATGCTGAGGAGCGGTGGGTCCGCGAGCAACCTTGGCCCCTGCGGACTTCCGAGGCCGTGAAAACCCCTGCGCTGCGGCCCTTCCCCGGCCCCCGAGGCCGTTCGCCGTTCCCAAAGCCCGACTCGGGGAAGAGTCCAGCACCGCAGCGGCGGTTCTCGGATTCCGGAGCATTCTGGAGCCCCGAGAGACGCCCGGGGGTTCTAGAAGCTCCCCGGCGGCGACCAGTCCCGGCTTCCTTCGGGCGTCCGTCCGAAACCCGCTCGGGTGCACGGGTCGTCGGCGAGCCGCGACCGGGTCCTGGCGCGCACCATGATCGTGGCGGACTCTGAGTGCCGCGCGGAGCTCAAGGACTACCTGCGGTTCGCCCCGGGCGGCGTCGGCGACTCGGGCCCCGGAGAGGTAAGCGGCGGCCGCGCGACGCCCCTCTTCCCCGAAACCCCGAGCCGCGACTGAGCCGCAGGCTGTCCGGAGCTGAGTCGGTGTGTCCCGGGCTCGGGGAGGGAAAACCGAGCGCGTAACCCGGGACCCCGGTTGCATCAACTGGCAGCCGCGGCCCTCGACACCCCTCCCCCCTCCCCCGCCCCCTCCCTCTCCCTCTCCCTCTCCCCTTCCCTCTCGCCCTCCCTCCTCCCCCCCGGGGCCGCGGATCCTTCCTCGTCTCCCTCGGACTCCTGGCCAATGAGGGAGAAGCCTTCTGGAGGCTCTCCGGGCTTTGGGCTCCTGAACGTCTTCAAGTCCAGGCAAATCCCGGCCGGAGCGGCCCGACCACTCCTCCTCCCCGCCCCCTTCCGCGGAGTCCCTTCCTCTTCGCGGGGGCCGGCGGGCAGAGGACCCTTCCTGGGGTGCGTCTCGGCTCCTGTCCCCCAGTGCGGGGCGTAGGCACCTGGGACTGGCCAGCGAAAGTCGACCTCATCCCCTGTCCCCAGCACTCCTGCTTTGGAGGGAGAGCGCAGGGGCTCTGGGGGCTTGGCTGACCGCCCGGTACGCGGCGGCGGCAGCCAAAGCTCGGGAGAGAGGGGACAACCCCCTTCGCGGCTTCCGAAGCCAAGCGCGGGTTAGGCTGCGCCCTGCTAAGTAAGTCGTCTGAGGGCCCAGAAGTTTGTTTTCCAGAAATTCCTCCCCCGCCCTCCCTTCGCGCCGTTCCCCCCCGCCCCCCCGCCTTCGCACCCGGGCATAGCCCGCAGGGGCTTTGCAGGGAGGCCGGGAATTAGGCTGGACCTAACCAGACTGACAATTCGCACTCCTCCACCACCAGCAGCAGCGATAATGGACATCTTATCATTTATTATGCACCTACTAGATACTAGGCTCTGAGTTTTTTTCGCCTTTAATCTAAGTCTTCAGGACTAAACCAGCAAAATACAAGCTAGGCTATAGCCCCATTTTACAGGAAGAGCTTTGAGGCCCACGATGGGCTCAGAGGCTTTCTTCACCAACCCCAGTGGATAGCTTGTTCTTTGGCCTTATGATTTCGGAGATTGCATGGCACTGTGAGCTTCTAGTTGCTTTAGTTTACAGGCCTAGAGTGTGGTGGAGGTTGTATTCTGGACCTGGGATTTGGTGGAGTGCTGTGTGACCCCAGGAAAATCCCTGCTGTTCTCTGAGTAAAGTGGTTTCTGGGGATCCTACCTCCGTCAGTACATGGTTTGTGCCCTGGTTTTTGTTAGCTTGCTTACCCTTCCCTGCCATGATTTAGGAGCGCCATGTGGAGGAATGGCTCTTCTGCAGCTTCTCAGCGGTGTGACGACTTTGGAAAGATGGAAATGATGTTACTATTGAGAACACCTGGACAGTAGAGAGCAAGCGGGCTGGGTTCGTGTCCCAGCCCTCCTGCTAACTTGCTGTGTGTGGCTTAGCCAGTAATCACTTCTCTGATCTGTAGTTTCTTCCCATGGGGATTTTACAGTGTCTCCAAGGGATTGTAGGGAGAATTAACTCAGAATACAAGCAAAGGCTGAAGCACCGTGACTGGAACATAGTAACTGCATGAAACTTGCTTGCTATTATCAGAATGTGGCCATTGCATGCACAGCTTTCTCCAGAGTGTCTCACAAGGGGGTGCCCGGGCCTGTTCCTGAGATCAGACACTGTACACCCCTCTCTGGGACAGTGCCTGGGAACTGGTCTAGGGAGAGAAGGCTTTGAGGGAGGGATCTTTACACAGAAGCCATGTTTCCTCAGTGGAGAAAACTGGTGCTGTCTGGGAGGTTTTTCTTTTTCTTTTTTTTTTTTTTTTTTTTTGAGATGGAATCTTGCTCTGTTGCCCAGGCTGGAGTGCAGTGGCATGATCTTAGCTCACTGCAACCTCCATCTCCCAGGTTCAAGCAATTCTCCTGCCTCAGCCTCCCTAGTAGTTGGGATTACAGGCACGTGCCACCACGCCCAGCTAATTTTTGTATTTTTAGTAGAAACAGTTTCACCATGTTGGCCAGGCTGATCTCGAACTCCTGACCTCAGGTGATCCACCTGCCTTGGCCTCCCAAAGTGCTGAGATTACAGGCATGAGCCACCTCACCTGGCATATCTGGGAGGTTTCTGTGTGTTCCTCTCTCTTGAAAAAAGAGGACCTTGGGATGGTTTCTGCTTTGAGTGGCATCCTTAGAAGACAGCAGGGTGCCGATCTTTGAGTCAGGTGTCCGAGGCCCAAGAGACGACCCAGGCGTGCAGCTCCCTTAACTCCCTGTCACTTCACCACACACTCCCTTTCAGGAGCTCATTGCCTTCAGATGTGTGTATCTTCAGAAAGTTCCAAGGACTTCACTCTAGTACTGGTAGTATTAGGCTCCAGAATAACTTTCTTGGCCAGATGCAGTGGCTCATGCCTGTAATACTAACACTTTAGGAGGCTGAGGCAGATGGATTGCTTGAGCCCGGGAGTTCAAAACCAGCCTGGACAACATGGTGAAACCCCGTCTCTACAAAATATACAAAAGTTAGCCAGGCATAGTGGTGTGTGCCAACTACTTGGAAGGCTGAGGTGGGACGATTGCTTGAGCCTGGGAGGCAGAGGTTGCAGTGAACCGTGATCATGCCACCGCACTCCAGCTTGGGTGACAGAGCAAGACTCTGTCTCCAAAAAAAAATAAAACAGGCTGGGTGCAGTGGCTCACACCTGTAATTTGAGCACTTTGAGAGACTGAGGTAGGTGGATCATGAGGTCAGGAGATCGAGACCATCCTAGCTAACACGGTGAAATCCCGTCTCTACTAAAAATACAAAAAATTAACCCTATGTGGTGGCACACACCTGTAGTCTCAGCTACTTAGGAGGCTGAGGTAGGAGAATTGCTTGAACCTGGGAGGCAGAGGTTGCAGTGAGCTGAGATTGCTCCACTGCACTCCAGCCTGTGTGACAGAGTGAAACTCCGTCTCAAAACAAAACAAAACAAACTTTCTCAGACATCATTTCTTCTTCAGGGAAGCCCTTCCTCCCCCACTAGATAAGTCCCCTTGCACACCCTCCTCCAGTCCCCCTTCTCCATGTAGGAGCTTTGGTCCCAATGATGTGAAACAGTCCCTTGCTGGAGATACCCTGCAGGTCTCATCCCCAGCGCTGCTCTTTGCACCTAGTAAGTGTTCGTGACTAGTTGCCCCTTGTTGGCTTAGCTGACTCTTGTGAACTCTTCCAGCCATGGAGTCAGATCTGAATTGTGCCCATTTGGAAGAGGACCTTTCTGAGCCTCCCTGCCCTGTCTCCAAAGAAGAAACTATTTCTCCCTGGGTGGTTGGGAGGAACTGGCACAATCAGATGTGTAAAGCACTTAGCGTGGTGCCCAGCTCATGATGGGCAGACAAGTGTATGGCACCACTCACTCACACCCCCTCCACCCTGCCCACTCCAAGGCTGGAGGTCCAGGGCTGCTTGGGCTATATTTCTGTATCGTCTTCTCAGGTGTAAACCCAAGGAAATATCTGAATTCAGCTGGGGGCAGGCAAAGGAGAAATAGTGTCTGTTCCTTCCCAGCTGGCAGAGTGGGTAACCAGGTGTCTGTAGCTGAGTCGAGGTATAGGCTCTATAAAGGATAATATAGGGTAACCAAGAATAAAGTCTGGGGCTTCTCCAAGAAGAGGATATGGGTAGTGGACCGAATCCTTGGAAGCCAGACTGAGCTGGGTTCAACTCTCCAAGGCTGGGACCGTTTCCCAAAGCTGTTATTGTGAAGTGGAATGGACCTTAGAAGCCAGAGAGCCCTGGGTTCAGATCTCAGATTGGCCACTTGTCAGCTGGTGCCTAACCTTTGAACCCTTAATCTTTCCTTGTGTGCAAAGTAGAGACTCTGCCGCCACCCAAAAACAAATGAAAATTAGATGGAGCCTGCGCGCAAGTACCTGAGCTAATTTAAAAGTTAACATATAGTAAGTGCTTAAATTATGATCCATGCCAGTCATGGTGGCTCATGCCTGTAATCCCAGCACTTTGGGAGGCTGAGGCAGCAAGATCACTTGAGCCCAGGAGTCTGAGACCAGCCTGGGCAACACAGTGAGACTTCATCTCTATTTAAAAAAAAAAAAAGGCCGGGCATGGTGGCTCACGCCTGTAATCCCAGCACTTTGGGAGGCCGAGGTGGGCAGATCATGTCTCTACTAAAAATACAAAAATTAGCTGGGCGTGGTAGTGCACCCCTATAATCCTAGCTACTTAGGAGGCTGAGGCAGGAGAATTGCCTGAACCCGGGGGGCGGAGGCTGCAGTGAGCTGAGATCGCGCCACTGCACTCCAGCCTGGGTGACAAAGTGAGACTCCGTATCAAGAAAAAATAAAAAAATAGGAACCAGGCACAGGTTTGGGGCCATTATCCTCTTTTTACAGTCTGCCCTAAAGTACAGGTAGTGCATGTGAAATTAATGCTTAGCCAGTGGTAACCAGCCTTGTTACGTACCACTATTATTACTGACTCCCCACTCCAGGGAATTGGGGCAGGGTGGGCTGACTTGGAGGGGTCATTTCTTGGCAGCGGTACGCTGCCCTGCCTGCTTCCTCTGTCAGGTTCGGGGAAGCATTCAAGGTATTGGAGCCATGGATTCAAATCTACTTGGTCTTGGCTTTAGGGCTTTATACTATCTGTTCCCTCTGGCTGGAATGCTGGTCCCCCTAGTTTTTGGGGTGTTTGTTTTGAGACGGAGTTTCACTCTTGTTGCCCGGGCTGGAGTGCAATGGCGCGATCTCAGCTCACCGCAACCTCTGCCTCCTGGGTTCAAGCAATTCTGCGTCAGCCCCCCGAGTAGCTGGGGTTCAGGCATGCACCACCATGCCTGGCTAATTTTTTGTATTTCTAGTAGAGACGGGGTTTCTCCATGTTGGTCAGGCTGGTCTTGAACTCCCGACCTCTGGTGATCCACCCGCCTCGGCCTCTCAAAGTGCTGGGATTACAGGCGTGAGCCACTGCACCCGGCCTGTTTGTTTTTTAAGAGAGGGTGTCTTACTGTGTTGCCCAGGCTGGTCTCAAATTCCTAGCCTCAGGTGATCCTCCCCCACCAAGCCTTCCAAAGTACCAGGGTTACAGGTGTGAGCCACACCCCCTAAGCCCCCTAAATCTTTACAGGCCTTGCCGCCTTCTCATCATTTAAATAACAGCTCAAAGACCACCTCCTCAATGACTTTTCCTGTCTAGTTACACTAAAATATTGCACACTCTCCCTCCCCATCATACAGTTACTGGATTATTTCACTCACTTTATAGAATCTGTGCTTTGAAATCCTATTTATCAGATTCTGAATTTTATGAAGGCCGAGGGCTTTGTCTTTTTATTGCTGCTTGCAATGTAGCCATCAAAAATATTTGTTGAGTGAACAAATTAATTCTGTTTCCACCTAGAAAGCACTTAGCATAGTGCCTTATACTTGAGAAAGTGATCAATAAATGGTGTAAACAATGGTCCTCACCCTAGCTGTTATGCTGAGGCCCCACCCCAGACAACTGAATTAGAATTGTGGGAGGTGGGACCTTGGCGTTGTTTTTGTAAAGCTTCTCAAAGGATTCTGATGTACTGCTTGGGTTGAGAAGCCCTTGTTTGATACAGTAAGGAAGTTAATGATACCTAACGTTTATTAAGTGCTTATTGTGATGGAGGTATTGAGGTAAGCTACACAGTGTTATCTCATGAAATCCTCATCACTAGCCAGTGAAAGTAGGTACTATTATCCCCATTATTTGGTAAGGAAACTGAGGCTCATAAAGCTAAGGGATAGCAGGTGGTGGAGCTGTCATTTGAGCTCATACAATTTGTGTCAAGAGCCCCATCTTTTTTTTTTCTTTTTTTTTTTTGAGACAGGGTCTTGCCTGTTGCTCAGGCTAGAATGCCGTGGTACGATCATAGCTTGCTGTAACCTCAAACTCCTGGGCTCAGGCAATCCTCCTGTCTCAGCAGCCTCCTGAGTAGCTGGGATTACAGGTTGTGTGCCACCATGCCCAGCTAATGTACTATTTGTAGAGACAGGGGTCTCACTGTGTTGGCCAGGCTGGTCTCAAATTCCTGGCCTCAAGGGATCCTCCTGCCTCAGCCTCCCAAGGTGCTGGAATGAGCTGCTGTGTCAGCCAAGGGCCCCTATCTTTTTTTTTTTTTTTTTTTGAGACAGAGTCTCGCTCTGCCGCCCAGGCTGGAGTGCAGTGGCCGGATCTCAGCTCACTGCAAGCTCCGCCTCCTGGGTTTACGCCATTCTCCTGCCTCAGCCTCCTGAGTAGCTGGGACTACAGGCGCCCGCCACCTCGCCAGGCTAGTTTTTTGTATTTTTTAGTAGAGACGGGGTTTCACCGTGTTAGCCAGGATGGTCTTAATCTCCTGACCTCATGATCCGCCCGTCTCGGCCTCCCAAAGTGCTGGGATTACAGGCTTGAGCCACCGCGCCCAGCCGGGCCCCTATCTTTTAACTGCACTGTATATTGTTGTTATTGCTGAAAATGTTGATGGATCGAGACCCATGTCTTAGAGCTCCTTCTTTTGACAATTCCTGGGTCAGATTTTGGAGTGAGTTGGGATTCCCAAGGCTATTCCTGTCCTTCCCTAGCACCCCTGATGGGCCCTCTCTGCCTCCCCCAGTTCTGCTCCACCCTACCCTGCTGTGGCTTGCTGTTCTGTCCTCAGGTCCCCTGAGGTGGAGGCCCAGTTTGTGGAGTCAGCAATCCTTATCTCCTTTACAGAGCTGTGGGGCTTTTTCTTTGGTGAGGGGGGAGGGAAGCTCCAAAGGGGAGTGTTTAGGGATTGTGGTGGTTACTACGCTGAACTTGGACCAGCCTGGCCGGGAAGTTCCCAGAAGTGTGGGCCTGCACAGTCAGCTCAACTCTCTTTTTGAAGGTAGCGGGGCTACTTTACCTACCAGGATTAAGGCCTAGAGAGTTTAGGCCTTTAACTTTCCCAGAGCCACATAGCAAGTTAGTTGCAGAATTGGTACCTACTCCAGAGACTTTGTAGTCTTCTGGAGTCCCAGAGCTCTGCCTCCTCACTGGGCTTTTGGCCATCTGAGAAGGAAGGTTCAATTTTAGTTTTTAGTTCCCAGATACGTGAGGGCTGGTACTAAGTCTACATCTTAATGGGGAGGGGAGAACTGGGCGCCTCCTATCCCTGTCCAGTGAGGGCATGGCTCTGATTTGGGTAAACTGTAACCAAGGCCAGTGCTGAGAGCCGCTTCCACTCTCAGATTAACAAAATAAATGAATACGTAGAGCATCCTTCCTGAACCCCATCTCTAGGACTAGGAGAAGCAGATGTAGTGAGTACATGATTTTAGTGGTTTCTAAAGAGGCTCCAGCATATACAGGTCAAAATGGTTGCTTCCATCAGCCTTGGACACCCTGCTTGGATTCCCTCCATGCCTTTCGGCTTTCTCTGTCTTCATTCACAGGCTAGTATGAATGGCCTGGCACTGCTGTCCACTAAATGTGATCTGGTAGCAGGGAAACAAAACAGACAATTTGATGACAGTGTTTTTAGAAGCAAAAACCCTGGGAATTTTGGGGTCATAGGTGAGGGGTTCCTAGATGCCATGGTTTAGCTTTGCAAAAGGAGTGACCAGTAGGACTGGGCCAGTAATTTTATCTGGAAGCCCATGGGAAGGGGAGGTAGGATTTTAAGTCAGCTGATCAGATTTATATTCAGAAAGTTAATGTGGCTACTGGGTAGAGGATGGATAGGAAAGGCCAGGGCTGAGGAGGCCGGAGGACAACTGGTGAGGCTCTGAGTAGTGGTCCAGACAAGAGAGGGTGTTAGTTGATGAGGTGTTGGTGGTGGGAGGACAGATAAGCAGCCAGGCATGATGGCTCTCATCTGTAATCCCAGTGCTTTGGGAGGCCAAGGCAGGAGGATCCATTGAGCCCAGCAGTTTGAGGCTATAGTAAGCTATGACTGCATCACTAAAGAAGAAGGGGCCAGTTGCAGTGGCTCATTCCTGTAATCCCAGCACTTTGGGTGGCTGAGGTGGGCGGATCACCTGAGGTCGGGGGTTTGAGACCAGCCTGGCCAACATGGAGAAACCCTGTCTCTACTAAAAATAAAAAATTATGGCCGGGCACGGTGGCTCAAGCCTGTAATCCCAGCACTTTCGGAGGCCGAGACGGGCGGATCACAAGATCAGGAGGTCGAGACCATCCTGGCTAACACGGTGAAACCCCGTCTCTACTAAAAAAATACACAAAAACTAGCTGGGCTAGGTGGCGGGCGCCTGTAGTCCCAGCTAATGTAGTCCCAGCTACTCGGGAGGCTGAGGCAGGAGAATGGCATAAACCCGGGAAGCGGAGCTTGCAGTGAGCTGAGATCCGGCCACTGCACTCCAGCCTGGGCGACAGAGCGAGACTCTGTCTCAAAATAAATAAATAAATAAATAAAAATAATAAAAATAAAAATAAAAAATTAGGCGAGGGCAGTGGCGCATGCCTGTAATCCCAGCTACTTGGGAGGCGGAGGCAGGAGAATCGCTTGACCCAGGAGGTAGAGATTGCAGTGAGCCAAGATCACGCCATCGCACTCCAGCCTGGGCAACAAGAGCGATACTCCGTCTCAAAAAAAAAAAAACAGAAGAAGAAGAAAGAAATGAATGAACATGTGAGAGAAATTGAAGCTGCTTCTGAGGCATCTGGGGTACTTGGCTACCTGGCTTCGGGGTGCAAACTGTGGGGTGTTCTTGTTTTTTTTTTTTTTTTTTTTTTGAGACGGAGTCTCGCTCTGTCGCCCAGGCTGGAGTGCAGTGGCGCGATCTCGGCTCACTGCAAGCTCCGCCTCCCGGGTTCACGCCATTCTCCTGCCTCAGCCTCCTGAGTAGCTGGGACTACAGGCGCCCGCCACCGCGCCCGGCTAATTTTTTGTATTTTTAGTAGAGACGGGGTTTCACTGTGGTCTCGATCTCCTGACCTTGTGATCCGCCCGCCTCGGCCTCCCAAAGTGCTGGGATTACAGGCGTGAGCCACCGCGCCCGGCCTGGGGTGTTCTTGTATAAGTTCTCTGGGACCACTGAGAAGGTGGCCTCCTGGAGATGTGCAGCATGGTGGCTATATAGTTCCTTCTCCAGGACCCTCCCATCCCACATGCTGGGATTCCTGGGTCCCAGCCCAGTTCCTGAAGAACTCAGCCTGGAGTGAGCCCTCTTTCTTGCTTACCCTTCCAAACGTGCATTTATCTCCCACCTGGCTCCGCCATCCAAAGGATGCTAGAAAGGTGGGTTTAACAGTTCAGTGGAGCCCCTTGGATAGGAGGAAGAAGCTGGATAGGTAATAATCCTCTTTATTCTCCCTTCTACTGCGGACTGACCTCCATGTGTTCCCCCCAGGAGCAGAGGGAGAGTCGGGCTCGGCGAGGCCCTCGAGGGCCCAGCGCCTTCATCCCCGTGGAGGAGGTAAGCTTGGAAGGGATTAGGGATCTTTTTTCCCTAGGAAGAAAGGACATGGCATATTGGTGGGCAGGCGTCTTTTCTTGTTCCTTAAATTACAGCTTTTAAACTATTCCTTTCTGATTTCTGATTCATTTAATTCACAAAACGGCTCTGTGAAGCAGGCACTATGAACTTCATTTTACTGGGAAGAAACAGGCTGAAAGAAATCAAGTGCTAATAGCCAGGTAGTGGCCAAACTTTTTTTTTTTTTTGCATGGCCAAACTTTCGATTCCTAGATCAGTGCCTGTTTCCCTTAAGAAGATAGAACTATCTGTGTTTATCTTCTCATCCGTGACTGTACATGTTCTTTTCTGTTTCAAAAGTAATATATGTTTATTATTTTTAAAATTTCCATTGTTTCAGAAAGCTCTGATCTCCTGTATCTTCCTACACCCTCCAGAGATTATCACTGTTAACCATTTGCCACTGTTTACTGTGCTTTGTTCAAGCCAATACTTACTTTCAGTACAGAACCAAGGTGATAGTTTACAACTTGTTTTTTTTTGTTTTTCACTTAATACAAGAAAGACATCCTTCATCTACTGAGTCAGTTCATTCATTCATTTACTTAACATATCTATTGAATGATTAATCTGTGTGAGGCACTGTTCTGGTTGCTTGGGATACAGCAGTGAACAAGACAAAAATCTTTGCCATTATGGAGCTTATATTCTAGTGTGTTGGGATAGCGGAGGTACCTTCAAAACATGCAGAAAAAGGTAAAACTAGTTTCCTCATTTTCTTTGGCCTTCAGTGAACAAGGACAAATTTTTTGTTTCACTGGGCGCGGTGGCTCACGCCTGTAATCCCAGCACTTTGGGGGGCCGAGGCGGGCAGATCACGAGGTCAGGAGATCGAGACCATCCTGGCTAACACAGTGAAACCTCATCTCTGCCAAAAATACAAAAAATTAGCCAGGCGTGGTGGTGGGCACCTGTAATCCCAGCTACTTGGGAGGCTGAGGCAGGAGAATGGCGTGAACCCGGGAGGCAGAGCTTGCAGTGAGCCGAGATTGCACCACTGCACTTCAGCCTGGGCAACAGAGTGAGACTCAGTCTCAAAAAAGAAAAATTTTGTTTCCTCTCCTCTTTGCTTTCCCTGAATGTGTAGGGCGAGTAGTTAATGAGGTAACAAACGTTTAACCTCCCTCTAAACCCCCCTGTTCCTCCACTCCTTGGTAAATGTAAGGTGAACAACCACTTGCTGATTATTTATGTCTGTGGCCCATAATTCCAAGCTCAGGTATTGCTCTTGTGTTTTATTTTTTCATTTATAAATGACCACTCTTTTTTTTTTCTTTTTTTTGAGACGAAGTTTCGTTCTTGTTGCCCAGGCTGGAGTGCAGTGGCGCGATCTCGGCTCACCGCAACCTCTGCCTCCCAGGTTCAAGCAATTCTCCTGCCTCAGCCTTCTGAGCAGCTGGGATTACAGGCATGCGCCACCACGCCCAGCTAATTTTGTATTTTTAGTAGAGATAGGGTTTCTCCATGTTAATCAGGCTGGTCTCGAACTCTGGACCTTGGGCGATCTGCCCATCTCTGCCTCCCAGTGTCCTGGGATTACAGGTGTGAGCCACCGTGCCTGGTCCACTCTTTTATAATAAAGAAAAGAAACAGGCAGCCAGGTGCAGTAGCTCACACCTGTAATCCCAGCACTTTGGGACGCCAAGGTAGAGGGATCACTTGAGCCCAGGAGTTCGAGACCAGCCTGGACAACATAGTGGGACTCTGTCTGTATTTAAAAAAGAAGAACCAAATAGGCTTTGGAGTTCATCTGAATTTGAATCTGATTCTGTCATTTGTAAGATCTGTGACTTTGAGCAAGGAACAAAACGTCCTGGTTTCCTCATCTGGCAAAGTGGGGGAAATAATAGTATTCACCTCACAGGCTTATTGGCAAGATCCCATGACATCATGCAGAGAAAACCGTAAGCTCAGAGATGGCATGGAGACAGCACTCAGGAAATGTGAACTATTTTGCACCCGCCCCCATGGTTATATGCATTTGCGGTGTTAGAATAGACGCTCCTGCCGGGCGCGGTGGCTCACACCTGTAATCCCAGCACTTTGGGAAGCTGAGGCAGGTGGATCACAAGATCAAGAGATCGAGACCATCTTGGCTAACACGGTGAAACCCCATCACTACTAAAAATACAAAAAATTAGCCAGGTGTGGCGATGTGTGCCTGTAGTCCCAGCTGCTGGGGAGGCTGAGGCAGGAGAATGGTGTGAACCTGGGAGGCAGAGCTTGCAGTGAGCCAAGATTGCACCACTGCACTCCAGCCTGGGTGACAAAATGAGACTCTATCTCAAAAAAAAAAAAAAAGAAAAAATAGATGCTCCATGAAGGGAGGAGAAACCGTACTTTTACTCTCTGTACCCGAGTTTTCCTACCTAAAAATGGAGAAACAGAACTCCAGTTTTGTTGTTGTGAGAGTTAAATAAGTTAAAATATGCATGCTTGAACAGTACTTGGCACATAGCATCGTATGTGTAAGTACTGGCCGTTATTATATGAGGTACGTAACAAGTATTCATTGAGTGACTTATTAAAATATCTGATTCTTCCCATTGTTTCTTTTTGGACATGGTGGTGGTTTTTACTTTCTTGCCATTAGAAACCCACTGGAATAATACGCTGGTCTCTTTGATGAGTGGGGCAGGAGGGAAACCCATGCTGTCCTCCCCTTTGCTTGGCAGGTCCTTCGGGAGGGGACCGAGAGCCTCGAGCAGCACCTGGGGCTGGAGGCACTGATGTCCTCTGGGCGAGTGGACAACCTGGCAGTGGTGATGGGCCTGCACCCTGACTACTTTACCAGCTTCTGGCGCCTGCACTACCTGCTGCTGCACACGGATGGTCCCTTGGCCAGCTCCTGGCGCCACTACATTGCCATCATGGTGAGCCTCTCTGGGCCTGACACTTGGAGAGGTGGCTTTGTGGAGGGTTCTGTCCTTTGATCTCTTTTCTGGGAGCTTTGTGAACTGATTCCATAGACAAGGAGGGAAGGCGGCATAGAGCAGGGAAAGCCCTGGCTTTCTATAACTGTAGAGTTTTTGGTTTTTTCTTGGAAGGAAAATTTTAGGTTTTGAAGAAAGGCATCATTAGTGCTTGCAAACTGAGGTGCAAAAAGGAATCAGGTGGCCTGCAAGCTGGTGGCAGAGCTGGGGTTACTTAGAACTTAGGTTTCCTGCCTCTTGGGCAACAGTGAGCCCTACAACCTCTCCCCTGATGGGGTACCCACCCTGAGCCAGGCACCAAGGGAGGAGGGTGACTCAGGCTCTGTCCACTACCTCCGCAGGCTGCCGCCCGCCATCAGTGTTCTTACCTGGTAGGCTCCCACATGGCCGAGTTTCTGCAGACCGGTGGTGACCCTGAGTGGCTGCTGGGCCTCCACCGGGTGCCCAAGAAGCTGCGCAAGCTCAGCGAGATCAACAAGTTGCTGGCGCATCGGCCATGGCTCATCACCAAGGAGCACATCCAGGTGCAGGGGGCAGAGAGACGGGTGTCTGAGGGAGCACAGAGGCCTGGCTGGTGCCTGGTGGGTAGCCCAGGGCAGGCACTGAGCAGCTCTAACCTCCCGTTCTGTCCCCTCCAGGCCTTGCTGAAGACCGGCGAGCACACCTGGTCCCTGGCCGAGCTCATTCAGGCTCTGGTCCTGCTCACCCACTGCCACTCGCTCTCGTCCTTTGTGTTTGGCTGTGGCATCCTCCCTGAGGGGGATGCAGATGGCAGCCCTGCCCCCCAGGCACCTACACCCCCCAGTGAGCAGAGCAGTCCCCCGAGCAGGGACCCGTTGAACAACTCTGGGGTAAGTCATGGGCCTGGGTCTTGATCGGGGAGGAAGCAGGCATGACCTCTGGTCCTTAGGTAGAAGCTACTGCTTCCCAATCTTTGGTGCCTGCACTACCTGCTGCTGTGAGAGACCATAGAAAAGTTATTTGACTTTGAAGCTCAGTTTCCTCATCTGTGAAATGGGGAGATAAGACCCTCTACTCACACTGGGCTGTGAGGCTCAAAGGCTGTTGGTTTTAGCACTTTCAAACTACAAAGTTTACCTTTCACTGAATAATGTGGCCTTGTTTGTTTTAATACAAAAATACAGACACTTTAAAAATTTCCTCTCAGGGAAGTTGTGTCTATTCTGTAGCTTCATAAATGTCACTTTAGGAAGCACAGACCCATGCGCTGTCCAGCACAGTGGCTGGCACAGGGGATGCCCTAGGCCTTTGTGAGCATTAGGAAGGCCTGGCCTGTGGGAAGGATGTGTGGAGCTTCCCAGAGGCCGAAGGAGGAGGAGTAGCTGGTCACCACTGGCCCTCTCCTGCAGGGCTTTGAGTCTGCCCGTGAAGTGGAGGCACTGATGGAGCGCATGCGGCAGCTGCAGGAGAGCCTGCTGCGGGATGAGGGGACGTCCCAGGAGGAGATGGAGAGCCGCTTTGAGCTGGAGAAGTCAGAGAGCCTGCTGGTGACCCCCTCAGGTACAGGATCACAGGCATCCAGGCTCCTGGGGCTGCTCCTTCTTAGGCTATCTCTGGTCAGGAGGAGCTGCCTCCTGTGTTCTAGAGGCAGCCGCTTCTCAGCTTCCCGTCCAAGAGGTTCTGAGCCTGGGCCTTGAGCTCAGACCTTGCTTTGAATCCTGAACTGCTAGCCTTTCTGGCTGTGCGACCACTGACGAGTCACTTCCTATCTCAGGGCTTCAGGATTGCTATGTGGGGTTAGTGGGGCAGTAGAAGCAAAGATCTTAGCACAGAGCCTGGCCCAGGGGGAACCAATCCATAAATAACTTCCACTTAAGTTATTGTTACCAGGGGCCTCACTTCACGGGTCCATGGGCCTGATCCACCCCCTCCACAAGGCCGGGCTCCAGCTGAGGTCTTGCCCACTCACTATAGCAAGGGGCTTTTTTGGCCCTCTATTCTGCCTTCCCCTCCCCCGTTTGGTGATTAATCAGGAGTGGACGCCTGCATGCCCCATGCCCCAGCCTCACTGTGACCTCTTTCTGGTCCTCAGCTGACATCCTGGAGCCCTCTCCACACCCAGACATGCTGTGCTTTGTGGAAGATCCTACTTTTGGATATGAGGACTTCACCCGGAGAGGGGCTCAGGCGCCCCCAACCTTCCGGGCCCAGGTGGGGCTCTCTCTACTACTCTTGGCCATTGCTCCACATTTACGAACATGCAGTGGGTGGATAGTTTGAGTAGTTATAGAGTTAGGTACCCAGCTGGGCATGGTAGCTCACACCTGTAATCCCAGCACTTTGGGAAGCCAGGGTGGGAGGATTGCTTGAGCCCAGGAGCTTGAGACTAGCCTGGACAACATGGCGAAACCCCGTCCCTACAAAGACATTTAAAAATTAGCTGGAAGGTGGTGCATGCCTATAGTCCCAGCTACTTGAATGGCTGAGGTGGGAGGATCACTTGAGCTAGGAGGTCAAGGACGCAGTGAGCTGTGATTGCACTACTGCGCTCCAGCCTGGGTGACAGCAAGACCCTGTCTCAAAAAAAAAAAAAATAGAGTTGGGTACGTTATTTCCCTCAAGATTCCACGAGGGCAGTGGGGTCCCTGTGAATCCTTAAGGAACCCATCTATACCCTAAGCTCAGGGGTTGGTGATCGTAAGGAGAAGGTCATCACCAAAGTGTACCTTCCTTGACATCTGAGGCCCAGAGCAAGCAGCACATTAGGTTTATGGCACCAGGAAGGAGAACTATGGAGATCCAAGGTACAGAGGAAGGGGGTCTCTCTGGCTGGTCTTGGGCTCCAAAGACTCACCAATCCCTTCCCACCTACCTAAGGATTATACTTGGGAAGACCATGGCTACTCACTGATCCAGCGGCTCTACCCTGAGGGTGGGCAGCTGCTGGACGAGAAGTTCCAGGCAGCCTATAGCCTCACCTACAATACCATCGCCATGCACAGCGGGGTGGACACCTCCGTGCTCCGCAGGGCCATCTGGAACTACATCCACTGCGTCTTTGGTATCAGGTGAGCCCATGTCCCTTCACCTGGGGCACATGTGCACTGCGAGTCTTCATTCCGGGTTCACGGTTGTTTCCGTTTTCGTTTTGTTTTTGTTTTTTTTCTTTTCCTTTCTTCTTGCCTATACTATTTTTCAAATCAAATTGTGATTTTGAAAGATGATAGTACTCATTGTTTGAACGTTGTAAATGAAACTCTTTAATTGCACTCCCAGAGGTAACTATTGTTTGATATGTATGTACATATATATACACACACACACGTATATACACATATACATACATATACACATACACACTATATATATATATGTAGAGAGAGTTGTGTTTGTATTTCCATTCCAAGTAGTAATTCTTCTCTCATAATAAATAAGGATAACATAAATGCTCAGTAGGGGACTTTAAATAATGATACATCTATTCAGTGAAATATTATGCAGCTATTACAAATTACAATAGGCCGGGCGCAGTGGCTCACGCTTGTAATCCCAGCACTTTGGGAAGCCAAGGCAGGCAGGTCATGAGATTAGGAGTTCGAGACCAGCCTGACCAACATGGTGAAACCCTGTTCTACTAAAAAATACAAAAATTAGCTGGGTGTGGTGGTACGCATTTGTAATCCCAGCTACTCAAGAGGCTGAGGCAGGAGAATCGCTTGAACCCAGGAGGCAGAGGCTAAAGTAAGCCAGGATCGCGCCACTGCACTCCTCCAGCCTGGGTGACAGAGCAAGACTCTGTCTCAAAAAAAAAAAAAAAAAATTACAATAGAGGCCAGGCTTGGTGGCTCATGCCTGTAATCCCGCACTTTGGGAGGGCATTGTGAAAGGATTGCTTGAGAAACAGGAGTTCAAGACTAGCCTGGGCAACATAATGCAACCTCCATCTCTACAAAAAATTAAAACATTTGCCTGTGTGGTGGCATGCACCTATAGTCTCAGCTACTTGGAAGGCTGAGGTGGGAGGATCTCTTGAGCTCAGGAGGTCAAAGCTTCAATGAGCCATCATTATACCACTGTACTTCAGTCTGGACGACAGAGCAAGACCCTGTCTCAAAAAAAAAAAAAAAATAGATGTCTATTTGTATTTCCGTGGGAAAATATTCAGATTGTATTGAGAGAAAAGAAAGCTAATTACCAACAGAAATCTTCTTTATGTTCTTTTGTATATTAAACAGTTTGTGCATGCATGGAAAATGTATGGAAGGCTATACACTAAAATACTGTTTAGTGGTGATATCTCTGCATACTATTATATGATGAATTACATTTTCATCTTTTTGCTTGTTAAATCTTTTCTGATTTTTGTAAGGTGATGGGATCAGATTTGACATGTCCTGTAATTTTCTCTATCTGGGAACTACCTTATCAGCACGAATAGATATTTTATTATTATTATTATTTTTTTTTAAAGAGACAGGGTCTTGCTCTATTGCCCAGGCTGGTCTTGAAGTCCTGGGCTCAAGCAATTCTCCTGCCTCGGCTTCCCAAAGTGCTGGGATTGCAAGCATGAACCACTGTACTCAGCCTGTTTTATGCTTTTAACCACTGCATGGTATCTGTGAGCATGGATGTATTGTGATCATTCAGTCATTTCCCTATTATTGGATATTTAGGTTGTTTGCAGATTTTCACTATTACAAACACCATGTACGCATCTATGCATAAGTCCTTGTAGATAAATCCTAGATGTGAAATTACTTGTCAAGCATATATGTAGAACAATTAATTGTTTATTTAAAATAAAACAGCTGGGAGTGGTGGCTTGAACAATTAATTTTTTATTTAAAATAAAAACTCTCAGCTGGGAGTGGTGACCTACACCTATAACCCCAGCGCTTTGGGAGACTGATGCGGGTGGATCACTGGAGTCCAGGAGTTCGAGACCAACCTGAACTACATGGTGAAACCCCATCTCTACAAAAAATAACAAAAATTGACTAATTTATTATTGACTCCTGTAGGTCCAGCTACTTGGGAAGCTGAGGCAGGAGGATCCCTTGAGCCCGGGAGGCAGAGGTTTCAGTGAGCTGAGATCATGCCACTGTGCTCCAGCCTGGGCAACAGAGCAAGACGCTATCTCAAAATAAATAAAATTGAAAAACACAGATAACAAAAAAGAAAATAAAGGCTGGGTGCAGTGGCTCACACCTGCAATCCCAGCATTTTGGGAGGCTGTAGCAGGAGGATTACATGAGGCCAGGAGTTTGTGCCTCAGCCTGGGCAACATAATTAAGACCTATCTCTACAAAAAAATAAAAATTAGCTGAGTGAGGTGGTACATGCCTATAGTCTCAGGTATTCTAGAGGCTGAGACAGGAGGATCACTTGTGTCCAAGAGCTCAAGGCTATAGTGAGCCATGATTGCACCACTGCACTCCAGCCTGGGCAACACAGCAAAAAATAAAATAAAATAAAAATTATCCATTATACTATCTGTTCTTATTGTTATCAGTTATCTCCTTCTTATCTTTTCTTTTCTTTTTTGAGATGGTGTTTCACTCTTGTTGCCCAGGCTGGAGTGCAATGGCGTGATCTTGGCTCACTGCAACCTCTGCCTCCCGGATTCAAGTGATTCTCCCGCCTCAGCCTCCTGAGTAACTGGGATTACAGGCATGTGCCACCATGCCCGGCTAATTTTGTATTTTTAGTAGAGATGGGGTTTCTCCATGTTGGCCAGGCTGGTCTCGAACTTCTCATTTCAGGTGATCTGCCCGCCTCAGCATCCCAAAGTGCTGGGGTTACAGGCATGAGCCACCCATGCCCAGCTTTTTTTTTTTTTTTTAAATTAATTAATTAATTGATTGATTTTTGAGACGGAGTCTCGCTCTGTTGCCCAGGCTGGAGTGCAGTGGTGCAGTCTCTGCTCACTGCAACCTCCGCCTCCCAGGTTCAAGCAATTCTCCCTGCCTCAGCCTCCTGAGTAGCTGGGAGGGATTACAGGTGCCCGCCACCATGCCCAGGTAATTTTTTGTATTTTTAGTAGAGATGGGATTTCACCCTTTTAGCCAGGATGGTCTTGATCTCCTGACCTTGTGATCTGCCCACCTCGGCCTCCCAAAGAGCTGGGGATTACAACTTGAGCCACCGTGTTCGGCAATTTTTTTTTTTTTTTTTAAAAGACAAGAGTCTTACTCTGTCGCCCAGGCTGGAGTGTAGTGGAGTGATCTCAGCTCACTGCACCCTCCAACTCCTGGGCTCAGGTGATCCTTCTGCCTCATCTCCTTAGTAACTGGAACTACAGGTGGGTGCCACCATGCCCAGCTAATTTTTGCATTTTTAGTAGAGATGGTGCTTCACTGTGTTGTTCAGGCTGGTCTCAAACTCCTGAGCTCAAGTGATCTGCCTGCCTTGGCCTCCCAGGGTGCTGGGATTATAGGCATGAGCCACCACACCTGGCACCTTTCTTTTTCTATGCACAAGTAACAAAAGCATATATAATTTACAAAAACAAAATAAGTTGCCATTTCTTTCCCTACTCATTTCAATTATTTTATTCATTTACTCAAACATGAGCATGTTTTAGTGAACACGTGAATTTTTTTTCCTGCCTTTCTCACTTAACAGTTTATACCAAACACCAAAAAATTACCCCCCGTTTTAAAAAAGGTACGTGTTCCTTATAGAAAGTTTGTGTTTCTGTGTATTACTAGCTGTAAATCATATTTCACTGAATGGGTTGAGCTATACTTAATGAACCATCCTCTTACTCTAGTCACTAGTAGGTTTCCAACTCATGGCTGGCCAAGGACAGGCTGCTTAGAATGTGGCTTAGGCTGGTTTCCGCTCAGCCCTCAGGTCCAGGCTTCTCCGCTCTCCAACATGGTCCTTGCTCCTATTTCTTTGTCTTCCGAATCTGGCCTCCAGTTTTCAGCCAGTCATTCCTCCATCTACACTGATCTGTTTTGACATTGGCTCCCCTTGCTCACTAGACTGGGGATGACTAAGTGGCTTCTAGACTCATCACCAACTTGCTTTTTGGCTTTGAAGAAGTTAGTCATCTTCTCCAGGGCTTAGGTTGCCCATTTGTAGTATGAGTACAAGCTCCTTATCCTCTTCCTTCTCCACTGACTTTCCTCCTCTACCTTCCATGGCCTTTACTATAGAGTAGTGGATATGACCCCTGAGCTAGGCAGAGCTGGGTTAAAAACCCATTCCCGGCCAGGCATGGCGGCTCACGCCTGTAATCCCAGCTACTTGGGAGGCTGAGGCAGGAGAATTGCTTGAACCCAGGAGGCTGAGGTTGCGGTGAACTGAGATCATGCCATTGCACTCCAGCCTGTGCGACAGAGTGAGACTCCATCTCAAAAAAAACACCATTCCTTGCTGTATTAACTAGGGCAAGTGACTTCCTTTCTCTGATTCTGTTTCCTCATCTATAACGTGGAGTTGATGAATGTAGTAGATTGCGTACACCATCCCGTCCTATACACAATAGTGTAGAGTAGTTTTGAGGATTCCACGTGGCGCATAGTTGGTATTCAATACAGCATGCTCATTCTCTGTATTCCTTGAAGTGGTCCCCTGCCAATGCGGCCTGTGATACATGATATCAGCTGTTTCTCCTGACTTTTCTTTTCTTTGTTTTTTTTTGAGATGGAGTTTCGCTTTTGTTGCCCAGGCTAGAGTACAATGGTGTGATCTCGGCTCACCACAACCTCCGCCTCCTGGGTTCAAGCGATTCTCCTGCCTCAGCCTTCCAGAGTAGCTGGGATTACAGGCATGGGCCACCACACCCAGCCAATTTTGTATTTTTAGTAGAGATGGGGTTTCTCCATGTTGGCCAGGCTGGTCTTGAACTTCTCACCTCAGGTGATTTGCCCGCCTCAGCCTCCCAAAGTGCTGGGATTCCAGGCGTGAGCCACCGCGCCCGGCCTACCTTCTGACTTTTCTCAACGCTCTCTTCTTCCCTCTATAGGGTGGGACTGGGGGGAGGGAGCTGCCTCTTGGAGGAGAGCATGAGTAATGCTGCTGGGACCTTTCCATCCAGATATGATGACTATGATTATGGGGAGGTGAACCAGCTCCTGGAGCGGAACCTCAAAGTCTATATCAAGACAGTGGCCTGCTACCCAGAGAAGACTACCCGAAGAATGTACAACCTCTTCTGGAGGCACTTCCGCCACTCAGAGAAGGTATGACCTATACCGGCAGGGCAGGATGGAAGTAGACAAGCCCAGCCAATGGAGAGGGCAAGGGGTTAGGACCCAGTGAGGGTCCCCAGACTGAGTCTGTCCTGCTAGGTGGGACACCTGGGCCCGTTGTTCTGGATTGAAGTCCTATTCCACTGTATGATTTCAGAGTCTGTTTACTCACCTGTAAAATGGGAACGTGGGTGCCTGCTTCACATTAGTGGTAACTTGGTGGACCTGGGTTCAAATCATAACACTATCTCTTGATAGCAATGTGACTTTCGGCAAGTCACATTATCTCGCTGAGGTTTTTTTGTTTTGTTTTGTTTGTTTGTTTGTTTGTTTGTTTGTTTGAGGTGGAGTCTCCCTCTGTTGCCCAGGCTGGAGTGCAGTGGCACAATCTTGGCTCACTGCAACCTCCGCCTCCTGGGTTAAAGCGATTCTCCTGCCTCAGCCTCCTGAATAGCTGGAACTACAGGTGCGCGCCACCACCCCCAGCTAATTTTTTGTATTTTTAGTAGAGATGGGGTTTCACTATGTTGGCTGGGCTGGTCTCAAACTCCTGACCTCGAGATCCACCCGCCTCGGCCTCCTAAAGTGCTGGAATTACAGGAATGAGCCACTGCGCCCGGTTGTTTTAGCTTTAAGGAATACAGAGCTTAGTCATGATAGGAATGAATGTGCTTGTCCTTGTACTAAACTGCTCAGAGCCTTAGCAGAGGCCAGGGCAGCTCTGTAGGAAAGGAAATGGTGAGGTAAGTGGGTCAGGGATCGAGGCAGTCTGGGAGGGGTGTGGGGGGGTGAGGAGTGACATCAGTTGCCAACGTGCCCTCCTCTGTGCCCCAGGTTCACGTGAACTTGCTGCTCCTGGAGGCGCGCATGCAAGCCGCTCTGCTGTACGCCCTCCGTGCCATCACCCGCTACATGACCTGACGCCCGAGCAGGGCCTGGGCCCGGACCAGCTCCCCACAAGGACTTCTCTGTCTGGAGACAGCCCCAGACCCTTTTGTGTCCCATGCCCACCCTCCCCACGCTGGAGTGGGCTTGTGTGTGATGTGCAGTCCCCAAGCCACACCCTCCCTTTTCCTCATTGGAATGGACCATTCATTGCACTGACTCTGGGATCTCAGCCCTGTTCCTGGGAGCTGGAAGAGCACTAGGAGATCCCAAGGGACCACACCCTTCCTCCTTCTCCTGCCCCCAGAGGCAGAGGGCACAGGAAAGAAGACGGGCCAAGCTCAGACATAATATGCCACAAGTGTTGTGGCCTTCCTTAACTGGGAAGTCCCTGGCTGGCCCCCAAGGGAGAGGGCAAATGCCTCCGGGACTGACACTCCAGGCAGGTTTGCCTTCTCTCCCCTGTCATTCCCAGATTTCATTACCTCCCACTTGCCACTCACCCATCAATGTGAAAGTCAGGGTCACAGCTGGTCTGTGTGTCTAGTTCCCTAAAAGCCCGTTCTGTTGGGCAGGCTGAGGCTGTTGCCCAAATCCTAGTTCAGTTTTTTGACTTCCTTTGCCCTTTTTTCCTTTTCTCCATGCTTGATGGTGTGAGGCCTCAGGAGAGAGGCCAAGTACATAAAAAAAAAAGCAGATTATCTTGAGAGAGTTTGAGCCTTTGCTGGTCCCATTGCCTTCTGAAGAGGAGAGAGTATTAGATTATAAATCCTCTTTACTTTGGTTCTTTATGCTTGAGGTTCCAACCTAGAGCCACAGTCAGCATGTGAGAGGAGGAGGAGGAGGGAGAATTCTGTTCTCCCAGAGCTGCACCTGCCTCACAGAGGCCAGCACCTCACTCGCCTGCCTCCAGTGGCTCTGCTGCAGATGTTTGCCAAAAAGTTGAGCCTTTCTAGATGGCTTAGGTGGCACCATGACTCAGTAGGAGGGGCAGGAGGCACCAGGGTTCTTGTTTGGACCCTGCCCCTAGGCCATGGCCAGGTGACCATGGCTACATTGCCAAACCTCTGACTGCCATAGCTGCAGACTGAGAGGGTGGGTCTGAGTCCCCACAATGTCTGAAGCTGCCCCTGGGATTCTCAGGCTAACCTGCCAACAGCAAGTGGATTTTCTTGCAAGATCTTGAAGGCCTCCAGAGACCCCACTTCTGTAGCCAGTGTCTCCTGGGTGCCTTCTGAGGACTCCCACCCCCATACCAGTATCTCATCTGTCCCCTCTCCTGGGGCTTAAGTGGATTTCTTGGAGGCAGAAGCAGCCAAGGACTGATCCCAGTCACTTTCTGTAGCAAACGACTGTGAATTACAACTTTTCTTGCCCTTCTAGCAATCTGTGCCTCCTCTCTGACCAGTTTGGAGGGCAATGAAGACAGGCAAGGGCCATGCTGCTGCTGTGCAAGGCAGGAGAGGAGCCTGGCCAGCGTGCCACATTTCATACCCGTGCAGGCGCGGAGAAGCAACTGGCACCCCCCTCAGGCCTGAAAGTTCTCCCTGCAAGAAGGTGTGCAGGAGAGAAGAGGCCCCGGCATGGGGCTTTGGGTTCTACAGGGGATGTGATGACTGTAAATGTGCACTGGCTGAGTGGGGAGTGGTATCCAGTGTTCAAGTGCAGAAATCTTTGGCTTTGCTACCAGTTCCATATGATGAGAAATAAACGTTCGCTGAGGTTTTGTTTCATACTCCTTCTTTATGGACTGTTTTTGCAATTTCCTGAAGGTCATGGTTCACCTTGTAGCATAGGCAGAGAGCTGCGATTGCATCATGGGCCTGACCTGATAGCCCCTGCCCTGCCAAGAACTTGTGCCCAGTGACTGTAGGTTGGGACTGTTGGCACTGAAAGTCTACTTGTCCCTTGGACATCCAGTCCTGTCACCCTTCTGTGGCTGCCCTGGCATTGTGGAGTAATAATGACCATGGTACTTTGCTAAGCCTGGCCATGGGCTGGGTACTTGGAGACCATTCCTCTGAATCTGCAGCAATCCTGCAAGAGAATTGATACAGGTGAAGTGACATTGTTGAGGCCACATAGCTAATCGGTGGGGGAGCCAGAACTGCCCCCTGCTCTGCTTGACCCTGAGGCCTTGACATTTTATCTGCTGTTCTGTCCACCACTGGACTTCCCCTGTGACAGAGGCTGTTTGAATCTGGAAGGACCCCCTCGTGTCCCCAACCCCACCGCATTATGATTGCCTGCTTCTCATCCTTCCCCCTCCAGCACCAAGGAGACAACGCCAGGAACAAAGAGTTAGATGCAGCCCCCAAGCTGTGTCAGTGCCGTTTATGGCTGTGTGACCTTGGCCAAGCTGCTTCTCTGGGCACCAGGAACTAGTTAGCTTATCAGGAAAACCACATCATATAAGAGCTGAGACCACTCCTGCAGGCTTCCTACTTCCTCTAAATACTGCTGTCAGAAAACTAGGTCTCTTCCACGCAGCCTCCCCTGCTGGACTTTGTGTTCCCCTTTCCCTTGAGATACGTGTTCATTTTTGCAGGATTCCTATACACTTAGACTTCCTCTAGAGTCATTTGAGAGGGTGTGGGAGAAAGTGAATCACACTTGGAGTACAAAACTTGGATTCTGGTTCTGATTGAGCCACTCACTATATCGCTGGGGAGATTGATTAATTTCACTGTGCCTCAAGTTTCCTCGGCCATAGAAATGGGGATAAAAGTTTTCCATTTCTTTTCCAGTTGGCATGCATTGGGTGTTTGTTTGAGATGGAGTCTTGGTCTGTCACCCAGGCTGGAGTGCAGTGGCACAATCTCGGCTCACTGCAACCTCCGTCTCCCGGGTTCTAGCACTTCACCCTCCTCAGCCTTCCTCGTAGCTGGGATTACAGGTACATACCACCAAGCCCAGCTAATTTTGTTATTTTTAGTAGAGACAAGGTTTCACCAAGTTGGCGAGGCTGGTCTCGAACTCGAACTCCTGAACTCAAGTGATCCACCTGCCTCAGCCTCCCAAAGTGCTGGGATTACAGGCACTGGGCCCAGCCTACGTGGCATGCATTGAGTGTGACTGTTGCTAAATGTTTTCAAATTTAATCTCCTAATCTTCACAACAACCTTGTGAGGAAAGGGGCTGTTCCCTTTCTATAGATGTGGAAATGGAACCTCAAATGAGAATCTGGGGAACAGCAATTTAACAGACAGAATCAATTCAAATTCCAGCTTTGACATTTCATGTCTGCCTGATCATGAGCAAGTTGCTTCAATACTCCCTCCTCAATTTCCTTACCTATGGGATGGGATTAATACCTAAGGTTACAGGAGGGTTGTGAGGATTAAATAATGCATAAAAACCACCTAGCACAGTTCAGGTACCTGGCACCTAGCATTCGTGAGCTGTTCAGGATTCAGAAATTTGCCCAAGGTCATACAACTGAGGTAGAACTTCAATCCTTGTCATTCCGATTCCAGAGTTCTTTGTATTGCTTTTTTTTTTTTTTTTTTTTTTGAGACGGAGCTGGAGTGCATTGGTGTGATCTCAGTTCACTGCAACCTCCCCAAGTTCAAGTGATTCTCCTGCCTCACCCTCCCCATGTTACCGAGGGTGGTCTTGAACTTCTGGGCTCAAGCGATCTGCCCGCCTCAGCCTCCCAAAGTGCTGGGATTACAGGTGTGAGCCACCATGCCCAACCCTGTATTGCATTATTTTTGTCTCCAAAGTGCCTAAATCCTCAGTATGCATTTAAAAAAAAAAATCATGGCAGGTGCGGTGGCTCAAGCCTGTAATCCCAGCACTTTGGGAGGCCGAGGCGGGTGGATCACGAGGTCAGGAGATTGAGACCATCCTGGCTAACACAGTGAAACCCTGTCTCTACTAAAAAAAAAAAAAGGCCGGGCGCGGTGGCTCAAGCCTGTAATCCCAGCACTTTGGGAGGCCGAGACGGGCGGATCATGAGGTCAGGAGATCGAGACCATCCTGGCTAACACGGTGAAACCCCGTCTCTACTAAAAAATACAAAAAACTAGCCGGGCGAGGTGGCGGGCGCCTGTAGTCCCAGCTACTCGGGAGGCTGAGGCAGGAGAATGGCGTAAACCCGGGAGGCGGAGCTTGCAGTGAGCCGAGATCGCGCCACTGCACTCTAGCCTGGGTGACAGAGCCAGACTCCGTCTCAAAAAAAAAAAAAAAAAAAAAAAAAAAATTTAGCCAGGCGTGGTGGCAGGCGCCTGTAGTCCCAGCTACTCGAGAGGCTGAGGCAGGAGAATGGCGTGAACCCGGGAGGTGGAGCCTGCAGTGAGCCAAGATTGCGCCACTGCACTCCAGCCTGGGCGACAGACAGCAAGACTCAGTCTCAAAAAAAAAAAAAAAACATGTTTTTTAGGCTGGACCTGATGGCTGACGCCTGTAATCCCAGTACTTTGGGAGTCCAAGGCAGGCGGATCATTTGAGGTGAGGAATTCGAAACCAGCCTGATGGTGAAATCCTGTCTCTACTCAAAATACAAAAATTAGCCGGGTGTGATGGTGGGCGCCCATAATCCCAGCTACTCAGGAGGCTGAGGTCTGAGAATTGCTTGAGCCCGGGAGGCAGAGGTTGCAGTAAGCAGAGATTGCGCCACTGCACTCCAGCCTGGGTGATAGAGTGAAACTCTGTCTAATAAATAAATAAATAAATATTTCAAAAATCATTTTAAATTTTCACATGGAATTGAAAACTCAGCTTTAGACTGAATATAATGAATCTATTTTAGACTTCTATAGCCTTCAACTCAAGACTTGTGCACATCTACCCAGGTTGGAATTTGCAGGAAGTTGTTGGTAGCTCAATTATTTTTCTTTTGTTTTTCTGTTTGCTTGTTTGTTTTTGTTTTTGTTTTGAGACAGAGTCGCATGCTTGGTTTGAGAACTGGTGAGAGTGAGTAGAAAAAGAAGCTGGGGCCGGGCGTGGTGGCTCACGCCTGTAATCCCAACACTTTGGGAGGCCAAGGCAGGCGGATCACCTGAGGTCAGGAGTTTGAGACCAGCCTGACCAACATGGTGAAACCCCATCTCTACTAAAAATGCAAAATTTAGCTGGATATGGTGGTGCATGCCTGTAATCCCAGCTACTCAGGAGGCTGAGAGAGGAGAATCGCTTGAACCTGGGAGGTAGAGGTTGCAGTGAGCCGAGATATCGTGCCATTGCACTCCAGCCTGGGCAACATGAGTGAAACTCCTTCCCCCAGCACACACACACACACACACACACACACCCGAGTCTCCAGCAAGTTGCAAACATTCACCAGTGCCCTACAGCAGGTGGATTAGAGAAGTAGTTCACAGACTGTTTTGTGCCTTAGAATCTCCTTAGAGAAACAGTGATTGGAGGCAGAGCTCAGCAATCTGCATCATAACAGTATGAGTTCTTCGAACTGATATTGTGGTTCTTTGAACTGATATTGTGGTTCTAATGTGTCACATGTCCTGGAGACTTAGCAGCAGAGATAGACATGGTTCCTGCTTTCTTGGGATTTACTGTCAAGTGGAAGAGACAGACCTTAGACTGTTACACAACTAATTATTATTATTATTATTATTATTATTATTGAGATGGTGTCTCACTCTGTCACCCAGGCTGGAGTGCAGTGGTGTGATCTTGGCTCATTGCAGCCTCCGCCTCCTGGGTTCAAACGATTCTCCTGCTTCAGCCTCCTGAGTAGCTGGGATTACAGACATGTACCACCATGCCTGGCTAATTTGTGTATTTTTAGTAGAGACAGGATTTTACTATGTTGGCCAGGCTGGTCTTGAACTCCTGACCTCAGGTGATCCACCCACTTCAGCCTCCCAAGGTGCTGGGATTACAGGTGTGAACCACCATGCCTGGACGAATTATTTAAATTACAATTTTGATTGGCACCTCAAAGGGAAAATATGGGGTGCTGCGAGGGCATTCACCACCTAGCAGGAGAGCCTTTTCTTCCAAGGAGATATGTTGGGACTTTCGCAGAAGCTCCAACACATTCAAGAAAAGCAATTTCCCACCCACTGAAGCACCTTCTTGAAACCTCAGGGCTCCATGGAACAGATTCAAAAACTGCTCATTCACATTCCTCTTTAGTGGATGCTGTCGTGTGCTACCCAGACTGTGGCACTCATTTTCCCACATCCCCCACTCCATCAAGTGGCTGAAGAATTTCAGCTGAGTCTCTCTCTGGGCACTATCCTGAGTGGAAAGGAGCCACTGAGCTCATGGTTACGCCTCCTCCCAGCAGTCTGCCTCCAGTGACTGGTTCATGGGAGAGAAGAGTACAAAGGCCTGGCCCCTCAGCGTCCATTTGAAACAACTCTGAAAGATTATCCCAGCTTTATTGTCCCCCTTAGGATCAGATGAGCCTTATGTTGCAGTGGCATTGCAGCCCAACTTCTGCCCAGTTATGCTTCTAACTGTCATGTAATATGATTCCCCAATAAACCCTCTGTAGGCAAATCTCCATCTCAGTCTCCTTAAAAGAGTGCTTGAACTAAAACACCCTCATTACAGATGGTGAAAATAAAGACCAGAGTGGGGAAATGACCTGCCTGAGGTCTCACAAGCCTGAACCTTCAGATCCTCTTCAGAGTCTGTCACCACCCTGTGCCACAGTCCTACAACTTCCGGCCTTGACTTTCCCTTCCTGAGGCTAGAGGCAACAGCTGTAATGGCCAGAATAGGTTCTCACTCCAATGGCTGGAGACCTCGGACAAGTGAATTCCCCTCTCTGGGGAGGTTAAGTATTGCCCGAGTGCAACATCCTCTCTCAAGTCTACCTCTGTGCAATGCGCCTGGTCCTGAGAAAAACCACGTCTCAGCTGGTGATGGCAGCAGAAATTCCTTCCTCCCATGTCCAAATCACCTCTGACCTCATAGTTGGATTCTATTTGGAGTGGTGGTGGGGAACCTTGAGCTCTGTCCCATTTCTGAGTTTCCAAACTCACATTTCAAGAAGGAACCTCTTTTCTTTTTTCTTTTTTGAGACAGAGTCTCGCTCTGACACCCAGACTGGAGTGCAGTGGCGAGATCTCGGCTCACTGCAACCTCTGCCTCCCAGGTTCAAGCAATTCTCCTGCTTCAGCCTCCTGAGTAGTTGGGATTGCAGGCGTGTGCTACCACGCTCGGCTAATTTTTGTATTTTTAGTAAAGACAGGGTTTCACCATGTTGGCCAGGCTGGTCTCAAACTCCTGACCTCGTGGTCCACCCACCTCGGCCTCCCAAAGTCCTGGAATTACAGGCGTGAGCCACTGCGCCCGGCAGGAAGCTCTTTTCTTTGTTCATGCCGCCATTATCAAGTGCTTTACTATGTCCCAGCTGCTGCTCATGCTGGCAGGACAGCAGTGAATGAGACACAATTGTGGTCCTCATGGGCCTTTCAACCCCAGTGGGAAAAATGAACAGCACACAAATTCTTTGGTGTTTTGTTTGTTTGTTTGTTTGTTTGTTTTTGAGACGAAGATTCACTCTGTCACCTAGGCTTGAGGGCAGTGGCACAATCTCTTCTCACTGCAACCTCTGCCTCCTGGGTTCAAGCGATCCTCCCACTTCAGCCTCCTAAGTACCTGGGATTACAGACACATGCCACCATGTCCAGCTAGCTTTTTTTTTTTTTTTTTTTTTTTTTGAGATGGAGTCTTGCTGTGTCTCCCAGGCTGGAGTGCAGTGGCGCCATCTCGGCTCACTGCAAGCTCCGCCTCCCGGGTTCACGCCATTCTCCCGCCTCAGCCTCCCGAGTAGCTGGGACTACAGGCGCCCGCCACCACGCCCAGCTAGTTTTTTGTATTTTTAGTAGAGACGGGGTTTCACCATGTCAGCCAGGATAGTCTCGATCTCCTGACCTCGTGATCCACCCGCCTTGGCCTCCCAAAGTGCTGGGATTACAGGCTTCAGCCACCGCGCCCGGCGCTTTTTGTATTTTTAGTAGAGGTGAGGTTTTTGGCCTGGCTGATCCTGACCTCAAGTGATTCGCCTGCCTTGGCCTCCCAGAGTGCTGGGATTACAGGCGTGAGTCACCATGTCCAGCTCATCACACAAATTCTTGTGATAAGCCCTGGGGAAAGAAAGAGCACAGGGAGCTGTGAGGGAGTACAGCCTACCCTGGACTTGAAGGATAAGAAAGGATCGGCCAAGGATGGGAGGGGAGAAAAGAGCATGGAGCAAAGATGACTTCTAGCAGAGGAAACAGCATGGGAGAAGATTTGAAGCAGGGAGGAGAAGGCAGCCTTGTAGGGGCAGAGGGAGCTGGGAGAACATAAGAAAGGCTGAGGCTGGAGAAGAAAGCCCCAGGGCCGATCTAGCAGGACCTCACAGGGCACGTCGGGAATTCTGGACTTTATCCTATGGGCAATGGGAAGTCTTCAAAGGAAATTTTGCTGTTTATTACAAAATAGATTATATTTATTAGAAGAAGGAGGGGAGAAAGTAGTAAGGCTTATTTAGGACCTTCTTTGTGCCAAGTATCCCAGGAAGTACATCACAGGCATGTTTTTCATTTTTGTTTTTGTGTTTTTTTGAGACAGGGTCTCTCTCAGTGGCACCATCACAGCTCACTGTAGCCTCGATCTCCTGGGCTCAAGCCATCCTCTTGCCTTAGCCTCTGAGGAGCTGGGACTACAGGTGCAAACCACCATGCCTGGCTAATTTTTTATTTACTTTTTGTAGAGACGTGGGTCTTGCTATGTTGCCCAGACCAATCTTGAACTCCTGTGCTCAAGCAGTCCTCCTGCCTTCTCCTCCCAAAGTGCTGGGATTACAGGCATGAGGCACCACACCCAGCCCGGCAGCAGGATCTTATTTAATTTTCACTGCAGCACTAGATAGTAGAGCCCACTATTAGCTCCATTTTTATTTTTTTTTCCCAGATGGAGTCTTGCTTTGTTGCCCAGGCTGGAGTGCAGTGGAGCAATCTCAGCTACCTCCCCGTCCCAGGTTCAAGCAATTCTCCTGCCTCAGCTTCCCGAGTAGCCAGGATTATACCCACCACCACGCCCAGCTAATTTTTGTATCTCTTAGTAGAGATGGGGTTTCGCCATGTTGGCCAGGCTGGTCTTGAAACTTCTGACCTCAGGTGATCTGCCCAACTCGGCCTCCCAAAGTGCTGGGATTATAGGCATGAGCCATCATGCCCGACTTTTGTTTTGTTTTGTTTTGTTTGAGACCGAGTTTTGCTCTTGTTGCCCACACTAGAGTGCAATGGCATGATCTTGGCTCACCACCACCTCTGCCTCCTGGGTTCAAGGGATTCTTGTGCCTCATCCTCCTGAGTAGCTGGGATTACAGACATGCACCACCACCCCCTGCTAATTTTTGTATTTTTTAGTAGACACCAGGTTTCACCATGTTGCCCAAGCTGGTCTTGAACTCCTGAGCTCAAGAGATCCACCCACCTCGGCCTCCCACAGTGCTGGGATTACAGGTATGAGCCACCGTGCTCAGCCTATTATTTCCTTTTTAAAGTGGATCCCAAACACCACCCAGAGGATCCATCTTCCTTCTTTAACCCTTACAAAGTGCTTCTGTTTTCTGAGGCATTTTTTTTTTCCTAAAATTATAATCATTCGTGTGGCTCTGTCATCTCCCATTCGATTGGGGGCCCCACGAAGGCAGGGATTTTTGTCTGGTATATTCTCTACTGCATTTATCTCCAGAGCCTAGCACAGGGCCTGACCTGTAGCAGGGGTTGGAGAAATAGGTGTGGAACATATGCTTGTATCCACCAGGATGCTTGGGCTAGTGCTGGGCCCGGGTGGCAGTGCTCAAGAAATAATAGCCTCCTGATGCTGTGGGCCTGGCCTCTGCTCTGGCTATCTCTCCCTTCCTGGTTGTCTGTTAAATGGCCACCTCTCAGACACTCAGCATCAGTCTAGTGTCAGGGAAAAGAGCTTGGACTTTGGAACCAGACAAATGAGGCTCAAATCTGAGCGCAAATCCATCTGGAATGAGGCAGAGTTTAAATAAACAAAACCAAGTACCCTTATGACTCTTGGTAACTTCCTTTAATTTCCTCATCTATAAAATGGGAACATTACCATCTACATAAAAAAAATTATTGCTGGGCGCAGTGGCTCATGCCTATAATACCAGCACTTTGGGAGGCTAAGGCAGGTGGATCACTTGAGGTCAGGAGTTTGAGACCAGCCTGGCCAACACGGTGAAACCCTGTCTCTATTAAAAATACAAAAATTAGCTGGACTTGGTGGCAGGCACCTGTAGTCCCAGCTACTTGGGAGTCTGAGGTGGGAGAATAGCTTGAACTTGGGAGGTGGAGGTTGCAGTGAGCTGAGATGGCACCATTGCACTCCACCCTTGGCAACAGAGTGAGACTGCCTCAAAAAAAAAAAAAAAAATTATTGTCAGGATCAAATGAGAAAATGTTGGATTCCATAGGCCGGGCTTTAAAAAGAGAAAGAGAAAATGATTATAAAGTGCCTGTTTAGTTAAGTTCTTTTTCAGCAGAAGACAGAGTCAATGCCATTTTCTTAGATTCAAAGCCACAGTTTCCTCATCTATGAAATGGGAGTTGTGAGATAAAAGATAATATAGAATTCCCATAACCTGGAATGCTCCTTTCCAGACAAGCTCTTTCTAAACCTGCAGTTTTCACCTTTAACAATGTCTCATCAGAGAGTTCGGACCTGACCCCTGTTTCTCCACCTCACCCTGCCCCTTCCCATTTCTTCTCTCTTCAACACGTTTCATAATCTTTATTGTTTCTTGCCTGTCTCCATGTTCGCTGTCGTATCCCAGTGTCTACCATATGCTAGCATAAGTGCTCAACAAATGTTCGTTGTTTTCATTACATTTCTTTTTCTTTCCAACTTTATTTTAGGTTCAAGGAGTCATTAAATATTTTGGCGGCAGAGTGGGGTGGCTCACACTCATAATCCCAGCACTTTGGAAGGCTGAGGTGGGAGGATCGCTTGAGCCCAGGGGTTTAAGACCAGCCTAGGTAACATAATGAGACTCAGACTCTACAAAACATAGAAAAATTAGCTGGGTGTGGAGGCACGCACCTGTAGTCCCAGCTACTTGAGGGACTGAGGTGGGAGGCTCACTTGAGCCTGGGAGGTCGAGGCTGCAGTGAGCTGTGATTGTACCACTGCACTCCAGCCTGAGTGATGGAGTGAGAACATGTCTAAATATCTAAATATGCATATACATATATAAATAGAAACACATATATATGTGTGTGTATATATATATATATTTTTTTTTGAGATGGAGTCTCGCTCTGTCGCCCAGGCTGGAGTGCAGTGGCACTATCTCAGCTCACTGCAAGCTCCGCCTCCCGGGTTCAAGCCATTCTCCTGCCTCAGCCTCCCAAGTAGCTGGGACTACAGGCACCCGCCACCAGGCCTGGCTAATTTTTTGTATTTTTAGTAGAGACGGGGTTTCACCTTGTTAGCCAGTATGGTCTCGATCTCCTGACCTCATGATCCGCCCATCTCAGCCTCCCAAAGTGCTGGGATTACAGGCGTGAGCCACTGCACCCGGCCTATATATATATATATATTTTTTTTTTTTTTTTTTTTTTGAGACGGAGTCTTGCTCTGTCACCCAGGCTGGAGTGCAGTGGCCGGATCTCAGCTCACTGCAAGCTCCGCCTCCCGGGTTTACACCATTCTCCTGCCTCAGCCTCCCAAGTAGCTGGGACTACAGGCGCCCGCCACCTCGCCCGGCTAGTTTTTTGTATTTTTTAGTAGAGACGGGGTTTCACCGTGTTAGCCAGGATGGTTTCGATCTCCTGACCTCATGATCCGCCCGTCTCGGCCTCCCAAAGTGCTGGGATTACAGGCTTGAGCCACCGCGCCCGGCCTATATTTTTAAAAATAATGTATGAGCCAAGACTGTTCTAGGCAATCCTAACCACAATCATGAGACACAGGCAAGGTGAAGATTTTACCAGTCTTTAGCTGTGAAAGCTGAGGTCTAGCAATATTAACATTGCCCAGACATGTCCCAAGCAAATTAGCAGGAGTTCTAGACTCTCCAGAAAGTGCTCTTTCCACCCACCCTTCCACTGCCTTCCAAGGGAAGGAGCACTGCGGGCCCAGGTACTAGTCCAGGCACTGTCTTAATTTGTGGCTTTAAGATGTAAGCAAGTCACTTCTTTCCCTGAAGGAAAATGTTAGTTTCCCCATCTCTAAACTGGGGAGAATCTTTGACCTGATCAGTGGTTAAGAATCAGCTGAGTTGACTGAAATGTTGTGGTAAATTAAAAAAAAAAACATACTCTTTTTTTTTTTTTTTTTTTTTTTTGAGACGGAGTCTTGCTCTGTCCCCCAGGCTGGAGTGCAGTGGCTGGATCTCAGCTCACTGCAAGCTCCACCTCCCGGGTTCACGCCATTCTCCTGCCTCAGCCTCCTGAGTAGCTGGGACTACAGGCGCCCGCCACCGCTCCCGGCTAATTTTTGTATTTTTTTAGTAGAGACGGGGTTTCACGTGTTAGCCAGGATGGTCTCGATCTCCTGACCTCGTGATCCGCCCATCTCGGCCTCCCAAAGTGCTGGGATTACAGGCTTGAGCCACCGCGCCCGGCCCATACTTTTTTTTTTTTTAAAGAATCAGTTGAAATAATAGGTTGAAAGCATTTAATAAACTGAAAAGCACTCACTTAAGGAGGAGGTTTGTTTGTTTGTTTTTGAGGCAGGGTCTCGTTCTGTCGCCAAGGCTGGAGTGCAGTGGCATGATCTCCTCTCACTGCAGCTTCTGCGTCCCGGGTTCAAGCAATCTCAAGCTTCAGCCTCCCAAGTAGCTGGGATTACAGGTGTGCGCCATCATGCTCTACTAATTTTATATATTTAGTAGAGACAGGGTTTCACCATGTTGGCCAGGCTGGTCTTGAACCCCTGATCTCAAGAGATCCACCCACCTTGGCCTCCGAAAGTGCTGGGATTACAAGCATGAGCCACTGCACCCTGCCTGTGAAGGAATTTTTAAATGTTAATATGCAGAATGAACATTCTTCCCAGAAGACACTGTGGGCTGGGGAAGCAGGGAAGTTTCCTAGAAGTGGTGGCATTTCATCTGGGCCTCCAGTGCTCCTGGGTAAGAATTTTGGGAAACAAAGCTCAGAGCCAAAGTCACTGACCAACCAAAGAAGAACCCTCTAAGCCTCTCTGAGTTTTACTTTTTTTCCTGTTTCACTTTGATATCTTCTTCCAATCTGCATTTCCCTGCTGCAATTTATTTTTTCCTTTCAAACCAAATTTAGAGTAGAATCTGCATATAATAAAATGCACACTTTTTTTTTTTTTTTTTGAGACAGTCTCACTCTTGTCACCCAAGCTGGAGTGCAGTGGCACGATTTTGGCTCAGTACAACCTCTGCCTCCTGAGTTCAAGCGATTCTCCTGCCTCAGCCTCCCGAGTAGCTGGGATGACAGGTGACCGCCACCACGCCCGTCTAATTTTTTGTATTGTTAGTAAAGACGGGGTTATACCATGTTGCCCAGGCTGGTTTCAAACTCCTGAGCTCAGGCAATCCGCCCGCCTCAGCTTCCCAAAGTGCTGGGATAAAAGGCGTGAGCCACCGAACCCGGCCAAAACGCACACATTTAAATGCAGACATTTCCATGAGTTTTGACAAAAGCACATGCCTATGCAACTACCACTCAAATCTAATTTCCTTGTGCTCCTTTGCAGTGAATATCCCATCCTGCTTTCTGGCCCCAGGCACCCACTATCAGCTTTCTGTCATTACAAATTAGTTTTGTTTTTGTTTTTGTTCTTGTTATTCTTTATTTTATTTTATTTTTTTTAGACGGAGTCTCGCTCTGTCGCCCAGGCTGGAGTGCAGTGGCGCATCTCGGCTCACTGCAAGCTCCGCCTCCCGGGTGCACGCCATTCTCCTGCCTCAGCCTCCAGAGTAGCTGGGACTACAGGCGCCCGCCACCGCGCCCGGCTAGTTTTTTGTATTCTTTTTAGTAGGGACGGGGTTTCACCGTGTTAGCCAGGATGGTCTTGATCTCCTGACCTCGTGATCCGCCCGTCTTGGCCTCCCAAAGTGCTGGGATTACAGGCTTGAGCCACCGTCCCCGGCCTGTTCTTGTTATTCTTAATCCATTTAATTATTTAGCAGATGACAAAGTTTTGCATTGAAAAATTAGCTTTTTAGTTTAGAACACAAATATAAATGCAACAAAATGTATTAATTCACTAGTCTTAAGACAATATTTTCATTCTAGAGTGTTTGCTAATGAATGCAGAGGTCATTAGATAAATTGACAGTAACCTATTGAAGAAAAGAACTATGATAATCATAATTTACCCATTTACTGAAGAGAGTTTGACCATTAATAAAAATTATACCTGGCCGGGCGCGGTGGCTCAAGCCTGTAATCCCAGCACTTTGGGAGGCCGAGGTGGGCGGATCACAAGGTCAGGAGATCGAGACCACAGTGAAACCCCGTCTCTACTAAAAATACAAAAAATTAGCCAGGCGCGGTGGCGGGCGCCTGTAGTCCCAGCTACTCAGGAGGCTGAGGCAGGAGAATGGCGTGAACCCAGGAGGCGGAGCTTGCAGTGAGCCGAGATCGCGCCACTGCACTCCAGCCTGGGCAATAGCGTGAGACTCCGTCTCAAAAAAAAATAAATAAAATAAAATAAAATAAAATAAAAATTATACCTACACATCAGGTGTGGTGGTTTACATCTGCAATCCCAACTACTAAGGAAGCCAAGGTGGGAAAACTGAAGCTGAGCCCAGGAGTTCCAGAAAAGCCTGGGCAATGTTGCAGGATTCCATCTCAAAAAAATTATACCTCATTTTGGGAGGCCAAGGCGGGTGGATCGCCTGAGTTTGGGAGTTCGAGACCAGCCTGACCAACATGGAGAAATCCTGTCTCTACTAAAAATATAAAATTAGTCGGCTGCGGTGGCACATGCTTGTAATCCCAGCTACTCGGGAGGCTGAGCCAGGAGAATCGCTTGAACCCAGGAGGCAGAGGTTGCGGTGAGCCGAGATCATGCCACTGCACTCCAGCCTGGGCAACAAGAGCAAAACTCTGTCTTAAAAAAAAAAAAAAAAAAAAACCTACAAAACTTGAAATAAGTACATAGATAACTCAATCACTTCTTGAGAAATTATGACATATAAATGACAATATTTTCAATGAACAAATATTTGTTATTATTCTTATTTTTTGAGACAGGGTCTCACTCCACTGCCCAGGCTTGAGTGCAGTGGCATGATCATGGCTCACTGCAGCCTCAACCTCCCAAGCTCAAGTGATCCGCCCACCTTGGCCTCCCAAAGTGCTGGGATTACAGGCCTGAGCCACCGCACCTGGCCTCATTGTGTAATCTTTTGTGTTTGTCTTCTTCGTTACCATAAAGCTTTTGAAGCTAATTCATGTTGTTGTGTGTATCCACAGTTCATTCCTTTCTGCTGCTGCGCACAATACTATTGTATGGATATATTACAATTCATTTATTCATTCATGAGTTGATAAACATTTGAGTTGTTTCCAATTTTGGCTATTATGAGTAAACCTGCTATTTCTGTGAACACACCCCGCTATTTTTATTTTTTATTTTTTGTAGAGATGAGGGTCTCCCTATGTTACCCAGACTGGTCTAGAACTCCTGGGCTCCAGTGATCCTCCTGCCTCAACCTCCCAAAGTGCTGGGGCTACAGAGATGAGCTGCTGCACCCAGCTCCAGTTCCAGTTGCTCTGCATCTTTGCCAACACTTGGTATTGTCAGTCTTTTGACAGTCTTGTTGACATTGGTCTAGTGATTAAAAGCCTGTGCACTGGAGTCAGAGTTCAAATTCCAGGTCTACCATTTGTTATATGACTTTAGGGGAGTCACTTGACCTCTGTTAGTCTCAGTTTACTCTTCTGGGAAAAGGGATAATAGTTCATAAGGGCCGGGCGCGGTGGCTCAAGCCTGTAATCCCAGCACTTTGGGAGGCCGAGATGGGCGGATCACGAGGTCAGGAGATCGAGACCATCCTGGCTAACACAGTGAAACCCTGTCTCTACTAAAAATACAAAAAACTAGCCGGGCGAGGTGGCGGCGCCTGTAGTCCCAGCTACTCGGGAGGCTGAGGCAGGAGAATGGCGTAAACCCGGGAGGCGGAGCTTGCAGTGAGCTGAGATCTGGCCACTGCACTCCAGCTCGGGCGACAGAGCCAGACTCCGTCTCAAAAAAAAAAAAAAAAAAAAAATAGTTCATAAGGTCCTTATGTCTATTCAGTTAAATCAGTGGTTCTTACTTAGGGATGACTTTGTCCTCACAGGACATTTGGCAAAGTCTGGAGACATTTTTGGCTGTTACGGGGTGCCTCTGGCATCTAGTGGGTAGAGGCCAGGGATGCTGCTAAACATCCTCCAATGCACACGGCAGTCCCTTTGAATGCAGAGTTATCCAGTCCAAAAAGTCAATGGCCCTGAGTTTGAGAAATTCCGAATTATATAATGCATGTAATGTGTTCAATACAACACTTGGCACATATCAACTGCTTAGTAAATGGAAAACAAACAGACTTTGGGGAAAAACATGTTTTCAGGAGCAGGAATATGAGTCTGATGGATCCAAATCGTCATGGTCCTTTTCCCAAATATCTCTACCACAAGGCTGTTATGACGTGAGGAGGCTCGCAACAAAGAACAACTGGTTTTATCACCTAAATACCTCGGAAACCAAAAAGTGAGCAATATGTTCAAGACAGCAGACCTGCAGCCTTGGACCTTGGACTCCTCTGTGTGGGGGAGGATGGGAATGCTTGCACGTTCCATGCCTCCTCCCCCGCCAGGCAACATCTCCCCTGGCCTGAGTTCCAGCTATAGTCTGGGTCAGCGCAAACAAAGACCTTTGGGCTGCCCAAGATCCAGAATTTACAGCCCACAGACTCCTCCCAGTTTACCGGAGTGTTTGGAAGACATTCCAGGTCAGCAGGAATTAAGTAGGGCCCCCAAGGGGAGTATGTGTCACGTGGTCTGATGACACAGCCAGGATGAACTGGAGAAGGGCAAAGCATAGTCCAGAGGAAAATGCAGTCAAAGCAGAACTGATTCAATTCAACAGAGTCAAGCATTTAGCAACATTCGTGGTGCGCTTACTGTGCCAGCCTCTCTCTCTCCTACGTGGGAGGCCCTTTGGAATAGAGGTTAGGAGGACAGTCTCTATGTAGAGAAGGACATTTGAATCCCAGCTCTGACAGCACTAGGTGTGTGTCCTTTGCAAGGCACATCACCTCTCTGAAACACATGGCATATATGCAATAAATTATGTGTGTACGTATGTCTCAGTCCTCACAAAAATAAATTTATGGTAAGAACTACTACCATTCATATTTTACAAAAGAATAAACCAAGGCTCAAAGAGGTGAAGGACTTTGTCCAATGTCATAGGACTAATTAAGTAGCAGAGGATCACTGTGACAGGCTTTTAGGGAGATGGAAAGATGAGTAAGATGGAGTCCCTGACTTCAACAAGCTTGGGGTCTCATAGAGGAGATAAAGGCAGGTAAAAGTCTAATTTCCAGCAAAGAGACAATGAGAGGTGCTAATAAAGAGCATTCAGCGGCCAGGTGCAGTGGCTCATACCTGTAATCCCAGCACTTTGGGAGCCCGAGGCCGGTGAATCACGAGGTCAAGAGATCAAGACCATCGTGGCCAACATGGTGAAACCCCATTTCTACTAAAAATACAAAAATTAGCTGGGCATGGTGGCACACACCTGTAGTCCCAGCTACTTGGGAGGCTGAGGCAGGAGAATCGCTTGAACCAGGGAGGCGGAGGTTGCAGTGAGCTGAGATTGCACCACTGCGCTCCAGCCTGGCAACAGAGAGAGTCTCTGTCTCAATAATAATAATAATAATAACAATAATAATAATAATAATAAAGAGCATTCAGGTGTGGTTATGGTAGGACTGAGGTCAATTCCAGGTGAGGGCAATTAGGAAGGCTTCACAGAGGAAGTGATGGCTCAGCTGGTCTTTGAAGGTGAGTCAGACTGAAAGCACAGTCAGAGACCCAAGTTCTAAGAAGTGTGACCATTGTGTTGGGCCATAGGATGTGTACATGTCAGGGTGGTCACAGATCTGGCAGGGAAAGTTGATAAATGGGGCCAAGATTATTTGGTGAAAATGGGCTGGGATTACAGGCATGAGCCACCGTGCCAGACCCGATTCTTTTTTTTTTTTTTTTTTTGAGACGGAGTCTGGCTCTGTCACCCAGGCTGGAGTGCAGTGGCGCAATCTCGGCTCACTGCAAGCTCCGCCTCCCGGGTTTACGCCATTCTCCTGCCTCAGCCTCCCGAGTAGCTGGGACTACAGGCGCCGCCACCTCGCCCGGCTAGTTTTTTGTATTTTTTAGTAGAGACGGGGTTTCACCGTGTTAGCCAGGATGGTCTCGATCTCCTGACCTCGTGATCCGCCCGTCTCGGCCTCCCAAAGTGCTGGAATTACAGGCTTGAGCCACCACGCCCGGCCCCGATTCTTTATAATAGTATTTGAGTCTCGCTGGGCTTGGTGGCTCACGCCTGTAATACCAGCGCTTTAGGAGGCCGAGGTGGGCAGATCACCTGATGTCAGGAGCTCGAGGCCATCCTGGCCAACATGGCAAAACCCCATCTCTACTAAAAATACAAAAATTAACTGGGCATAGTGGCGTGTGCCTGTAATCCCAGCTACTCTGGAGGCTGAGGCAGGAGAATCGCTTGAACTCAGGAGGCAGAAGTTGCAGTGAGCCAAGATCATGCCACTGCACTCTAGCCTAGGCAACAAGAGCAAAACTCCATCTCAAAAAATAATAAAATAAAAATAAAAATAATATTTGAGTCTCTAGATCCAGCAATGCCTGAAATCTTCACCTATGCTCTTCAATTCCATAAGCAAAACATTCTCTTTTATGAGTAAGACAGGTTGAGTTGGGTTTTTCGTCATTTGCACCTGGAATAATGCTGACTGATACAGATTCTCAAATCTCACCCTAAGGAACTCTACATAGGTTCTAGAAAGACATGAAAGGGAGAGGAGAAAATAGCCAATGAGAAGGAAAAAGATGTGACAATTACTGAAACAAGCTCCCTAGAGGGCAGAAAGAATTCGAAGTGAAAGTAGAAGAGAGGGCAGGCCAGGCACGGTGGCTCATGCCTGTAATCCCAGCACTTTAGGAGGTCAAGGTGGGCGGATCACTTGAGCTCAGGAGTTCGAGAACAGCCTGGCCAACATGGTGAAACCCTGTCTCTACTAAAAATACAAAAATTAGCAGGGTGTAGTGGCTCACACGTGTAGTCCCAGCTACTTGGGAAGCTGAGGTAGGAGGATTGCTTGAGGCCAAGAGTTTGAGACCAGCATGGATAACACTCCATCTCTACAAAAACAAAAAAATTAACTCAGCGGCCGGGCGCGGTGGCTCAAGCCTGTAATCCCAGCACTTTGGGAGGCCGAGACAGGCGGATCACGAGGTCAGGAGATCGAGACCATCCTGGCTAACACGGTGAAACCCCGTCTCTACTAAAAAATACAAAAAACTAGCCGGGCGAGGTGGCGGGCGCCTGTAGTCCCAGCTACTCTGGAGGCTGAGGCAGGAGAATAGCGTAAACCCGGGAGGTGGAGCTTGCAGTGAGCTGAGATCCGGCCACTGCACTCCAGTCTGGGCGACAGAGCGAGACTCCGTCTCAAAAAAAAAAAAAAAAAAAAAAAAAAAAAATTAACTCAGCATGGTGTTGTCCACATGTTGTTCCAACTATTCAGGAGGCTGAAGCTAAAGTGGAAGGATTGCTTGGACCTGTGAAGTCCACGCAGCAGTGACCTGTGATTGCGCCACTACACTCCAGCCTGGGCAACAGAGTGAGACTCTGTCTCAAAAAATATATATATAATAAAATCATGTTATCAGTGAATAGTATGAGTATGGAAAGATAGATCCAGCCTATTGTTTAGTGATAAATCAAGTTACAAAACAGTATGGACTATACAATTTCTTTCTTTCTTTTTTTTTTTTTTTTTTTTTTTTGAGATAAGAGTCTCACTCTGTCACCCAGGTTGGAGTGTAGGGGCACCATCACAGCTCACTGCAGCCTCGACCTCATGGGCTTAGGTGATCTTCCCACTTCAGCTCCTGAGTAGCTGGCAGGCACCACCACATCCAGCTAATTTTTTGTATCTTTTTGTAGAGATGGGGTTTCGCCTTGTTGCCCAGGCTCAAACTTCTGGCTCAAGTCATCTGCCTGGGCTGGCCCAGTATGATTTCTTTTGTTTGTTTAAAAATATACGTATTCAGTTAATAGGGTTGATAATAAAGAAAATAAAAAAATAAGAAAAAACAAAAATAAATACATAAAAAATAAAAATAGATTTATATGTAGAACCAGGATGGTGGCACAGACCTGTAGCCCCAGCTACTCAGGAGGCTGAGGTGGGAGGATCACTTGGGTCCAGATGTTTGAGTCCAGCCTGGTCAACATAACAAGACCATGTCTCTAAATACAATATATATTATATTTATATTTTTAAATGTCTGTAAGAAAAATACCCAAAAGACATTGAAACAGAGTATCATTACCTCTTTCTCCTTTCTTCTTTGTTCATTAACCCTCAAGTTTGTTTAGGTATTCACCTTTCAGAAAAGGTGACCACAGCCAGAGGTTAAGCTGGAGGCTTGATTCTAAGTCAGTCAAGGTAATGCCAGGGACTGGGATAGGGGCTGTCACGTGATAGAGTTCTGGCCAATGAGATGGGAAAGGGAGTCCGCTGGGAAGCTTGAGGGAAAAGTTTCTTTTTTTTTTTTTTTTTTTTTTTTTTTTTGAGACGGAGTCTCACGCTGTTGCCCAGGCTGGAGTGCAGTGGCGCGATCTCGGCTCACTGCAAGCTCCGCCTCCTGGGTTCCCGCCATTCTCCTGCCTCAGCCTCCTGAGTAGCTGGGACTACAGGCGCCCGCCACCGCGCCCGGCTAATTTTTTTTGTATTTTTAGTAGAGACGGGGTTTCACTGTGGTCTCGATCTCCTGACCTTGTGATCCGCCCGCCTCGGCCTCCCAAAGTGCTGGGATTACAGGCTTGAGCCACCGCGCCCGGCCAAAAGTTTCTTTTAAAAAACAACAAAGAGGCCGGGCGGCGGTGGCTCACGCCTGTAATCCCAGCCCTTTGGGAGGCCGAGGCAGGCGGATCACAAAGTCACAAGTTCAAGACCAGTCTGGCCAACAGAGTGAAACCCCGTCTCTACTAAAAATACAAAAAATTAGCCGGGTGTGGTGGTGGGCACCTTTAATCCCAGCTACTTGGGAGGCTGAGGCAGGAGAATCGCGTGAACCTGGGAGGCGGAGCTTGCAGTGAGCTGGGATTGCGCCATTGCTCATCAGCCAGGGTGACAGTGCGAGACTCTGTCTCAAAAACAACAACAACAACAACAACAACAACAACAAAGAGGCGGGGCACGGTGGCTCACGCCTGTAATCCCAGCACGTTAGGAGACCGAGCCAGGCAGATCATCTGAGGTTGGGAGCTCCAGACCAGCCTGGCCAACATGGTGAAACCTCATCTCTACTAAAAATTAACCGGGTGGTGGCGCACGCTTGTAGTCCCAGCTACTCCGGAGGCTGAAGAGGGAGGATCGTTTGAACCCGGGAAGTTGAATCACGGAGGCTGCAGTGGCCGAGATCCCACCACTGCACTCCACACTGGTTAACAAAGCGAAACTCTGTCTTAAAAAAAAAAAAATATCTGGGCATATAGTCCCAGCACTTTGGGAGGGCAAGGCGGGTGGATCACCCCTGGTCAGGAGTTTGAGACCAGCCTGGCCATGATGGTGAAACCCTTTCTCTACTAAAAATACAAAAAAATTAGCCGGCCATGGTGGCGGGCGTCTGCAATCCCAGCTACTCTGGAGGCTGAGGCAGGAGAATCTCTTGAACCCGGGAGAAGGAGGTAGCTGTGAGCCGAGACTGTGTCATTGCACTCCAGTCTGGGCAATAGAGTGAGACTCCGTCTCAAAAAAAAAAAAAGACCAAAAAGTGGAAACAACCCAAATATCCATTAACCATGAATGGGCAAAAAATATGTAGTATGTCTATATAATGGAAGCTTATTCAGCAATACAAAGAAATGAACTACTGATACATTTTGCAACATGAATGAACCTTGAAAACATTACGCTAAGTAAAAAGAAGTCAGCACAAAAGAGCACATGCTTTCTGATTCCATTTATATGAAATGACCAGAATAAGCAACTTTATAGGGACAGAAAAATAGGAGGGTTTGTTTTGTTTTGTTTTTTAGAGAGGATCTTATTCTGTCACCCAGTTGAAGTGTGCTTATCATAGCGTAACACTGCAGCCTCAAACTCCCAGGCTTAAGTGATCCTCCTGCCTCAGCTTCCTGGGTATCTGGGACACCATTCCTGGCTAATTTTTTTTTTTTATAGTATGTTTTGCAGAGACAGAATTTTGCTGTGTTTCCCAGGCTGGTCTTGAACTCCTGGGCTCAAGACTCCCAAAGCAAGCCAAAAGGCTCAAGCCTCTTGTCTCAGCCTCCCAAAGGGCTAGGATTATAGGCATAAACCACCAAAAAGTAGATTAGCTGTTTCCTGGGGTGGAGGGGAGGAGAGTTGCGGAAAACTAGAGAATGACAGATAATAGGTGCTAAATTTCTTTTCTTTTCTTTTTTTCTTTTTTTTTTTTTTGAGACAGAGTCTCGCTCTGTCGCCCAGGCTGGAGTGCAGTGGTGCGATCTTGGCTCACAGCAAGCTCCGCCTTCCGGGTTCACGCCATTCTCCTGCCTCAGCCTCCCGAGTAGCTGGGACTGCAGGCGCTCACCACCACGCCCGGCTAATTTTTTGTATTTTCAGTAGAGACGGGGTTTCACCGTGTTAGCCAGGATGGTCTCAATCTCCTGACCTCGTGATCCACCCACCTCGGCCTCCCAAAGTGCTGGGATGACAGGCGTGAGCCACCACCCCTGGTCAATAGGTGCTAAATTTCTGTGAAGGATGATAAAAATGTTCTAAAACTAACTGTGGTGATCGTTGCACAGCTCTGTGAACACACTACAAACCATTTATTTGTTTTTTGTTTTCATTTTTTTCTAACCCTCTTCATTAAGGTATGATTGATACCTAAAAAGCTGCGCTTACTTAATGTATACAACTAGATTAGTTTGGGATGTATATTTGATGGGTGAATTATATGATATGTGAATTATATCTCAATAAAGATATTATTTTAAAAAGAGAGGAAGATACTTCCAGGAATCGGTAGCCCTTCTTTGTTCCATTACAATCTAGTGGAGCTGGATGTCATGTCCTCAGGCAGTTCTTGGAACTATGAGAACAATCTTTTAACCACGGAAGAGCGAAAAATGGCAACGTGACAAGAATGGAAAAACACACAGAGAGAATTCGAGTCCTTGATAAAATCTTGGAGCTACTGAAAGAACCAATTCTAGAGCTTCTCTATTTTGGGGCTTCTTAATATAAGACATAATAAATTTTTCTTAAATAATTCTGACATGTTTTATTTCTAGTAAATTATTGAGGTAAAATCCACATAACGATAAAGTTAGCTTTTGGGGGAGAGGTATGATAGGGTCTCACTCCGTTGCCCAGGCTGGAGTGCCAGGCACAATCATAGCTCATTGCAGCCTCAAACTCCTGGGCTCAAGCAGTCCTCCCCTTCCAGCCTCCCTAGTAGTTAGAAATACAGGCACACACGACCAAGCCCAACTAATTAAAATTAACCATTTTGGCCGCATGCAGTGGCTCATGCCTGTCATCCCAACACTTTAGAAGGTCAAGGAGGGAGGATCACCTGAAGCCAGGAGTTTGAGACCAACCTGAACAGCAAAACAAGACCCCTGTTGCAAAAAAAAAAAAAAAAAAAAAAAAAAAAAAGCCCGCATGGTGGCATGGACCTGTAGTTCCAGCTACTTGGGAGGCTGAGGCAGGAGGATCCCTTGAGCCCAGGAGTTTGAAGCTGCAGTGAACTATGATCTCACCACCGCACTCCAGCCTGGGCAACAAAGCGAGAATCT